>NC_058369.1:58418940-58750024 GCF_018350175.1 Felis catus
CCATCAGTAATGACAAGCAAAGTTTAATATATATGGAGAGAAAGAACCCAAAAGGAAGCAGAATGTTCATACTGGTTATCACTGCGTAGTGAGGTTATGGATGGATTTTATTTTCCTTTAGGCTTATCTGTATTTTTCCATTTTTTAGAATGACCCACATTCCTTTTCCGAGCATACATAAATTATGTGTGTGGGTGTGTGCATTTGAAAATGTTATATATAGAGAAAGGTTTGGTGGCATGCATTTGTCACTTCATGAATTCACCAGGCATATCAATTATTCCTTCCCAATGTATTTCTTAGTAGCTACTTAGAGTAACCCTAAACCTTTTGCTTCATCTGGACTGAAATATTTGGGCGAGAACCTTCACAATCACCTCCCAATTTCTAACGCTGAACAAATCCTGGCCTTTGGAAAATGTGGCCAAAAGATGAAAAGTCACCAAGAGAGCCAAAACACGTAGCAGCCCTGAAGAGGGGCATCCTTCGAAGGAGTCACAGACACGGTCATCTTAGGAGGTAGTATTGCTACAAGAAATTTAGAAACTTGCTAATGACTTCCAGCATGATCCAGGAAGACTTGGCTTCTGTAAACTAAGAATGGACATTTCTGAAGAAGGAATCAACAGATATCTGAAAAGACTCCATGGGGTCTAGAACTCTGAGCTTTTCCAGTAGGCAGGGGTTGGAGGAGGCACGTAGCCTAGCACCTGGCACAGAGACACTCAAAATATGTTGTCATAATTTTTTCAAGTTTTACTGAAATTCGGGTAGTCAACATACAGTGTAATATTAGTTTCAGGTGTACAATATAGTGATTCATCACTTCCATACATCACCCGGTGCTCATCACAAGTATACTCCTGAATCCCCATCACCTGTTTTCACCCATCCCCCCCACCCACTTGTTGCAGTTTTTAAAATAAAATTATAGTTATAACAGACACACACACGTTATCTGTTTTTGAAATGATTTAGTAACTTTGGCTCATTAGGAACCCCCGCTGAGTGGGGTTTTTGAAACCCTCTAGTCTGTGCAAATCTGCCAAGCCACGGTCTTCTTTCCTTGTCTGTAGACGCAGGCGGGTTGCAGACCGAGCCCAGACCGTGGCAGTGAGAGCTGCCGCGCCAGCCAGGGTCCGAGGTGGCTGCTGTCCTGCCCCGTGCCTGGTTCCACTCTGATTGCTTCGTTTCCCTGAGGGAACCATTGTGCTTAGCATATTGGAGCCGTTTCATCTGGCTCGCAGCTGGGGGAGTGGAGAATGCCTTCAGACTTTGGTAGGCCGATGGTCATCACTGCTCCAAGTAAAACTGTTTCAGGTACGACCCCCGGGTGGATTAAGTTCCCATCCATTTCTGACACAGGTGTGCCTGCCTGATGTGAGTCTGAGATATAAAAAACCCAAATGCACAGACCAGAAAACCAGCAGGGGACCCGGCACATAACTAAATGGCTGTCTGGAACATTCTTTGAAAGTGCAGGCCTCCTTTGCGTGTTCTCAAACAACTTGACTCGTATAACCCTGACGTGCACGTAAGGGGGAAAGGAAGGCCCAAAGAAGGACACCAGCATTTAGGCAGGTGCAATGCTAGAGATTCTGAGAACATTGTCATTTAAACTTCAAAACTCCTGTGCACGGCATGGATTATTCTTCCTTTACAAGTAAGGCCCTCGAGGCAACGAGTGACTTTCTCAAAGACCAAAGGTAGGGTTTGGCCCATGCCGGTATTGAAATGCCCTGGTTCTGGGTCCTGGGAGGAGGCTGGGGGTGGGATAGTCAAGGAGCTCATTTGACAGCATAACATATATAAAGTGCTCAGCTCCACAAATAAGAATTTCTCTGCTTTCGCGGGATAGCTAAGCGACACACAGTTTCAATGCAAACACAAAAATAACCAAATGTCGCTGCGTGGAATAGCCCGGATGTGAAGTTTGAACTGTGGCTGGGCTGTGGCTACTGTGGAGGCTGCAGATTCTTCGCAGAGCGCTTTAAAAGAGGGTGCATAGACAAAAAAAAAAAAAAAGAAAAAAAAGGAAGATGGGGGAGGGGTGCCTCTCTAGTTCCTGGGGCAGGTGGGGCACAGTATGACCTTACAGACTCTTGTAGGATTCTGATCTTTTCAACGGTCCACAAGCAAGCTCCTGATGGGAGGTGGAGCTCAGAACATGGCGAACGTGCGAGTAAAGCTGAGTGGCCTCCACTTTTGCCTGTCTTCTGTCTCTGGGAGCATTCTGGTATTGAGAGGGCATGCTTCATCAAAAAGGAGAGGACGACAGGCCAGGTGCTTAGCCAGCCAACCCTAAGTGTGTACTTCGGGGACCCCGGCAGGGCTTTCCAGTGGGGAAGGGAAGAGTGGGTGGCATGGAGGCCCAGGGCCTGGGTCACATCAGAGCGGATAGCAGTGTTGTCGCCCCCATAGTGGGCCTCAGGGGTAAGTGGGGCGTGAGGGAGCACTTACAGGAGGAGTGCAGGCTTCAGACCCATATCACACAGGAAACGGGCTGTCAGACCAAAGTGGGGCAGAGTAGGGGCACTGAACCAGAGAACCAGGCATTCAGTCGGGAGTGGAATGGGGAGGCTGTGCTGCGGGCCACGGGGAGGTGAGAGTTGTTCCCACTCTGACCTCCCTTCATGAAGCAGTGGAACTGTCTTATTCATGGGATCCTTAGATGAATTGACACGTAGCTGGTCTAGCAGGTCATTGATGAATGAATGAATGACTCAGTGCATTTATTTCAGGGTTGTAAAAATAGAAGCAGATCTCCGGCTGGTAATCTCCAGCCAGTCTTGCCGGTGGGGGGTGTGGGGGGGTTACTAATGTCCTCTGTGGAGGCCTCTTCAAACACAAGCCATTCATAGCCCATCGCCCCTTAAGAACACAAAGAGCACCCCATTTCCCTCAGAATTTAACATCCCGGGTAAGAAAGAGTGTCCTCCAATCACATTTTCCTCCCTTGCAGATCGCCATTTAACATCTCCGTGCTTATTCCCTAATTTGTAAAATGGTGTGGAATAGTAAGTACCGGTTAGATCATGCGTGGTGAGTTAATACCATGAACTCACGTGGACGGCAGGGGCTATTGACCTGATCCTCAGGACCCTGGGAAGTAGGCTCTGTTGTTGGCGCCCATTTCACAGATGAGGAGACTGAGACTGAGAGAGACTGAGTCCCTTGTCTGAGGCCTGTGGGGCTAGTGAGGGCCAGACTCAGGATCCAAGTCCAGAGTGACTCCCAGGCTCCAGCCCACCTCACGCTGCCTCTTCGTGTATATCCGTTAGCACTGCTGTTGCTAATCAGGGGGAGACTGGCTTTATCTGCTTTCTGTGATCTGTACTGAATGTCTTCTCTGCTTAGACAAGCTCTTCTGTTTCAGTGTTATGATAATGAATGAATGAATGAATGAATGAATGACATTTGGGGCTTCAGACAGCAGCATTTGAGGTAAATATACTTGACACAGAGCTGTTCTGGGTTTGGGGTTGTGAACATTTCAGAAGGTATATTAAGTGAAAAAATTCTTTTTTTTTTTAAGTTTATTTATTGTTGAGAGAGAAAGAGACAGAGCGTGAGAAGGGGAGGGGCAGAGACAGAGGGAGATACAGAATCTGAAGCAGGCTCCAGGCTCTAAGCTGTCAGCACAGAGTGGGGCTCGAACCCTTGAACCAAGAGATCGTGACCTGAGCCGAAGTCGGATGCTTAGCCAACTGAGCCACCTGGGCGCCCCTTAAATGAAAAAAATTCTTAAGGAAACTTTCTCTGTGGTCTTTTAAAAAGTGTTATAATTTCATTTTCTCCTTGGAAAATACCTCTATTGAAGATCCGCCTTTAAAAAAGATAAATAACTAGGATGGGGCTGGGTTTCAGAGATGAGTTATCTAATTCCCACTGCATTCCTGAATCTTGAATTTGCCTTCCAGCCTTAGGTATGTCCCTCTGGCTTGTCACATCCTAGCGCAGAAACCTTCAGTGCCTCCAAGTCCCTGGAGGATGTAATCAAGTTCTATTCCTGCATCTGGGGCCCCCTGCAGTGTGACTACTGTCCCCACTCTGTTGAACTTTGCTCCTGCCCCTCCTTCGTCTAGGCCACCCCCTTCCTTGGAGTGTCAGAGTCTGCCTGGGCACCCTGGTACCTCTTATGGGTCCTCTATCACCTTGAATGCCCAGTTCAGGTCCTTCTCACCTGTCTTCATTCTCCTGTTCCTTTGGGCCAAGAGCAGTCCCAGGCACTTGACTGAAGTCTGTGTATCCATTGCAGACAACAGAAACCTCCTTAGCAGGGCAAGGTGAAAGGGAATTTACTAGGGGGAATCTGGCACTTTCAAAATAGTTGGAGGGGCTGCAGCAGTGGTCTGTAGGCCTTCAGGAATGCGCCCCTGACTGTCCCAACCCACGTTTGTGTCTGCCTTCTCAGAGCCCCTTCCTTCACTTATTCATTCATTCACTTATTCATTCATTCATTCATTCATTCATTCATTCATTTATGGAACAGAGGCCATCCTAGCTTCTAGGGACAAGACACAGGATGAGTCAATAAAACATGGTCCTTGTCCTCAAAGAACTCATGGTCTACTCACACTAGATGCTGATGAGTACTGGATAAAAGAGATGTGAACAGAGTGTTATTAGGATCTCAGGAGGGAGCTACTAACTCAGCCTGGGGAGGTGGGGGGCGCCAGGAAAGGCTTCCGAGTTCATAGAGAGCAAGGATGGAACTTGAGCCAGACCACGGGCGTGGGCAAAGATGGCCAGCTAAAGAACAAGATGTCCTTCTTTGATTGGTGGACAGGCTGGGGCAGGAGGCCAGAGGGGTACGCTGGTCAGGGCGAGGAGCCTCTGGGGACTGCCTGACCGTGCACTGTGACATGACTGCGCAGCATCTTCCTCTTGTTATGCAATCGCACAGTGGTCAAGAATGGTTCTGCTGAGGTCTCAACCTCCTGGCTGTGTGACCTCAGGCAAGCTGTGTAGCCTCTCTGGGCCTGACTTTTCTCATTAGAAAAATGGAGAAAACAGCCGTACCCGCCTCATGGGGTTGTTGTGAGGGTTAAAATGAGTTAGCGCATAACACACTTAGGCCCATATCTAGCCAAAGTAAATATCAGCTGTCAGCACTGGCTATTATGTAATGCCTGACTGTGCACCAAGCATCCTGCCGGGTTCTTTTCCATAAATTCTCTCAATCAACCCTCACAAAGACCCCGTGAGCTAGGCGTTATTGATCTGTTTTACAAATAAGAGGTCTATTTCTAGCTCCCCCTATGAAATTTTAGACCCCTTCGCGGGTTTTGTTCTATTCCCGTCCCCGCCGCACACTATTTGTGCTGCGGGAGCCCTGCCAGAGACGGAGGGGAACAAAGTCATCCTGGCACTGTGGAATAGCAGGGGAAACAGTTACATTTGGATTCCAGCAGGGCCTGTCAGGATTCTGCTTTAGTTATGGGAAAGGGGTCCAGCTCAGCCTCTCAGTCCCACTCACAGGCCTGATGACAAACGTGCCGGGTGAATTTTTTTTTAAAGTCAGAAAATTTGGCAGTAGGGAGTCTGGTGGATGTGGATGATGGAATGAGCCACCGGGTGCCTGAGTGGGATGCCTTGGGGATAAGCGAGAACTTACAGCAGGCGCTGCCCCCAGAAGAGGCCAGCAGATGCCCTCCCCCCACTTCCCTTGAGGGCATCATGAGGGTCTGTGGGGTTAGCGTCCTTCCCTCCCTGGGTCGGATGCCCCCACCTTGCCATCTGAGCTGCTGCCTGGTGGTAGGAACGTCCACGGTGCTCACCCGACAAACGGGTTTCCTCCCACAAATCCTGGGCTTCCGGAATTTTCCTATGTCTTCAGTTGGGCATTCAGCTCTTCCTTTAATGAAGCTTGCCGTTGCTTTGGAGAGGGCAGGCAGGAAAGAGCCTAATGTTTTCTACTCGGCACCAGACTATGCTAAGTGCTTTAGGTAGGTTCATTTCCACCTCCTGACAGCCTTGTGCGGGAGGTGTTGTGACCTCCCCTGCAGGTGTGCACTTAGAGGGGAAGCTGTCCCAGCCAAGTCCACGGCCCTGTACGTAACAGATGGGGGCATCCTTCGTAGAGGTGAATGCTTTTATTCTAGCACCGGGCCCTCTCTTTCAAGCCATTGGTGGCTGCAGGCCTGTTTTCCCCTACCCCCAACCTTCCAGGGGTCCCTACACAGTGTGGGCCGGTGAATAGGCCTCACCTTCTGGGGAGTGAGCAGGCAGAGTGGATGGCTGGAAAGGCAGAGGCCTCACCCTTGGACTGCAGAGCCCTTCAGCACACCTGCGCATACTCTCTCATTTCATCTCAAAACCCCAGGGCAGAGGTGCTGTGTCCCCATTACACAGGCGGAGAAACTGAGGCCCGCACCCATCCAGGAGCCAGTTTCTGGGAGCACTGGAGTGTAAAGCCAGGGCTCTAGACCTCAGGTGGACCGTCTGTGCGAGCAGAGGAAACAGCTTCATGGCAGGCAGTTACAGAGTGCCAGGAAGACCCAAAGCTTCCAGACACGTTTGGTCATTTATGTGACACTGTGCTCTCTGGGGTTGGAGGTGTCGGGAGTATCCCCATTTGACAGGTGAGCAAACCGAGACCTAGAAAGTTGAGTCGCTGAAACAATGAACAAGCAAAGGAATAAAGGGAGAAACAGTTTTTTGATCGAGGGGACATTCCACTTTGTCAGGCCTGGGCATGGTCACACCAGCCCCGGTTTATAAATTCTGAGAAGTTCTGCGGCATTGTTCATCTCAAGGGCTGCATATGCTTTACTGGGAGCTGCCCCACCTCCCAGGGCTGGATGCCAGGCAGGCCATCTGCTCCTGGGGCTGGGCCTCCCCCTCTGACAGTCATTGCCTTCTCCCGGAACGACTGTCTCCCAATGGGCTGCAGCCATTAAAGAAGTTCCAGGAAAAAGATCTTCGCCAGCCTCTTCTGCAACCTAATTTCTGCCGCCGTGGGTATTGCCTTGTCTGCATAAATGGCCCTGCTAATTTTCTGCTGCTGTTCTCTGTGGAGGTTGCAGAATGCCAGGGGAGGGCGGGAGCGAGGGAACCGCTTTGCCCGGCACCTGCTGAGAGCCCAGCCTGCAGGTTCCTTGACAGACATCATCCCTCATCTCTCCCTCCGTTCTCCACAGCGGCCCTGGAAGCTTCAAAAGTCAGATCCATTCGCGGCTCTGCTCTGAGCCATCCTCTGTAAGGAGAAACCCCTCCCGTTCCTTGCTCCTGGGACCCTGTAGGCCCTGGCTGCCTCCCTTCTCAGAGTTGATCTCAGGCCCCTGGCCCTGCAACCTTCTTTTTGCGCCTGGGATCCATTGCACACCTGTGTTGCCCTGGGCAGGACCACGCCCCTTGATGCCTCCCGTCCATCCACACCCCTGACTTCTCTCTTTCTCAGCCATCAGTTCTCAGCTTAAACACTGAAAGAGCCCTTCCGGGTCACTCCCTCCTGTCCAAATAAGGCTCCCTGTGGTCCCTTCTCTCTGTGTCCAAGGCACTCGTCACAGTACACGCCCGCAGGTATATCCTCTGGGGAGCGTCTGTCTGTCTTTCTCGCCGGACTGTGAGCTGTGTGAGGGCAGGGACAATGCTGTTTCTCCCTCTGTGGGTCCCCGGCGCCTGGCACTTGATAAGCTGTGAGTTGGTACTCCTGGACGGCCTCAGTCAAGGTCCCCTGTCGCTGCCACCCTGCAAGTGTGGGCTGGGAGCCAGTGGGTGGCTTGTGCGGGGCCACGCGTGGTGACGCCGGGACTCGAACCCAGTCATCCTGGCTTCAGTGTGTCCTGTTGACAGCCTCCCAGCAGCCTTGGCGTTTATTTCACCACGTCTCGGTTCCTTACTGCTGGCTGCGTTCAGAGCAGAAATATAATCACAACAGCTTGTGAAACCCCAGACAAGAAGTTCCAAGTGGAGGTCAGCATCCAGCGGTGAGAGGGGGCTCTCCATCAGACAGTCTCGGGCTGGGGGTTTCCCTTCCCCCAGAGACACAAAGCCTAAATGCACACGGCTGGGGGTGTGGCTGGGGGTGTCCAGGGAGACAAGGTGGGGGCGCTGCGAGGGGTGGGACCTGGGGGCGGGCCAGCGACAGGGGAGCAGATGAGCAGACAGTGGCCACACGTACAGCAGGTATGTTGGGGGGTGGGGGGAGGAAGGTCTGACAAGGGGAGCAGGTGTGACCTGACAGGTGAGGTGGACGAAGCAGTGGAAAACCTGAGGCCAGGAAAACCTGGCTTCCCAAGGCCCCTGCCCCTGGGCCTGAACTCCGACTTGGAGGGCTGCAGGGGGCGGAGGGATCCAGGCCACAGGGGTCCTCCGATCTGTCAACAAGTCCGTACTAAGCTTCTGCTGTGCACCAGCATTTTCCCTGGCTGAAGATATAGCAGTGAGCAATGTAGACGACACCCCTGTCTTCGTGGAACACATTCTAGCTGGGTGGGTGGGTGGGGGCAGAAGGGAACCTGGTGGTGGACAAGTGGTTTTGGACAGTCACAAGTCTCAAGGGACTCTTTCCACTGCAACGGTCACAGAAGGCCTGAGGTCCACACGGCAGTGCAAGCCATCGTGCACAGATCGGGAGGGGTCCCCAGCAGATGCCTCAGCAGGGGCAGAGGCTCTGAGGTGGGAGTGGGCTTGCTAGTGGTTTGCGTGCCCTTCAAGTCTGTGTTCGGTGACAGCACGTTAACCTGAAGTCAGCCATGAGAGAGCGTTTACACTGTGGAAACTGGCAAACCGGGACCCCCCACCCCAGTTGTTAAACATTTAGCAGCGCACCCCAGTTGGCATGTCTGAGCGTTGGAAAGGAGGCCACAGGCAGAGGGGAGGGGGGGAGGTGAGGATGTCATCACAGAGGCAATAGCTTTGTTCTCTTGCAGCCAGAAGTCTCTGAAGGGTTTAAGGCAGAGGAGTAATGTGATTTGATTTTCACTTTGCCAGACAGATCCTACAGAACAAAGACTCGGGTCCAGGGAACAAGTAGGTGTGGGGAGGGGGAGGGGAGACCCAATTATCAGAACTGGGGCCCAGGCAAGAGCTGAATGCATAAACTAAGCGGAACCCCACTTACCACGGGGGCAGCTGAAGACCAGAAAGAGGCCACTTGTCCAAACGTGTGTCTGCTGAGATGGCTGCTCTGGTTCAGAGATGGGGGCGGGGGGGGGGGGGGGGCGGGTAGGGAAGGGGGCTAAGCCTGCAGGTGCTGCCTCATCCATGCAGACAAGGACTGAAGAAGCCTCTGCTCCCTGCAGTAGGTCAGTTCGCTTTGTTTCCAAAGGAAAGGCAGCAGCGAACTCTGACAGCCTGTATATCTCTACAGATAGAACGTGTGGTTTGCCCGGCATGTTCCCTGGGCAGATAAGTGGCTCCAAAGTGGCTGTAAGCCTCCAGGCCATTAGCTGCATTCTTGCCACTGGCTGAGCAGTACGGTTGCCCAAGCCGTGCACTGTGATGACTGCAGGTGCTTCCGCATGTCAGAACCACCGGGGAGCTTTTCCTACCCCAGACCAGTTAAACCCAGAGGTTCTCTGGGGGCAGGACCTAGCCTCCGCATTTTTTAAAGCACTCCAGGCGACTTCAAGCTGTAGGCAAAGTTGAGAACCACTGGATTAGAAGAAATTTCTGTAGAGTCAGAGGCCAAGTATTTTTCCACATCATATCTCAGAGGTAGACTATTAACAAGCAATCCCAGGCATAATGACAGTGCTTTATGCCACTGTTTTGGGCGCTAAGGGAAACCCTGAAGGCCTCTGCCACCAAGCCGGCCCTGACCGCAGTTTGGGGTGGGGGGGGTGGCTGACCCAGCTCGATCACTTGTTCATCTGCATTAACTGTGGTCTGAATTAATACAGCAGCTGCCACATCCCCCAAAGGATGTGAAAGTGCTTGTGTCATCCCTTCTGGAAGCCCTTCTGCAGATGGGAGAGGACTATTTAGAGGTTCTGGCCATGCCCCTCAGTAGCTAAGGGGAAACCCCCCAGCCGACCCCAGAAGCGTCAGCTGGACAGGTGTAATCTGCCCAGATTAACGTCTGATCAAGAGCAGGTAGCCAGATGTTCCGAGGAGCAACGGAGACAGTGTGAAATGTTTCTCTTATATTTTTAGGAAACGGGCAGGGAGGACAGATGCCAAAGGCAGATGAGGTTAACGCTGGTATTTTGCACACTGTTCAAAGAATAAAACGTGTAGCCTGGTGAAATAATCCCGTGCACTTCTGCCCCTGCACAACCTGGCGAGTGGAGCTGTCGAAAGAAACGGGCTTTTGAGTGAGGTGTTCATTCCCTTAACATACATCCGCCTGCCCCTCTTCAGTGCCACCGGGGCCTGGGCTACAGCACTGGTTCCGCCAGAAGAAGGTGGACACGCCTCCTGGACTCTTGAGCCAACCTTGAAGTGGAGGAGAGAGCCAGGAACCAAGAAAGCAAATGAATTGCAAAACAAGGGCAAACTGTGATGTGCGGTTACAAACCAGTGCAAATAATGGCAGAACGTGCTGTGTGGTGAGGGGCCAGTGGGGGTCAGAAAGGCCCAAGGGAGGGAGGCCACCCCAGGTGGGGTGGAGAAGAGGCCTCTTCGAGGTGATGTCTGTGTGAGGAGCAACCAGGGGAGATCTGGGGGCGAGCAATTGGGAGAGGGGGCTGGCAAGGCCCCAGGTCCTGAGGCGGGAAGCACCAGGCGCTGCCAAAGAATGACTGCCGGCCCCTCGTGAGGACAGGGAGGTAAGGGGGGAGGTGGCCATAAAGAGTGTGGAGGCAGGCAAGGGACAGGGTGACTTGTGCTCTGAGCCCGCTGGTGGCTGACCAGTGGGAGACCTGAAAGCCGGAAGTCACGTGCTGTGATCTGTATTTGCTGTGTGACTTGGGCAATAAATTTAACTTCTCTGATTTGCATTCTCAGCTACAAAGAAATCAAAGCCTCAGACAACTGTAAGGGTTAGAAATCTCGTGTGTGGGGTTAATGGAGGAACTGACGTACCGTAAATGCTCAGGAAGATGGCAGCTGTTTTCCCCCCTTCCCCCTTCTCCCCCTCTTCCATCTCTACTCCTCCCCGCCCCACTCCCTCTCCACCGCTCCTCCCCCTCCCTCACTTTTGGCAGAAACTGGATGGGTGTTGCTCACAGCGTTCACTCCTAGCCCGAAGGGGAATCTAGCATCCTATGGGCTTATGCCAAGAATATGAGTCTTGACAACTGTCTGTTTGAGAATCCAAATGCCCTTTCATCAACCCCCACCATGGCCAGGCTGACTCTGGCTAGTGGAGAAGCTGGGATGAGTCACAGCACGGTCGTGCTAGTGTTTGGGTCCCAGAGTCACCCTGTCACACTGAAGGCTTTCCGGGGTGACGGGGTGCCCAGCCAAGCTCTGCTTCCAGATCCCGGGGCTTCTCCTGCACAGATCATAGGTGCAAAATACAGCCGTTTCTTTCAACACCTCGCAGCCTTCATTCGTTCGTTCAAAACAGCGTTTGCAGAATCTCCACTGTGAGCCCCAAAGTGTGCTATCTACTAACGCTAAAAGCAAGGGAGACATGACGTCTTTGCATGTCCTGGAGAAGGTCATAACTGGTGGTGGAGGGAGGCAGAAAGCAGCGCCCGTCCTTGCGTTAACAGAGGGATCGCAGGATCCCCGAGGAGAGAGGAGACTTCGCAGAGCCAGTTGGGGGCTGTAAAACCTTTCACAGACGAGGGGAACCTTCAGGCTGGGTCTTGAAGTAAGGGGAGGAGTTTGCCAGACAGATAAGGGGGGAAGAGAATACGAGGCACGCACATACTACAAATTCCAGCTGCCTGTGGAGGGATGGGTATTTAAATAAACTATTACAAACATGGAGAGCTGTATGTCAGTTAGGGTTCTTCTCCTCACACGTACGGAAAAGCCAGTGACCTACCTCAACAGCATAGCAGAAGGCGGGGATAGGGGAGAATGCTGGTTTCAGGTCGGGCTGGATTCAGGACTCAAGCGACAATATCAGGACGTGGGGTCCCTTCTTTACATGGCTCTCTTCTGTTGGGTTGACTCATCCTGTTTTTGCCGGACGACTGGAGCCCCTCGAGGCACACAGCCTCTGTGGCTCATACCTGGTGGGAAGCTGAGGGTGCCTTCTCCTGCCTACCTGAGCCAAAGCTCTGGGGTCCGCTCTGATGGGACCCAGCCAGCTTGGCTCGAGTCACCTGCCTGTCCCCGAGACAGGCCGTGTCCTGATTGGTTGAGGTCTGGGTTGCCTGGGCAGCTGGCTTGGAGGAAGCTGCCACGTGCGCTGTGCCCAATGCGTTGGCATAAAGTAGCTCCTTGACCCTCAGGAGCCCTGCTCCTCCACCAAGGGAGATACTGTTTTACAGGCGAAGGAGTGAAGCATCGTGGGATGGGTACTTGGCCAGAGAGTTCACAGGAGAGCCGGAATTTGAGCTCCATTCCATATAGCCCTGAAGCCTAGCATTTTTTTTTAATTACAAAGATTTTTTTAATGCTTATTTATCTTTGAGAGAAAGAAAGCATGAGTGGGGTAGGACAGAGAGAGAGGGAGACACAGACTCTGAAGCAAGGCTCCAAGCTCTAAGCTCCAAGCTCTGTCTGCACAGAGTCCAACGCAAGGCTTGAACCCACGAACCTTGAGATCATGGCCTGAGCCGAAGTTGGATGCTTAACCCACTGAGCCACCCAGACGCCCCACCCTGAAGCCTAGCATTTTAGAGCAGTGCCCTTTCCCTCATGCGTTTAGCTGGAGATTCAGTCTCCACCTCACTGGCGTCACAAAAGCTCTGTGCTCAAGTTCAAGCTGTGCTCAGTGGTCCACCACCTTCCTAACCGGGCTCCCTCTCACCCCCGCAGGGCCCTCATCTTTGTGTCCCATGGAGCCGGGGAGCACTGTGGCCGCTATGACGAGCTGGCTCAGATGCTGGTGGGGCTCGAGCTGCTGGTGTTCGCCCACGACCATGGTGAGTACCCCCGGGGGGACAGGGCCTGCGCTGCCGGCCGGTGCCTGACAGTTTGGGAACCCCCTCTCCTATCACCTCTCCTCCTCTGTTATTCTCTTGTGAATCCTGCAGTGACAGTGGGAAGAGATGTTCTCCATGAGTGTTTCTGGGTTAAAAAAAAAAAATCATCATGTAAACAAAAAAAAAGATGTCTGACCAGCAGTTTCTGTTGAGTCTGGGATTGAATGCAGGCTGATTAGAAATCTCCACTGAAAGAAACCAAAGTCAGAATCTGTTTATATAGGAACTTGCCCCAGGCCAAGGAATCCTCTCTTGCATTTATAAAGCACTTTCGGTACAAAATGGGCCCTGGTCTTCTCCCAAGGGACTTCAGATGGATGTGATGTAGTCGGTGCAAGTACAGTTCAACCCCAGTTTAACCACAAGACGTTTACAAAGCATTTCAAACCAGGAGAGCAGGAAAAGTCTCAAAGGACATGCGGTCACACACAAGAAAACCCCAAACGCACATGCACGTGCGCACACATGCGTGCACACACATATAAATACACAGGCAGGCACATGTACACACACACACACACACACACACACGTCCCCAGGCCGATTCTTCGATCCTTTGCCCCATAACAAAATCCACCATAACCGTCAAAAGGCCATGTTTATTGCCTAACTCAATATGGCACGCCTTCATCATTTTCGTAACTTCCCTCATGGTTCGGAAGTCTCCCAGCTTAGATCTTTCTTTGCCGAACAGTCTTTAAAACGAAGCGTTCCCTGTGACTGAACGTGGCGATTTCTCCACAACCGCGATGTAGAAATCCATTATCCCGGTCCAGATCCAGCCATGCGGCTTCTGTTTTATGTGATTTGAAAATAGATAATTAAGTGACGCTGCTGAAAAGAGGGAGAGGGGGGTCAGTGACAGGGCCCAGGAGTCCTTGCAAAAGGGAGGGAGAGCGTATCAGTACAGAGAGACGCTGAGAAGCTTGCTGGGGCACTCTGTGGATACCAGACTGCAAACGTGGTTTACCAAGAGCCCTTCTTAAGCCATATATGCGCGAGCGTCCTTGTAACTGAGACTGTTGACTGAATTCTTCCTTATTATGGTTGTAATGTTCTTTGGTGCTTTGCAGATGGTCCCAGTAATATTTGTGAGGCTGTTTGAGATGTGATATTTGAGGACTAACCCGATTTTCACGATGGGGACGGTGTCATTATTAACTCTGGCACTTTCCACAGTGTGTGAAGGCCCAAGTTAGGAATGCCTTTCTTCCCGTTGTCTTTGTCTCTGTTAAAATCTGTCGCAACCATCGTCTCCAGCTTCAAACTGAACAACGGAGGGACATTCTGAAAGCAAAGAATAATTAATTATACCCTGCAAACACTGAACACCTCCAACCAGAGTCTCACGTCTCTGTTGGGAGTCTTGGAGTCAAGTTACCTTCTTACGAGCTCCCCCTTGGCCACATCTGTGGGAGCGAGTACCTGTGGTGCCTGACTTATTTTGCCTGACTGTGGAACTTTGGAAAAAGGCTTCCTTTTCTGAGTAAAAGGAGACGAGAAACAGCCCACCTTTCGCTGTCTCCAGAAGAGCATCTAGGATTGAAGCATAGCTCTCCGTGGTGTTCTAAATATAGTTCAAAACCGGTTGTTTATATTCACCTGTTTTAAGTTCCTTGGTTTATCGGTTTCTTCCAGGGACTCATTGGAAATATCTCCGGCAAGTGCCAAAGGGGAGGTGTTTTATTCAAGAAACGAACCCAGTTGAATGTGTGTGTGGCTTGGGTGGTCATCTACAGACGAAAGTGACTGTGGCTTCCTTGGTAGGAGAAAGCCGTGTGGATGGGCCTTCATGGCGGGGTCTTGTGCAGGCTGGAGAAGTGGATATGGGCTTAGTGATCTGTGCTTTATTCCTTCTTGCTGAGAAATGCGGAGGAGGAGGGATTTGAACCCAGAATGTAGATTCTAAAGCCTGGCCTCCTTTATGACAAGATACGGATGATATACCAGGCATGAACACATGCAGGGACATATACAGCCTTCATTCTTTCCAACGTAACTTTTCAATTTAAATGGAGCATAGGTGGGGAGAATGTCAGGCATTTACTGGGCCAGCTGGAGGTACACAAAGGGTTTAAAAATGCAGGGCTGAGAAAGACTGTTCAAGGGCTCATGGTCTCTCCAGGATGAGGCCGCAGCCCCCATGTGTTCAGGCACACTGCCATCCTGCACTCCCGTGCATCGTCACCGCAGACTGTTAGAACCTTCACCCCAGAAAGCAAGAGGGCTCAGGCGCAAACAATACCTGGGTCCCTGTCTCCGCTAGACTGTGACTCCAAGATCGCAGAGACCTTATTGAACCATTCCAAGCCTCTGTTTTCTCATCCACCAAATGGGTGAGGCAGTGCTGTAATACACCAAGGGTTGTTGGGAGAGAATGCATGTAGAGGGCCCAGCAGAGGGTGGAAACTTCTTCCCCTTCACTCTGCCCACCCCGAAACCCCCTCCAGCCACCATGCAGACCAGCTGGTGAGCTATGTCCCCACCCTGGGGCCTCCAAGGCTCTGAGCAGGACCAGCTGTGCATCAAGCTCTGCACTAGGCACTTTTCTTTTTTTTTCTTTTTTTTTTTAATTTTTTTTTTCAACGTTTATTTTATTTTTGGGACAGAGAGAGACAGAGCATGAACGGGGGAGGGGGAGAGAGAGAGGGAGACACAGAATCGGAAACAGGCTCCAGGCTCCGAGCCATCAGCCCAGAGCCTGACGCGGGGCTCGAACTCCCGGACCGCGAGATCGTGACCTGGCTGAAGTCGGACACTTAACCGACTGCGCCACCCAGGCGCCCCGACTAGGCACTTTTCATACGTTCTACTCCTTTTTTATTTTTTAAGTTTTTTAACGTTTATTTATTTTTGAGAGAGAGACAGAGACAGAACATGAGCGGGGGAGGGGCAGAGAGAGGGGGAGACACAGAATCTGAAGCAGGCTCCAGACTCTGAGCCGTCAGCACAGAACCCAATGCGGGGCTTGAACCCACGAACCATGAGACCATGACCTGAGCCGAAGTCGGACGCTTAACCGACTGAGCCACCCAGGCGCCCCTGTTCTACTCCCTCTTAACGACTGATATTTTGACTGTTTTAGAGGTGAGGGTTCTGAGGCTCTGTAGCCAAGGGGGCCCATTCTCATTGCATGAAAACACTCCTACCAGTCACGCAACAGAGGCCTGACCCTCGTACCTGAACAAGACACGTATCTTTTTCTCCCCCGTCATACGGACACCACTGTGCCACCACTGCCCAGGGCTCCCTCTGCAGTTCTGCTCAGCTGTTCTTAGCTTGTGGCTTTTGTGCCTGTGGGTACCAGCTCCAACCTCACGTTCCAAGCAGGAAGGAGACGTGGGCCGCAACACAGAGGAAGGGGCCGGGCTCATACCAGGAAAGCTCCTGGCACATTCCAGCTGGGTCTCATCTGCCAGCGCTGCATCACACGGCCACCGCTAGCTGCAAGGAAGGCAGGGAAGTCTCATGTGTTCGCTACATATCCGCTGGTACAAACAGAACAGGGCTCAGTAAGAAGGAAGAGGAGAAAGGACCTTGCCAGTAGCCATCTCCTCTTCCACAGCACAATTCCAGGCTGGCCCAGAAAGAGCATTTCCCAACCGTTTCTACTTTGTGTGTCTTCTGGGTCTAACCGCATCCCCCGTCTATCTTATCCATCCCGTTGTTTCGTAAGGTTTTGATGCAGAGGTCTTTGTTAGCATCATCAGTTGGCAGTGGTTAACGTTCCTAACCGTGCGTCAGCCCTGGGTCAGTTGCTCTACAAGCACAAACTCATGGAATGGACACGGTAACTGATGTCTTAATGGTAGAGTGACCTGTGTCCCTCAGAAAAAGTAGGCATCCCCTGTTAGGTGCTCCTCTGCGTAATAGCGTTCAGCATCCCCAGTGGTAGTTCCGTCCTCTGGAGGAGACCGTCTTACTGTGTCGTGTTAGTCCCTTGCTCTCCCCCACCGACTGCTCATCTGCTGTGTGGAGCCCAGGACTGAGGCAGAGGGGAGACCTCACCAGTGTCTGCTGAACGAAGGAAGGAGTTTCTGATCCAAAGTTCATCACCCCACACATGTTTTAGACATCCCATAGTAGGACATCCACATGAAAGTATCCACAGCAGCGGGGCACTCTTGGGTCTCATCCCTGTGGAGAGGACCGAGTGGAGTGGCCACTGGAACTCTGAGACTGGTGGCCAAGGCTGGGGGCGGGGACCACCACCCAGTGAGGCCGGAAAGTGATGTGGATGGAGACTGGAACAGAGGAAGCCTGTAAGTCCAGTGTGCCGAAGAGGGCACGGTGCCTCAGAGGTACACGGGCTCCCCGATGCCTGGAGTGCTGGCAGGGTGGCTGGGTCTTGTCGGATGGGTGGGAGCCCCCCAAGAGAAGAAAGGGTGTGGAGAGGTTCTCACTTCGACTGCCCATTGACAGTCACTGGGGAGTCCTGGAAAATACCGACACCTGGGCCCTCTCTCCACAGAGACTTGAATTTCTGAGGTCTTTGATGTGTCTGGGGGCAGCGAGGCTTTTGGAATCGCCCCAGGTGGTTCTAATGTGCAGCCAAGGTTAAGAACCATGGTTCCAGGTGGAGGAGACCATACACGCAAAGAGTGGACACACAGTATCACGTGCTTATGTTTTATTTAGGTAGAAATCTGAGCCTAAGGATTCTGCTGGATCCCAAAGTTTAGAAGCAGTTACCAGGGGGGCAGGGGGTACAGGAGCAAAAGCCCCTAGCCTACGAAGCTCGGGGCTCTGGTATGAATCCCTTTGGACGCTTGGAGCTCATGAGGGAATTGAAGCGGGGAGTGACAGGCTGGCTGCTGGAAGCAGGGAGGGCCACCAGGAGACTTCGGGAGCTGCCAGGAGACGGGACCCAGGGCAGGGCCCAGCAAGGGGGAGGTGTGGGCGGATGGAGTGGAGGAGCTTCCGGGACGTCTGAACAGGTGGAAACACCAAAGGATGGGATTTTCTGTGCCGTTCTAAATATAGTGCGGAGAAAACCAGGGCTCGTGCTTACACCGTCCCTCGGTCACCAGCTGCTCGCGGTGACTCACTGGAAACCCCTCAGCCTTCCACGCAAGCTGAGCGCCTGGTGTGACCATGAGAGAGGGGGGCCCCCCGGTCCCACCTGGAGGCCCCGCTGCGGGCGGAGGCCGACACGGGGTCCAGCCTGGAATGTGGGCAGCCTGGCCTGGTCCGGGCGACAGGGCTGCTGCAAGGTGGCCCTTCCCGGCCGGCAGCCTCCCACTTAAGAATAACATTTGCTGAGGCCGGGGCTGCTCTCTCTCTATTTACAAAGTACCAAAGAACCCTTCTCAACTGATTAACAGTGAATTAATTATCCACAAATATTTGAGGGAAAGTGTTAAAGGGAGTTTGTTTTATTTTTTCTAACTAGCAGGGGTGTGTGAGAAGAGGAAGTTCTGAGGGAATGTTTGTGGGCGGCAGTCGGGCCCCATTTTCTCGGTGAGGGGGCCCTGCCCCGTCCCACGAAGGGTATTTAGGAAATTCGGGGGAGGAGGAGAGATGGTATGTGTGTTTTCCAAACACGGAGACTGTTTTGAGTCAAGGTCCCTTGCGGGACCTGTTCTAAAGATCTGTCGCCATCCGTTACAGGAACATATTTTTTGGGTGTGCGAAATGTTTGAGAAATGTGTCGGCTTCGCTTGCCTTAGTAAATACGAAAGTGAGAGTAATGGAGTGAGTGGCCCCTTGATACTTCAGGAGTTCAGGGGGCCCAGCTCCGAGGACAGGCCACCGTGAATTCGCTGCAGGGATGACGCAGAGGGTGGTGGAGGGTGGGCCATGCACCTGCCATGTCCCTGAGAGGGCTTTGCCCTCCCTTCCTCCTTCTCCCCGTCTTCTTCCTTTATAATCCAGGTAAGCACACCCAAGCCTTCTATCTTGGATATAAATAGCTGACATGAGTTTACGTGGCCACTTGCCTCTTTCTTGACTAAAACACAAACTTTCACGGCTTCAGTTTGCTTGTCTATAAAGTGAGGCTGATAATAATAATAATAATAATAATAATAATAATAATAATATCGTGGTGGGAGAGTATGAGCAGAAGCAGGGTTCTCAAACTCCAGTAGGCAGCAGTGTCCACAGAAGGCTTGTGGAAACTCAGACGGCTGGGCCCCACCCCCAAATTTTCTGATTCAAGTGGGAAAAATTGCAAGAAGGGGGCCAGGTTCACCACAGGTGTTGGCTTATGTAGAATTTCTTTTAAATTACAGTGTTAGATGTGGTTAAAATCGGAAATGTAATGTTTTTTTTTAAGTTTATTTATCTTGAAAGAGAGAGCAAGCATGAGTAGGGGAGGGGCAGAGAGAGAGAGGGAGAGAGAGAATCTCAAGCAGGCTGTATGCTCTGTGCTGAGCCCAACGCAGGGCTCGATTTCATGCCCATGAGATCATGACCTGAGTGGAAATCAACAATGGATGCTTCACCAACTGAGCCACTCAGGTGCCCCGGAAATGCAATATTTTCAGTAAACATTCAGCATCTCAAAAACCAGATGTAGTAGAAGAACCTACTGTGTGCTGGGTCTGTGCTGGGTACAGGAATATGGAACTGGCAGAGACCTAGTGATGGCCTCCAAGAATCCCAGTACAGTAAAGGAGACAGGCATGTTTTTTTTTTTTTATTTTTTTAATATTTATTTATTTTTGAAAGAGAGATACAGAGTGTGAGCAGGGGAGGGGCAGAGAGAGAGAGAGGGAGACACAGAATCCAAGGCAGGCTCCAGGCTCTGAGCTGGCAGCACAGAGCCTGACGCGGGGCTCAAACCCACGAACTGTGAGATCGCGACCTGAGCCGCAGTCGGACTGACTTAGCCACCCAGGCACCCCCAGGCAGGCATGTTTTAAAAGAACAGTGAGTGGAGGCGCTCCTCCAGCGGGGGGGCTTTGGTGGAAGTCTGTCTGGGGGTAAAGGGAGAGAGGGTTTGAGTTTGCCCGGGGGGAGGGATTGTTGGGAAGATTTTCATAGTACGTGACACGGTGACCTTGGCCAAGTCACTAAACCTCAGTGAGCCTTAGCTTACCCCTCCCCCCAACTCCCGCCCCGTAACGGAGCCATAGTGTCTAGCTGATGAGGATTACACAAACGTAGTCGCTGCTGGGCACATACTAGGTGCTCAACAAATATCAGTGCTGCCCTCCCCACTCACTTTTCTCTTCATCACCAAACACTGTCTTTCTTCTTCACTTCCCTCAGATTAAATGGACAGTTTCCATCTTTTCGGCGACCAGTGGCACGCACCTGGCATTGTATTTAATCCAAATGCGATTCGGCCCATGCCGGGTGACTCTTGCTGGGCGTCACTGCCTCAGAGGCAGCTTCTTCATCAGCCTGGCCGGGGGGCTTTCCTTTGGTGGCGTCCGGTGTCATCCCCTCTGGTCTTTTATCTAGCCTTGATTTCATTTCGTAAGAACGCTAGACAGTGATTGCTGTGGAAGATTCACCATGAGCACTCAGCCATCCGCTTGGAGATCAGGCACATCGTTTACTCCCACTTTGTGGAAGGATCAAAACAGTGTAGCCCTTTGGAGGGCCCATAAGGCAAGTCTGTAGTCTGAATCCTGAATCCTGCGTTTGTGTCAGGGCCTTCGAGATGGATGCTTCCGGAAAATCAGTGCCACTGTTCTCATTTCCGTGCTGGAGTCTGCCTGATAATGTGACACCTGGTTATTTTTCGAAAGGAATTCACCCCAAGGGAGTATTCATTCATTCAAAATTATTCATATGGTCCCTGAGATGGAAATATTTAGGGTTTTCTGGTAGGGAGAAAACAGACATCACTCTGTGTCTCTGGAAGACACAGTTTCTGGAGTGTTCAAATGAGTCACTTGGAGGAGGAAAAAAAGTCAAATTACTTACGTGTGATGCTATGTTTAAAAAAAAAAAAGACTGAATAATTCTAGGGAAAGAAATTCTTCTCAGCACCATGGATGGCTCTTTGTCGTGGTTCAGGAACTGAGAAAAGATGCGCTTAATTATAGTGTGTACATGGGTTCTATTTAGGAGCAGGGCAAAAACGTAGACCTTGGTGTCTGCAAGACCCAGGTTCAAGTTAGTTCAACCACTTAGTTGCTGTGTGATGCTGGGCAAGTTGCTTAACCTCTCTGCATCTCGGTTTTCTCATCCAGAGCAGAGAAGACCCAAGTCTCCACCTACCCCATAGTGTCAGGAGCGGGAGACTAAGTGGGATAATCCATGGAGAGTGCCTGGCTCACCTTAAGTACTCTGTAGATGCTGGCTGTGGTGGGGTAACTAGTTATTAGTCATAGAAAAGCCTGAGTTTGATGCTGGTCGCAACTCCACACTACTGAGTATAGTTTCCAGATTTGAAAAGTGGATGTCACTGTATTTGCCTCATGGGGTATTTGTAAGTCATCACAGGCTGAAATGGTATTTGCATTCAATTAATATTTATTGATAGTTATTGTTCCCCTGACCACACAAAAGGCCTTGTTTAAAGTTTATTTTGAGATAGAGAGCACACACGAGTGGGGGAGGGACAGAGAGAGAGAGAGAGAGATAGAGAGAGAGACAGAATCCCAAGGAGGCTCCACACTGTCACTGAGGATCCCAATGTGGGGCTGGAACTCAAGAACCACAAGATCATAACCTGAGCTGAACTCAGATGCTTAACCCATTAAGCCACCCCAGTGCCCCAAAGGCTTTTGAAACATTGCCTTGTTTGGCCCTCGAGCCAGCCTGGAAGTAGGTACAGTGATCACAGGTGAGGAGAGCTCGTGAGCACCCCAAGTCTTCCCTCTACCCCACAACAAAGCACCAGTAGTTTCCATTTGGACCCTAACTGTGGGCCGAGACTGTCCTGGACATTTCCCACCCTTCCTGTCACTTACTCTGCACAGCATACCTAGAGCTGAGGTGTTTGTAGGCTGGTCCTCTAGTCAGGGCGGCAGAGGAAAGGAACACAGGTCACAGAGGCTCACAGTGCCAGAGCCCCTGTTCCCGGCCTCCCCCCGTCAAACGTGCCAGACCTGCTCTTCTTCTTTGGCTTCACAGAGCCCAAGGAGCCTGCTGTGTGGACGCTCTGGGAGGCGAGCAAGTTCTCCCTGGGGCCCTCCCTTATTGTGTCAGAGCAGGGTTCCTGCATCCGGGCAGAGCAGGGAGGACGGCTGGCTCAGGTATGGGTGGATGGTGTTCAGTCACCACAGCAGACAGGCCTGGGCGCTACCCAGGAGGCCCTGTGTGGGGATGGGACATCCAAAACTCACATGGGCCTGTCCTGGCTCCAGGCGTGGGTCATCAGGGTGGGGCCAGGGGACACTGCCAACTCCAAGAGAAGCAGGTGGCACTCGAGACGGCCGGGAGGGAGGAAAACTGGAGGAGAGGGGGCAGGGTATCGGTGGTCCTTGCAGAGGAGGCCCCACGTGGGCTGAGGCTTGCACTGCAACGGGGAGGCCAAGGTTGGGGGGGCGGGGCGGGGCGGACCACAGCAACCCTGGGCAGAGTTGCAGAGGCAAGGGCAGGACACGGGAGCGAGCTTCCCTGTCACAGGCTGGCGCCACGGTCATAGGAGTGTCCTCCCACTTTAAAGACGGGAATGCTGAGCTCTGGAGAAGCAGAACACCAGGCACATGGTGGGAAGGGCACACTGGATTCCCTCCACTGTCCAGGATGGTTGAGCAGCTACGACTGAGTTAGGGGGTCAAAGCTGGGAACCAGGTGGCCGGGTGTGGGCAGGACTTTGGGGATGATGGTCCAGCCACACAGTGTGCTGCTGCCCAGAGGCTCACCGGTGGCTGGGACCAGGGCAGGGGTTAGCTGCTGTCAGGTGGATCAGCTCCTAGACTTCTAGCACCATCTTCAAGCAGCTTAGTGTTGCCCACAATGGCCAAGGGTACTTCAAGGCCTCAGGGGCCTCAGCTGCCTCCTAACATACAGCTTTGTGCAGACACTGGCCAGTGGCCACGCCCACATCTGGGCTGAACCTCCACGCCCCCCTCAGGGACCGGCCACCTCCCGTGCCAGCCGCTGGCCTGCCGGTCCCCACCGAGCCCAGCTGGCAGCCTCAGCTCCCTGCAGGTTTCCTTCCCCTCTTTGCCCTCTGTGCTCGGGTACCATCTTTCACTTGCTTGAGGACTCTTCTCCCACTGTGTATTTTTAGTTGTTTGTTCGTGCATTTGCCTCCTCTGCTAGACTCTTAGTTCCTCCAGCACTGGAACCGTGTCTTTTTCTCTTCCTGTTTCCCTCACATAGCTGAGATTCTGGTCACTTACTGGGGGGAGGTGTACTGGTTTTGTGAAATAAATAGCTTAGCAGTTCCCTGAGGATAGCGCCCCGTCCAGTAGGGTCCCATCTCTGGGAGGTTGCAGGATGGGGGAGCAGTGGGAGGGAACGAGGTGTAGCAGAGGTGGAGAAGTCTCCAGAGGAGACTGGAAGGTGGGGTCACCGTGGCAGAGCTTAGAGCAGAGGAGGAGATCGACACCCTCCACATCTGCACCTGCTCAGTAGCCAGATGTGTTGAGGAGGGCCTTGTGATTGGACAGCAAGGGTCCCCGCCTGGATCGGGGGAGGAGCCACGTCCTGGGCAGCCTTGGCCACAGTAGGGTCCCTCGGGAAGCAGGGGGCACACGCCTGGGTGTGCCTGGAGGCCTTGCGAGCGGGTTCCCAGTCTGGCTGAGTCAGAGCTGGCCTTGAACTTGCAGAGCCCATGCATCTACCGCGACCACTGGATTCTGGCCAGGCATTGTTAGTGGCCAGTGTAGCTTTGTGCTGTCAGGAAGGTTGATGCCTTTAGTGGTCATCTTATAACACCCTCAGTCGGTGCTCCCGCAGATGCCCGCACCGGCATCTTCAAAACCTGCTTTGGAGATGACGTGCCTTGTAGAGCCTTTTCTTCCCTGGAACACCTGTTCCCTGGCTGCTGGGTCCACGTGCGGGCAGGCCTAGTGGACCACCGAGGGCGCATCAGCACGTGCCCTGCCACATGCTCCACGAGGCCAGCTCCTCCCTGCCACACGCCAGACACCTTCTAAATTTAAACACTCTGCCCCCAGCTTAGGTAACAGTTACCTTGGATTTTTTTTTTCCCCATCTGCAAATACTGAGTATTTTCCTAAAGACATTCAAGTCGGATGAAACACACACGTGTCCCCAGTCACTATGAGGGACATGCAGACTCTTTTTTTTTTTTTAATTTTTTTTCAACGTTTATTTATTTTTTGGGACAGAGAGAGACAGAGCATGAACGGGGGAGGGGCAGAGAGAAAGGGAGACACAGAATCGGAAACAGGCTCCAGGCTCTGAGCCATCAGCCCAGAGCCTGACGCGGGGCTCGAACTCACGGACCGCGAGATCGTGACCTGGCTGAAGTCGGACGCTTAACCGACTGTGCCACCCAGGCGCCCCGGGACATGCAGACTCTTGATGCACGTGTTGAGACCAAGGACAGCAGGAGGGGAGTGACCTAACGTGGTGGCCCAGGGTGCCAGGGACCCTGGAGTGACCTCCTGGGTTCAAATTGCAGCTCCTACGCTCACCAGCTGCAAGGCATGGCCAAGGACCTGACCCCGAGTAGCTCCACTTCCTGACGTGCAAGGTGGAAACAGCGTTAATGGTACCGGATGTAGAGCCCCTGTGGGTTACCATCTGAAAAGCCTTCGGACCAGGACCAGGCCCGGGGGAGCCTGTCAGCAGGTGGTCATACTCATGACCGGAGCTGCAATAATATCATAGTTACAGTCATGTATCAGTCACTGGCAAAGCAGCAAGCTGTGTGAACCTGCAAGGAGGGCCCTCTTCTCTTCTAGGGGGACAGGGGCAGGTGCAGGCTTCAAGGTCCCGCCAACAAACGGCAGGTTTGGGCCCAGACTCCGGGCTCCCAGGACCGGGTCCTTGTGCATCCCCCAGGCTTGGACAGTGCCACCACTGTCCGTTTGTAAAGTGACAGTCAAAATAACTGGCTGCAGATGGACCAGAAAAAGGAGCTCCTCACAGAAATTTAAAACAGGCAGGGCCAGCACTGGCTGCGTCTGAACGTGTCCCTGGGAGGGGCCCGGTGGCTCTGCCAAGGCCCACGCCGGATGCCTCAGGTGACCGCAGGGGCTTCCCAGGGGAGGGGGCAGCTCTGGTTTGTGAGCCCTTCTGAAGTAGGAGCTCCGACAGCATGTGACCAGGACATGGCTGGCCCGCCGAGAACTAAAAATAAACGGCCGCTGGGCTGCCAACTGGCAGGGCAGGCCCAGAAAGCACAGGCGAGGGGCGAGGAGCAGGTCCTCCTTGGACTGGAAGCGGGCCTCATGACAGCAGGGAAGGCGGCTCCAGAAGTCTCTGGTGGCAGTTTTTAAGGGTACCTGTTACCAGCTTGGGAAAAATAGATAATTAGCTGCAGTGTTACGACATCCTTCTGGAAGGTTCTCATAGCCCCTGCTTAATTTCATTTCTGCAAGTTGCTTCCAAGGCTGGCAGAGAGATCTCTGCCTTGACTCACGGACGAGGGGCCAAGACAGGAGCGGGAGGGCCAGGGGCAGAATCCCCGCTCGCAGCTCCGGAAGCCTCGCAATCAGTGCCTTGATTTCTCTCCTATTAGTGGTAAAAGAAAAAATGTAAAGGCAACCTGAGGACCCCAACCTTGCCCGGGATGCTGAGGCGCATTCAGATCCCCTTGGCAAGCACCCTGGGCTGCCACACATGCTCAGTGCTTGCCCAGACGTTTGAGAATGAGGAGCTCTGTGTGTGAAGATGGGGCAACTCTGAACCTGGACAGCTGGGCCCCCAGAAGCCAGGCCAGTGAAGTGAGCGGGTATGATGTTAGAGGCCCAGGGTGACCTGGGTGGCCGTGCCTTGAGCTAGGGAGCCAAGGCTGGCTGGACCTCCGTTTCCTGATCTGCAAACACTGAGGCCAACGTCGCCTCCGTCCGGGGCCGTAGCTGAGAGACTGATAGAATGCATGGACACGCGCACGTGGAAAGTGTCTGGAATGGAGCCTGTGTTCTAGGCCGTTCCACAGAGCCCCTGGTGCAAAAAGTCGCTTCCCCTCAGCCCCGTGGGCTCCTACCCCAAACCCAGAAGCAGAGGTTGGGCAGCAAGCGGCACTGGCTGCTGGAGAAGGGGCACCCCCTCACTCATAGCATCTCACCCCTGCCCTGAACCAAGCAAACCGCCCCAGCGCAGAGGCTCTGTGGAGACACAGCCACACGGGAGAAGCTGGTCTGCCCCGGGCACTCCAGAAAGCAGGGCAGTGGGGCCATCGGCCTCCCCACGGCTCCCTCCCTCACTGTGGGTCCCTCTGCCGGCACAGTAAGTGCTCTGAGAACACCAGCCCAGGCTGCCCATCTCTGCGTCCTTCCCGGTATCAGGATATAATAGCTGCTCCATGAGTGCCTGCTTAATTACAAGGCACCTGATAGAAACGGTGTTTTCTTTGGGTCTGCCCAAGTTTCCACTGGAGAACTGTATGTGTAGGTGTATGACTTGGGACCAGAAGATGGGCCCTATTTAAAGGAAATCAAATAACACTTGTCCACCTGGGAAAATCTGCCCTCTCCATGCTAGTCATTTTTCCACGGATCACCGCCCCGTGTAATCCTTACAATGTGGCACAGGCAATGTGCCCATTGAGGAAGCAAGCTCAGAAATGTGCAGTAACTTGCCCAAGGCTACACAGCCCTCGCGTGCCAAGGCTGCTTCAAGTCCCCATACCCTCTCGCCTTGCTGGGATGTCAACTTTCAGAAAACCATCTGGGGGCGGGGTGCCCACACAGGCTCTGTCCGACCAGCGAGGGCCCTCTGGGTGCCATGCCTCTGAGCAGCCCGGCTTGTGGCGCAGCCCCCCGCAAGTGGCCCCAGGGTTTCTGCACCATCTGACAGAAGCACCAGAGCGGCTCCGGGAATAGCTTGTGACGCGCAGTCTGTCGGGGTGTGGTGCCAGCTCCCCAGTGCGCACCTTCTGCCGAAGCTCTGCTCAGAGATGCTCAGACTCCCAGAGGTGGCACCTGAGCCCAGCCAAGAGACCGCCAGTGGCCAGGACCGAGTCCAGGAGTAGGAACACAATGATTTCACCCCAATTCCTCAGCTCCTACACGGGCAGCCATGCGAAGTCCCTCCTCTGAGCCCCACAAAGGGGTTGGCTCCCTGTTTTCAGCTTGAGCTCAGCTCCAGGTGCTCTGTAATGGGACTCTCCTGGATGGAGGCAGAGGGACTCAGGGCTCCGCTGTGTGGCCAAGACTAGTCAGTTGACCTCTCTGAGCCTCAGTTTTCCCATCTGTGCAATAAGCCTGAGACGTCCCCTAGGAACCTTAAGTCAAAGATGTCAGCACAGACTCTGCTTGTAATAAGCGTAGGCTGCAGTGTCCACATAGTTCTGCCCCTTCCTTCTGATCTGCTCTCGTCTGGGAGGTGGCACTCCCACCGGATGGCTGTCTCTACCATGCCACTAGCTTCCCTTCTTCAATGCAGAAAGCCAGGCCTGCAGGGCTGGGCTGCCAGCAAAGACTGAGAGCATGAGAGGCAGGGGCCAGCTGTCTCTCTTCCTGGAGTTGGGGAGAAAGTGCTGGATCATTTAGGCACCATAATAATAATTATTTCTTTTCCTAGTTATTGTACAGATGTCACCCGATCAGAAAAATTGCTTAGAGGGTTTATTCAGCGGAAACTTTCTCTTTCACCAAAAAAGGAGAGGAATCCTCCACAGCTCTTTATCTGAAGGCCAAAGGGATAGATTCCAAGGCCCCTGGGTGCAGGGAGGGAGGGGTGGCTGGGCTGCCTGGCAGCAGGTGGGGCTGTGGGTCAGGCCCTCCCTCCTCCCAGCTGACCCACCAACCAAGAGCCCCTGAGGTCATCAGGCTCCCTGGGCTCAAAGCATCTCAGTAAAATGACACTGCCTCTGTGAACTAAAAAAGCCTCTCTGAGCAAGTGAGATGAGACGTGAGAACACACCCGTGGTCAAGAGTTCCAAATGACCACAGGTGGACACAGACATTTTGGGCACGTAACCCAGAGGGAGGTGAATGGAGCTTCACTGAACACCTGCCATGGGCCAGATACAATGCTGCGTTTTGTCACACACTGGTGTGTGGTACAGGGGCCAAGAGAGGGATGAAAATGGGCCTGGGGAGGTTAGAGACGTTGGCCAGTTAGCCGGGTGCAGAAAGCCAGGGCTAGAAAGCCAGGGCTGAGACAGCCCCTCCCCACCCCAACCCCCAGCCTAGGTGTTTCAGCTGCTACAGTCACAGAATAGGAATACTGGTTTATAACAAAAGGAACTATTTGAAATAGCTGCTGGGGGTGGGGAGGCGCCTGGGTGACTCTGCAGTTAAGCGTTCGACCTTGGCTCAGGTCATGATCTCATGGTTCATGAGTTTGAGCCCCTCACTGGGCTCTCTGCTGTCAGCACAGAGCCTCCCTCTCTCTCTGCCCTTTCTCTGCTCATGCCCTCTCTCTCTCAGAAATAAACATTAAAAAAAAGAAGAAAAAATAGATGCTGGGGAGGTGCCTGGGTGGCTCAGTCGGTTAAGGGTCCGATTTCGGCTCAAGTCACGATCTCACAGTTCGTGGGTTCAAGCCCCGCATCAGGCTCTGTGCCGACCGCTTGCTCAGAGCCTGGAGACTGCTTCAGATTCTGTGTCTCCTTCTCTCTCTGCCCCTTCCCTGCTCGCATTCTGTCTCTCTCCCTCTCAAAAAAATAAGTAAACATTAAAAAAAAATTTTTTTTAAGAAATAGCTGCTGGGGACCTCCCAAATTGTCCTCACCTACAAGAAATAACATTTACACTCACATCTTCAAAAATGATATTTCCCCTTTAGTAATAGCTTGTCATTGACAAGATAGATCAACTGGTTTTCCCATCAAATGTATCTGATTTTTAAGGCCCTTTTAAAAAGCAAGAGAGTAAAGACAATTGTCACTTCCCCCATTCTCCTCCCTCCACACAGCAGAATTGTCAAGAAAAGAGACTGACACTTTGTCTTTCAGAGCTAACAATGGAATGCACTGGAAGAGAGAAGTGTGGCTGTAGGTTTAATTGTGCAAGGCGGCAGGGGCTGTGCAAGGCGGCCAGGCAGACTGTGGGGGTTCAGTTTGCTCAGAAAACTTCTTACTGTTGACATTTTGCAATTCCTGGCATATCCCCGAGCCTCACTCATAGGCTGTTTGTTCATTGTGTAATTTGTGGGGTACCTGCCATGGCCAGGCTTGGTCTTATGCACAGAAAGTACAGCTGTGAACGAGACAGACAAAAATCCCCGCCCTTGTTAGGCCATAAGCAGGAACAAATGACGTTAGCGTATACAACCTGAAGATAAGTGTTATGGAGAAAAATGAAGTAGGGGTGAGGTAAGGCAATGCAGTGGGGGCTGAGTGCCATTCTAAATAGGCTGGTCTCACTGAGAAAGTGGCAACTGAGCAAAGACCTGAAGGAGGGGAGGAGGAGCTAAACAGGTATTTGAGGGGAAGAGGGAATAGCCGGTACAAAGGTCCTGGGGTAAGAGGGTGGCTGGCTCATGGGAGGAGCAGTCAGGAGACAGGGGACACAGGGTGAGAAGGAGAGAGTGGCAGATACAACAGAGGAGACCATGTAGGGCCCAGGAAACCTCATCTATAAAAAAGAAATAAAAGACCCACGTGGCTGTCATACAAACTTGATGGGATAGCATGTACCAAGCACCTACACATACAGCAGGCATTGGCCAAGTGTGAGCAAGTCCTCTCCTCCATCAGAAATACAGGAGGTCAGCGGCCCGTTTACAGGCTGCCAGCACCACGTGGCTGATGCAGCCGATTCAGAGGGAGCTTGGGTTCAGACCTGCCCTGATTGGCGCCAAGGGGTCCTCTCTCATTAGCATGACCCCCCCCCCCCAGCCTCACAACACTGTTGCAGATTCCTTAGTTCTCCCCAAGGCTCCTCGGAGGCTTTATCTTTCCGAGGAGTTCAATGAAGAGCTTCTTTCTCTCATAGAATCGATTCATCTGGGGAATGATAATACAATCCTGCTGGAGTCTGCAGCCGGGCATCAGGCTAATCTCGGTGGTTTTTAAAGGTGGAGAGTTCCAAAATTAAGGTGGAATCCTTGAGGCCAGGAACTATGTCACTGATTGTGAGTGTGTTGTGTGTTAATATGTTTAATTTAATTTAATTTTATTTTATTAAGTTTACTTATTTATTTCAAGTGTGTGTGTGTGTGTGTGTGTGTGTGTGTGTGTGTGTGTGTGTGAGCGTAAGCAGGGGAGGAGCAGAGAGAGAGGGAGAGAGACAGAATCCCAAGCAGGTTCCATACTGTTAGCACAGAGCGCGACGTGGGGCTAGGTCTTATGAACCATGAGATCATGACCTGAGCCGAAATCAAGAGTCAGACATTTAACTGACTGTGCCACCCAGGTGCCCTGATTTTATATATATTGTATATAGGCATTGGGATATGCCTAACACAGTTTCTAACCATACGAAATCAATCAGCATTTGTAGATTGCTGCTTTCCTGACTGAATCAGTCAGCAATTGCCACAATAATATTATGTAAGACAGGCTCCCGAAACTCATTAGCTGAAGACAACAACTTTGTCTTTCTCCTGTATGTGTAGGTCAGCTGACTTCCAGTTATCTCTTCTTCAAGTCTATCCTCCTCCATAGGCCAGTGGATGGGCTGAGTCTTGTTCTTTCCAGGGTGATGTCAGAGGCACAAGAGAATGTAGAATCATGAGATGCTTTTTTTTTTAATGTTTATTTATTTATTTTTTATATTTTTTTATTTTTTTTTTAATTTTTTTTCAACGTTTTTTATTTATTTTTGGGACAGAGAGAAACAGAGCATGAACGGGGGAGGGGCAGAGAGAGAGGGAGACACAGCATCGGAAACAGGCTCCAGGCTCCGAGCCATCAGCCCAGAGCCTGACGCGGGGCTCGAACTCACGGACTGCGAGATCGTGACCTGGCTGAGGTCGGAGGCTTAACCGACTGCGCCACCCAGGCACCCCAATGTTTATTTATTTTGAGAGAGATAGAGAGGGAGCATGAGCAGGGGAGTGGGGCAGAGAGAGAGGAAAAGAGAGAGAATCCCAAGCTGACAGCACAGAGCCCAACGCAAGGCTCAGTCTCACAACCATGAGATCGTGGCCTGAGCTGAAATCAAGAGTCAGATGCTTAACCAGCTGAGCCACCCAGGTGCCCCGAATTATGTGATGCCTTTGAAAGTCTAGACTCAGACTGTCCCATCATTAGTTCTTCCCATATTTCATTGCCCAGAGCAAGTCACATGGGAGAAGGGAGGTCTGTCTAGAAAAAGACCTATTGACTGAGGCCTGAACCCTGAGGGGTGGAACTCAAGATGATTTTAAATAGTACATAGGCAATGATGCTTTTCTTTAAATTATCTACAGTTATGTTATGATTCCTATATGAGTTAGGAACTAAGTGTGGCTGCTAGACCAGAGATTGGTCACGGTGGTAGATTAAGCAAGGAAAAGTTAATTTCCCTCTCACTGAAAAAAGAAGTCTGGAGATATTCTGAGCCTATTTTAAAATGTAGGTCTTATTATTGTTCAGATGTGGTGAGGCCAACAGATAGTTTGTTAGTCACAGTTCCCAGAGGAGGGGGTACTCGGCACCAGGCAAGGCCACACGGGGAAGCACCAGTGGGATCAGGAGACAGAGGGAGCTGGGAAACTGTGGGCAAGAGCCTTTACTGTGGTTTCCATGGGAAGGAATGGGTGGGGCAGGGTAAGTGGGTTTACAATTGGCTAGTTGGAATAACTTCATGACTCTGGGGCATAGGGGTGGTGCCTAGTTGTCTGATACCTGACTCTGGAGTGATTAGGGCAGGGGGATGTTGGCCTGGGGTGTGAGAGCCTGACAGAGGAGATTGGGGGCGGCAGCAGGGAGTGGGTTCTGGATTGGTTAGTTGGCATATGCAAGGTGCCCTCAAAAGCAAGTTGTTTGGTACTGTCTAGGCATTAGCTAGCCCTAGATGGGGCAGTTCCCCTAGGGTTGGTATGGCCCCAGAAGTCAAAATATCAGAATAAAAGGACATAATTAACACACCCTGGGATGATGGCTTCATTGTGTTATCAAGAAACCAGCTTTCTTTTATAAGCCCCAAGTTTCCCTCTTGGTCCCAAATGGCTGCTAGAGTTCCAGCCGTCACATCACATTCGTGTTTCAGACGTCAGAAATCATGTCTACCATGTTATCAAGAAGCTTTTCTGAAAGTTCCTGCTATCAACTTTCTCTTCTATCTTAATGAATAGAACTTGGTCACATGGCCACACCTAATTGCTAGGGAAGCTGGGAGATAGAGTGCTTTAGCCAGGTACATTGCCAAACTGAATAAATTCCGGTGTATAGGTTACAAAGAAGGAGACAAAGAATAGATATGGGGTAGGCCAACCACAGTCTCTGAAGTTACTTACTGTTTATGGGATGTGACTGGTTTTCCGTTAACGGTAGTGATAGAAAGTATCTTTGATAAATACATTGCTATAAAGAAAAAAAGGGAGTCCGTGTAATAGGGAAATGTGTTCAGTGAATAACAACACAGATGGCCAGGACAGAATTGTGAAGGTGGCATCTTACCCTTTAGGAACCCGCGAGCACATACTTCAGCCTTTTTACTTTTTAACCAACTCTTTGCCTCTTTCGCCAAGAATAGAGCTAATGGGAACACAATTTTAACTTTGGTTTGGCCCTTGTTCCCAGGTCACAGTGACTCATGAGAAGTGAAATTGTTTGAATTCAGGTTTTATCTTCCGCCTTTCTTCCTAGCGTTGAGCAACTTGTGGGACTGCCCTGTGCACGTGGGGCTGTGTAAGCCAAAAGAACAGCCCTCGTGTCTGAGGGGCTCGTCTTAGTACAGTCCCTCCCAGACAGCATGGCTGGGTGACCACTCAAAGCGGGTGCCTTTGCCCAGAAATCTGAGGATGCCAGAAAACACTTAGAAAAAGCAGAACACCCTGCCATCTTGTCAAACATTGCATTCCTCCTACGCAGTCTGCTCACTTGCGTTCAAGGTGAATTTGTAAGACAGAATGTACAGATAGTGGAGGGAATGTTACCGCCTTAGGGGCTAGGATATACGAACCAGAAGACACACAGGGTTAAAAATCCATCTTACGATGGGGCACCTGGGAGGCTCAGTCGGTTGAGCGTCAGACTCGACATTGGCTCAGGTTGTGATCCCAGGATTGTGGGATCAAGCCCCACATCGGGCTGTGTGTTGAGTGTGGAAACTGCTTGAAATTCTCTCTCTCTCTCTCTCTCTCTCTCTCCCTCTGTGCGTCTCCCCAACTCACACACTCTCTCTCTCTAAAATAAAAAAAGATATACGTCTTACAAGATGCCTACCCAAGAAAAACCCTTTCATTCTGACATTCCCCTCTCCTTGTGGTTGTTGGCTGCAGAGTGGGGGGTTGTGGGGAGGCTGGCTGGGAGCCTCCCCTCTCCTCCTAGGGAGGGGAACGCAGGCGTGCCCCCCACCTCCCAGGCCACCTCCCAGGCCATAGCTCTGGGACCCTGGCCTTCAGGACTAACAGCCTCAGGTGCTCAGAGCAGAGCCGTCCAGCTGTGGATTCTGGCCCTGCCATCGGCCTGCTGTGCCTCAGTTTCCACCTTAGTAAAACAGACATGAGTAGTGCCGCTTCTGTGAGAATGAATCCAGTTAGTGTATGTAAAGCGTGTGAGGCACCAAATGGACTTGGAGTGTTTTTGAGTCTTCCGATAGCCCTCGGCAAGAGGCTTAAGGTTTCTCATCCTACAGTCAAGGAAACTGGAACAGAAGTGAAGTATTTCTTCCAATCTTGGGACATATTGGTATGGAGCTTTTTATATATTTGTTGCTTCCTTATTTTGCCTTTTATGGCTGTGAGGGGGCCAGCAGGGCTGACTCCCCAAACGGGAGAGGCTTTCTCGTCTCATCTCGGCCTCTCCTCCTTGCAAGGGGACAGGAGGAGCTCTGCCATGACCTTGGTGGGAAGGTGGGCGCCGAGCCTGGCGGGTCCCAGGCATCGGGGGTCAGCGGTGGGGGCCTTTCGTGGGCTGGGGACTGAATTCACGGAAGGAAGCCACCAGCAGGAGGACAAGCTCAGAGAAGCAGGGTGAGACCAGGCCTTGGGGAGCTGGGAGAGTGTGGCCTCCTCTCCAGGGCACAAAAGTCCACCCACAAGTGCTGAGCCAGCCGCCCACCAGAAGTGATCAAAACACTCCCACATGGCCTGTGGGAGGCAGGGCCTACACAACCAAGGAAAACAGCTAAGCAGCTCAGGGGCCCGATACCGGCCAGCTCAGGCTGGTCCAGGCTGCTTCACATGGTCGGACAGAGGCAGGGGTGGAAGTGGAGAGCCATCGCCAAGCAAAGGGTGTTGAGGCCCTGCTGGGGGTCATGCCCACATGCCCGGCACGTCCCCCTCGACCAGGTGCTTTGCTACCTTGTAGCATGTGGCCTTGGTTAAGTCACCAGGTGGCTTCTGATCCTCGTGTTATTTGCAGAAGGAGCTGTCCTCCCCACAGATTATATGCTGCCCTTATTACTGTCACATTTGCAGTGAGGAAAGTGAAGGTCAGAGGGCATTTGTACACCACTCCCCAAGGGCAGAGCCAAAACCCAGGCATGTCTGAGGCCGTAGACATGCCCAGCTCAGCAGCTGAACTGTGTTCTGTTCTCGGCAAATTCAGGGGCACCGGTGGGCTGTGACCGTCGGAGCAGAGCTGTGCCCACTTGGACCATTCTGTGTGGGGGTAGATGGCCTCCTGCCTAACGCCTGAGAACATCCCTGGGTTCTCAGGACCGCCAGAAAGAGGATATACTACCTTCCACATTGCCAGCTATGGGTGTGGAAGGGCGTTTGGGTCCAACACCTGCAGTCCTCACTGTTCCAGAACCCTCGCGCATCCAAGCAGCGGGAGAGGCTGTGGGGCCGGCTCCGGACGGCACGGGGCGAGGATTCTCTGTACCTCTCCGCTGTTTTGTTACTTCTCGTCGTCTTCTCTTTGGGTTTCTTTTGTACTAACTTCCACCCATATTGTGTCTCCCAGTTTTGCAGGAATTCCTTTTATAGCCTTCCCATAAGAATCTGGTGTTTATTTTATAGTGTAACAGTAGAACTCTTTTTTTTTCTTTTTAGTGCAAGACTGTTGAAGGAGAAAAAAAATTAAGGGCACAAGAACAAGTAAACGGAGGGCAGTTTTTATCCCCTGTAGAAAATATAGCAATTTCAGTGCACATGCGTTTTGGAGTAAAGCAGGAAAGATAACACTATTTGATGAGTCCCATGCTAAGTACATTTGAGGCTACAGAAAAAGGAAAGGGAAGGAGCCCAGGAGAGCAGGAAGGTGACAGAAACCAGAAAACATGGACAAGGGGAGCTTGGCTGGTTTTGCAGGAAGGGTGGTTCATTGGTCTGTGGATTTTGGCAAGTCTCCTTCTGCCTCTGTCCTTTAAAATGCTCACTTGGGGCGCCTGAGTGGCTCAGTCGATTAAGTGTCCGACTTCGGCTCAGGTCATGATCTCACAGTTTATGAATTCGAGCCCCACATCAGGCTCTGTGCTGACAGCTCAGAGACTGGAGCCTGCTTTGTCTTCTGTGTCTCCTTCTGTCTGCTATCCGCTGCTTGCCCTCTGTCTCTCGCATTGTCTCAAAAACAAACGTCAAAAAAGAAAATTAAAAAAAAAAAATGCTCACTTGGCCAATGACACCACGTTTCTGTTTCTATCCTAGAGGGACCTATCAGGTGCACAGAGAGAGGCAAACCTTGTTCTGTGAACAGTCTGGAACAATCCACATGCCCACATGCCCAGAGGAATAGTTAGATCGGCTATTCGTACGATAGGGCACATTCGTACGTTGCTGGTTAAAAAGAAAGAGAGAGATCTGTAATTTTGGCTGTGGAAGGGTTTCCATGATACATTGTTAAGGGTAAAAACAGACAACGGTTTATGGAAAGAAAAAGAGGGTCATACCACATAATTACATGGAGATAACAGACATAAGAATGTGAGTATGTAGAAACATAGCAAAGTGATCGGGGTAGCAAATCTGAGATTGCACTCATGTATTTTGTAATTTCGAATAAATAACAATTTTAAAATTAATAGATGCAGTGCCTGCTACCAAGTTATTATCTGTGGCTCTTCCTCTGCTGCAGTGCCTGACCTCTGAAGGGCGCTGCCGTAGACTGGGAGACCCAGGCGTCTGGCACAGGAGAATAGTTCTCCCAGCTGGAACCTCACGGTCTAAAACAAAATTCTCTGAGGAGCAGTTTAAATTGAGCCAAGGTTATCCTGCCCAGGGACATTCGTGACATTAGTAATCAGTCAGCTATCGCTGTGTAACAAACCACCCCACAGCTGAGTGGCTTAAGACAACAGCCATTTGTCTAGCTCATGGTCCCGAGAGTCAGTGTGTTAGGCCAGGCTCAGCCACAGGTCATCGGCAAGACACCTCTGGTCTGGGGGTCGTCGGCTGCTGGCTGGGGTGGCAGAGGCCGTGGAGGTGACTGGGCTGGTCTCCCATCAGCTGGCAGGTGAGCAGGCTTTCCAGAAGCTGCAAGACCTTTGGAGCCTAAGCTCAGACCTGGCCATACATCACCTTCGCTGCATTGCATTGATCAAAGCAAGTGCTGAGCCCAGGTCTGGGACCTTCAGGGACCCCTGGGAAAGGGAGGAGGGGTTGCAGCCACGTTGGCATTGAACGTACCATGTGACCAAGATAAGCTTCCAGGTGTGTTTCCGAGAAGGCAGAGATGGCAGAATAGAAGGGAAAGCATTTCCCGGACCTATTTCTGGTAAGAGCCTTGCTGAAGGGTGTCTCGCTGGAGGCTGAGGGATTGTCTTGATGGCTCTGATCCAAGCCAGTAGAAGCATCAGTGCGGTATTAAAGGACTCTTCATATTGATTGCCGCTGGTACCTCACCCTGCCTCCTCTCGTTAATTCTCACATCCTCCCCACCTGGCCAAGTCCCTGTGCGTTGGTTTAATGCATGGACGCCCTAACTCCAGTTAAAGTCATTTCTCAAGAGCAGATAGGATGGGGGGCTGATTGCAGAGCTGGGTGATTTCATTTCCATGCTTTATGTGTCTGTGCACAGGTACAAGTGTGACTCAAAAAAAAAAAAAAATAAGCCTTTATTTTTTCCCCAGATGACAAAATGCTAGTTCATTGTACCAATTTTGGAAAATATTTAAAAAAGAAAAAAAATTAAAATGACCTCAATCAGACTACCTAGAAGCAACCAGTACCCCGTTTTATGGTATATCCTTTCAGCTATGTGTGCGTGTTTATGGGAGTGTGTGTGCACACACGCGTGTGTACGTGTGTGTAAATGACTGAGGCCAGTGGTTTGGTCAACAGAACAAGCTGATGTCTCCTTGAGTCCCTGGGGTCCTGCCTCCCCCCCTGCTGTTTGGGCCATTCTCTGTTTCCCTCACCGTGGGCTGTGGGTCTCAGTCCCTTGGGTTTACACTTCCCTCTACTTTTTTGTATGTCACTTCTGACGTTGACAAAGGGGGGTGCGGCACATTGAAGCTTGGCGGGAGCAGATATGGAGACTGTCTCCTCGCCTGCATCAGTGAAGAGGCTCAGGGCCACCCCCTGGGCTGGGTGTACAATGGGGACTCTGAGTTCTGTCTCTACAGCAAACCCTGAAGGAAGAGGGCCCTGAATTTCACCAGGAAGCAAACTAGACACAAGACGAGGCTCTTCAGCAGGGAGCCTCTGCCCCCACCCCACCCTTGCCCCTTGGAAATCTCTTCCAGGGACTCTCCCCTCCCTATCCCCAAACCCCCACCCCCATCTCCAGATCACTGGCCTCCCTGTGCTCCCCGCCCCCGCACCCCCCGCCTCCGCCGTGGGAAATGGGAACATGCATCCCTAGCCGTCTGAGTGGCTTCCTCTGTCACCTCCTTCTCACCTTTACTGAAAGATCACTTTCTCATGAGGCTCTGAAATTGTCACCCCCACATCCACACACGCACCTGTGCATGGCCTGCCTGCCCCTTGCTCTGCTCTCTCCCACCAGTAGACCTGCTCTGCATTTTCTGTGTTTCTTGTCTGATTCCAGCAGAATGACATCAGGCCTGTCTGGGGTGCGGAGGGGGCTCTTGGCTGATCGCATCCCCTGCCCACCCCCACATAACAAGTGCTCAGGAAACGTCTAGTTGAATAAAAGATGAATGGAATTTGTCATGCAGGTGGGTTGGGAAGTAGGAAATAGAGCAGGCCATCATGCTATCTTCCTTTTAAAATGGACATTACCTGAATGCATACATCTTGAAGGGATTATAGCAGGAAAGCTCTCTGAAACTTTTACTCTGGTCCTGTTCAGTGTGAGAACGGCCAGAATCCCAGTGTCGGGAGCTCAGACTTTGCACCAGATTACAGGCCTCTCGACAAAGGGCCATTCGTGGGCTGCACGCATGATCGTGGCCTCTGACACACAGCGGAGGGATCGGCCCCCTGCGGCAGGGGGCCCAGCACGCGGGCGGTCATGTCTGCAGGGGGTGTGGATGGTTGAGGATGAGCTTGTGAGGTGGGCAGGCGAAGGTGGCATTCTGAGCCAAGAGAGTTCTGTTTGCACGAGGACAGAGCCTGTGATGGAGCCGTGTGGAGGGAAGGCAGACCATTTGTGGTTGTCGCAGCCCGATGGAGAGGATGCCATGCACGTGAGCTGGCTCTGGCCGGGCTCCTGGAACAAGTTCCCCGGGCGGGGGGCTTAAACAGCACATGTTTACTTCTGTGTAGTTCTAGGGGCTGATGTCCAAGGCCGGCAGGATTGGTTTCCCCTGAGGCCTCGCTTCTTGGCGTGCAGATAGCTGTCTTCTCCCCACGTCCTCACGTGGTGGTCCCTCGTGCATCTCTGTGTCCCCGTCTCCTCTTGTAAGGACACTGGTCAGGTTGGAGAGGGCGTGCCCCCCGTGACCTCATTTTAGCTTGATCACCTCTTAAAAGGCCCTGTCTCCAAACACAGTCACATTCTGAGGTGCTGGGGTTTGGGACCTCAGCATATGAACTTGTGGGGGCCACAGCTGAGCCCCCAGCGCCGTGATGGCAGTGAGCCAGGTGAGTTGTGGGCAGGTCTCGGGGCCATGGCCAGAACTTCTGGCTTTCTCCCAGCAGTTCTACAAGAAGGAGCAGTGTCAACAGATTGTGTACAACCCTGAACTCAGAAGAACTCAGATTGAACTCGGATGTTCCTTTGGAGGCCAGATTCCTCTTCATGGTGAAGAGGGGGAAGAAATCCGAGGCCACAGAGGGCAGGCATGCTTTAATGGAAGAAACTAAAATTGCCCTCTGTGCACCATACCAGTGAGATCCACAGTGCGGTCACAAGTTATTTGATCTTTGCTTATAATTACTTTTAACACTTGGCGTTTTGGAGAATACTTCTGAATCTCCTTGCTAATTACACTTTACTCTGTGTGATATCTTTGGGGCCCCTTCCCTCATGAAGTCCTGCTCCTGTGGGGCAGGCCCCCCCTTTCTGTGACATGTCTGAGTCACTTGTGCAGCCTCAGGAGTCTGTGAGCCAGTGCCAGGGACCTTGGGTGTGGACTCATCACAGAGTCAGACCCTGTGTTTCCTTTGAGTGTTTCCTTTGAGACCATTGTTGAGAAACTGGATAGGTGTCTTGGTGGAAGCCGAGGTCCCCAGGGAGCCTGGGAGTATGTTTCATAAGTCTTTGGACAGCCACCTGATGGAAGACACTGTGACTGTCCCCATTTGGGGCTGGGCTGGACTTGAGACCCTGCAGTCAGTTCCCTGCAGTGAACCTCTCATTTGTGACCCCATAAACCACAACCTTGGATTCTCACTAGCTCCCTTATTCCTGAGCATCCTCTGTGGGCCTGGCACTTTCTGGATGCTAGAGACACAAAGATAAGTCATCCTGCCCCCTAGGAGCACACCGTCTTTGGGGGGTGTGGTTCTATGGTGTGGAGCACGTTACACTACAGAGCAGGGACACTGGGACTGGGGAGGCCAGGCACACAGGGAGAAGTTGGGGGCCTTCCAGGGGAGAGACAAGATGAGCGGAGCCCCACATGCAGTGAGGGGGTGGGGAGTGGTGACGAGAGACCCTCTGGGCCGGCGAGGCGGGGGACACAGGACCTGCGAGCCAAGACAGGGGAGAGTTTCGCTCTCGGAAGAAGGTGACTGCCATCCGCTCAGGGATGGTGAGCAGCTTGGACGGACTGGGACAAACGTAGCAACAGTGATGTGTGGGGCCCCCATATGAGAAACCTCGGTGGCAGTGGCTGCATGTACTTTTGTTTCGCTTTTTTTCCCCCTGAAGCAGAGCCTGGAAGACTTTCCCAATTTAGCCGGACGCTGGGTCATCTGAGCAACCCCAGGAGCTGGGTCTCTCCTGCTCCCCTCAGCCCTGCTGCCATTTCCACCTGTTCCCGTGTGGGCCACGTCTCTCCCAAGCTCCTGGCCCCCGCCAGGTGTCCCATTCTATTGGAACCCTGTTCTTCGCGTTGGCCTCAAGCCGATGCACTTTTGTTAGCATGGTGGGCAAGAGCAGGCAGATTCACAGCAGGTCCCGTAAGACGTTAGTGCCCCAGTTGGCCTTCTCCATTCATCCGCCGTGGCTCGTCTGCCCCCGCTCATAGGGAGGGCTTGTGACAACTGTCTCTGAGGGGAGCTTGCTCTGGGCACAGTGCCCCACCCCCACCCCGGGCCACCCACAGCCCCGTTCAGGCGAGGGAGGAAGGCCGTGCTGGGGAGGCTGGACAGACACTGTGCTGCCGACAGCCGCCTTCACCTGCTCTCTTGTGTAACCTCCAGCCACCTGCCAGCCACCATCCCTGGGGGCAGTCGTAAGGGACGGGAAACCAGGGTCACAGCAGCCAGGTGGTTGGCCCAAGCTCGCACAGCTACAAAGCAGCGGTCAGGACGTGAACCCAGATCCTTCCTATTGTCTTCCAGACTGACTGTCTGTCAGTCAGTGGGTTTACTGTGTGCGGTCAAATACCTAAGTCGAAACAGAGTCTCTTTAATCTATTTCCCAACAAAAATGAGGACGATCTGAAGGACATGGGGAAAATAGTTTTAAAACGATGTGTTCTGTGAAAGCCGGGTCAGGTCAGGGATTTGCCTGATTTGGCACATTGTTTGTTGCCTGTCCCTGTGACATTTTTCCTTTGCTTCTAAATGTACGAAGGCTTTTAAAAATATACTTAACGTTTTCTGAAGCTTCAAACCCTTGGGATTGCTGCTCTCATGGAGTAATCTCATGGTGTGCTGTAATTTGCCTCAAGCGTTATTTGGAATTTCCAGAGCGTCCTGTTATTTTTTTTTTCACGGGCTCTTTAGTCCTTGATCTCATCACATCCTGGAAGTTTCTGGAGTGAGCGCCTCACCCCACCCCACAGCTGTTGCCTGTTTATAAACTTTCTGTATATTCTACTTTGGTCAGAACTATGTGGGTGAAAGGTCTGGTATTTCTGGATGATTCTGGCTAACCCAGAATCTGTTGGTGAGACGGAAAACGAACAGGAGAATGGTCCCCACAGGCATGACACGTGGGAGGTGATTGCTAGTCCCATGGTGGGAGCCAGCCTCCCTCAGTTCTCTGAAACTGAGTCCTCATCCTCCAGCCTGATGCAGAAGATCCTCTTGTTAGACGCCAAGAACCTTAGTTATGACACTTTTTGTCATGCTGTTTTCTCTTATTTATACAGTAGAGAGTAGGATGTTTTCAAATAAACCCTCTAAACACGAAATCCCGAAAACGCATTATTTCTAAAATGCCGCACCGTTAACAGCCTCCTAGCTGGTTACATTATAAAGCGTGTTGCAACAGCTAAAAAAAAAAAAAAAAAAAAACTGAGCCAAAATGTGTTTCCGTAGCCCATATGCTGAATTCTGGCATCTTTATACCTTTTTCAAGCTGTCGTCAATTAGTAAAAAAATTAATGTCTGTCTTTATGTCCTTCATAAAGTTGAGCTTGTACGTGGATGCTGCAGAGAGCTACAGCGGAGGGCGGTTTCCTTTAGTGGAAGGTAACTCCGTGTGGTTGTAGCTGGGGAGACAAAAACATGCTGTTCCAAGGGTCCGTGGAAGGAAGCCTGGACCATCAGCAAACACAAGAGGAGGAAATGGCTTTTGTTGAGGGAAACAAACTGTTTTTCAGGCCAACAAGCTGTGATCTCGGACTTTTTGCCATATGCACGGTTCGTAAAAAGAGCAGAAGACAGAGGCGGAACGCCCCTGGTCACACGCTGTCCTTGCCCTGGTGGCACACAGCCCCCGTCTCGCCTGGATCATATCGCCTCCGTAGCCCCTTGGCCCCGTGACTCTGAGTCCCCCTTCGTCCCTGCTCCCTGCTCTCGGAACCTGACGAGGACGTTTTTAGCACAAGTGGGGTTGCGTAGGCTGATGACCGAACTCGTTCTCTTGATGGCAGCAAATGGCCATTCGGCTGCTAGCTTAAGGATGCAAGTTTACTTTTAACTTGTCTTTGGTCTGAAGCTCTTACACTCATGCAATATGCCGCTGCTAATGGGGTTTCTGCTTATTGGATGTCACAGGAGCACGGAAGGCAAACGAGACCTTCCTTGGAAAACAGGCCTTGAAACCGTGATCTCTAGAGCCGGAAGGCAATTTGGGGACGTGGGCATTCTCATCCCAGTAAAGCACTGAGGTTAAACACTGGAATCAGACGGTGCAGCACCATCTTGAGAAAGTTGCTGGAACAGGAAGACTATGGCTTGATGACACAGGCAGGCTCTGAGCTGGTTCTCTGTCACCTCACTTTTGGGTGCATTGGGTATGGCCCGTGCGGTCACACAGATGCCACCTGCACCGGAGTCCACGTGAGTTAACCCAGTGCCTGGGTTATTTTATGAACCCTTGTTTGGGTCACATGTAGGTTCTGTGCTCTCTACCAAAGGTGGAGGAGAAAAAAATATATATGTGACTTGAGCTATGTGTTCTTCAGACCAAAAGGATATTTCCACAGGGTTCTTGCCTGGAAACCAAGTGGGTTTTCCACCTCCCCCATAACAAACAAAGGCCCGGCTCCCTGTGCACACAAGCATGTGAGAAAGCTCAGATTTCCACACTTTGCTGGCAACAAAATTGTCCATTTGGAAAGCATTTTTGGTTCTATGGATGGAGACTCCCCAAAATAGTCCTATCTTTTGATCTAGAACTCCCATTTTGCCAAGTCAGTCCTAACAATTCTATAAATGTCTGTAAAAAGATGTTCATCTCATTGTTATTTATAACAGCAAAGATTGAGGGCAATCTCAGTGCCTCACCCTTGAGAATAGTTAAGTGAGTCTTGATTTTATCCCCCCGATGGGATATCATGCAGTCGGTAGACATCACAAGTACAAATTATGTAACAAGGGCGCCTGGGTGGGTCAGCCAGTTGAGTGTCCAGCTCTCGATTTCAGCACGGGTCATGATCCCATGGTCTTGGAATGGTGCCCCACATCGGGCTCCACACTGAATGTGGAGCCTGCTTAAGATTCATTCTCTCTCTCTTCTCTCTCTCTATCTCTCCCTAAAATAAAACAAACAACAGCAACAACAACAAACCCCAAATTATGTAACAGTGGTTAGGGGGCTATTGATATAGTATGTATCAAATTACGAATCAACTCTAGGCTCCCAGTGCCTCGCCAAGACCAGGCATACAGCAAGCATTTAGGCAACATTTATTTGGTTGCTTTTCTATCTTCCTGCAGCAGCCCTGTTAGAGAAGGCCTGTCCGTTAGCAGGAGTGACATCCTCCCCACCCCAAGCCCCAGCACATGCCCTTTGGGACCGGATGTGGGAACAGTGGGGGTTGACGGAACAAGGAGTCACATTACGCTCCCTGGCTGTTCTTGCCAAAAGGTACAGCCGTGGCCGCCTCCACCTAACCTCCTCCACCTAAACCTCCACCTAAACCTTCTGCCCTTCATAAGGCACGCATCCTGGGTGTCCCAGCAGGAGGCTCAGTGACCAAGGGCACTCGAGGGGCGGCTGGCCATAGGGAAGAGCATGAGTCTGTGGGTTGTTAAAAAGAGCCATTTAGGTATCATTCCACAGTTTGACGTTTTTCTTCCAATGACGTGTCTTAGAGGTCTTCCCAGGTCAGTTCACACAGTTCATGCTGGCAAGCCATTGAATTGAGAACAAACTTTTTTTTTTTTTAATATTTATTTATTATTGAGAGAGAGAGAGAGAGAGAGAGAGACAGAGGATGAGCATGGAGGGGCAGAGAGAGAGGGAGACACAGAATCTGAAGCAGGCTCCAGGCTCTGAGCTGTTAGCACAGAGCCCGACACGGGCCTCGAACTCACAAACCGTGAGATCATGACCTGAGCCGAAGTCAGACGCTCAACCGACTGAGCCACCCAGGCGCCCCAAGACCAAACTTTACTGATAGTCATTTCTGGTCGGCGAGGACAGGAGTGGGTTGTTTTTTGTTTGTTTGTTTTGTTTCTTATTTCTGCAGCTAATACTTAGTGACCACTTCCTCTATGCCCAGCACTGACCTGAGGACTCTGTGCAGATTATCTCAGTCAATCTTACCAACAATCCAAGTCGGGTAGGGTAATTATTGCTCCCTGCCTTGTAGCTGAAGGAAGTTGAACACACTGCATGACGCCTTACTATAACGAAGCCAGATTTGACCTGAGGAAGTCTAACCCCAGAGTCGTCCTACCTAACCCCATACTCCACGGCTACCTCAATGCTTGTTGGGTTCTCCCCAGACATGGGGCTGGTGGCTACCATACGGGACAGTGCAGCCAGGTCTAGCACCATCCTGCAGTCACACTGCCCGGTGGCACAAAGACCTTGGTGCCCTGCAGCCGGGATGGCTGGGGAACACTCACTCCACAGGGCGCTGGGCTGGCAGCGGCAGGACCACGGCCCATCCCTCCATGCTGGGAGATGAGCAGCGTGCCCAGGTGGTAAGGGTGGGCAGAGAGGGCCAGAGGGCCGGTCTCTAACCTCTTCACAGGCAGGGCCAGCAGGGATCAGGGGCTCCAGCTAGCAGGACCCCTAGGATCCTGGCAGATGGCTTCTGCCAAAGGCCTCCCTTTGCCTGTCCATTACCCTGACAAGACTGAGTGGGTGGGGAAAGCCTGCGGCCGGATTCCAGGCTCCCAGCCTCCACCTCTTCACCGATATCACGAGGGACTCCCACCCCTCATTAGGAGGTAGGGATTTGATTCAGGAAACAAGGCTTCCTGGGGTATGGCTTGCCCCTGCATCTGCTTGAGGAATCAACAGGAAAGATCTAAATCATCATTTCCAAACTTCTAGGAACCAAGGGCACTTCTGACGTTGGTCTCCCTTGCTGACATGTTAGTGCATAATTAATGCTAGTTTAGAGGAGTGGCTGATTTCACTGTATCCTGTGCTGGAATTGACAACACCACACATGTTTCAGTGCAAAGAATGCAGAGGTGCCTAATAATGACAGTAAGCATTTATTGAGCACTTCCTGCGTGCCACATACCTTACACTCATGCCCTCCCTTAGCCCTCATGGCGCCCCATGGAGTGGGCTTTGTGAGTCCCCCTCCCTGGAGGTGAGGAAGCCGAGCCTTTGGAGGCAAGGTCACCTGCCCCAGGTCACAGGGAGGCAGAGCTGACTCCAGCCCTCCACCTTAACCCCAGTCTTCTATTGCCTGGCAGCCAAACAGGTGCTTTTGCCTGTTTGTCTTTACATTAGACGGTGATCCTGCAGGTTAGAGTTGTTATCACGGGGCTCCTGGGGGGCTTAGTCGAGCATCTGACTCTTGATTTCAGCTCAGGTCATGATCCCACGGTCATGAGCTCGAGCCCTGTGTTGGGCTCTGCGGTGACAGCACGGGGCTTGCTTGAGATCGTCTCTCTCTCCTTCACCCTCTGCCCATCCCCTGCTTGCATGAGCACGCACTCTCTCTCTCTTAAAAAATGTGTGTGTGTGTGTGTGTTTGCGTGTATACATATATGATCTCACGTCCTGAAGAAATGAATCTGCGCTTCTTTTAAGGCAACCCACTTCACTGTGCGCATTGCCCTTTGTTTTTTCAAAGTAGCCCTTGGCCGAGTTTCAATAGAAGCTGAACTTGGGTTGCAGCATCGCTTTGTTTTTATCAAGCAACTGAAGAGCCCCACGTGGGAATTTCTGGAATCGGGTGGAGGACATGGCAGATTGAACTTCATGTTTTGGAAGAGGGGGAGAAAGGGTCTGTTATATGTTAAACCTGGGAATTTTTAGTTTGCAGGAAGTCGAGCTGAAAGGTAGTTTGATGCTTCGTCTCTAAGAAATCCACGGACCAGCTGTCCTTCATCTCTTTGGAGAGCTGGTTTGTGAATTTACTCCTCTAAAACCGTATGTGGGGACAGGGGGATGTGCTGGCCTGTGCTGAAGACCTGTTACATGCTGGGCATGCTGTGCGATTTCACTGATTCCCCCAACAACTTTATGAGATGGGTACGTGTCTTCCAGTTTTACACTCAGGCAAGAAACCGGACATAACCATCCTCTTCCAATGTGTGTCTCATTCCCTTGCTTTGTTATTTTACCCTTTTATCACCTAGGTATAAGACTCTAAAAAGATACATTGTTGGCTTTTCCTTGGGTTTTTTGTTTTTTGTTTGTTTTTAGCTTTTATGTAAAATAGCTGAACTGCACACTTCCCCAGTCTTTCATGACTTGCTTTTTTCATTTTATATTTTGTTGCTAAGTTTTGACCATGGGGCTGCGTGTAAGCTTTAACTTACTGCTTTGACTGTAGAGTAGTCCCCTTTGCTACAAGATGTCCATCCTCTGGCTACGACCACAGGCTGCTGCACAGTGGTATTCCTGTCTCCTGGGGCACGCACGTAGATTTCTCTTGGGTGTATTTATGCCTAGGGTAGAATTGTTGGGTTGTTAAGCATGAAATTTCCACCCTACAAGATGCCCAAATGTTTTCCAAAGTGATTGGACCGGTTTCTCCCTTTCCTGTAGCGTATATGAGCCGGTGCTTACATTAGACTTAGAAGTAGGGGTTTCGGGGCGCCTGTGTGGCGCAGTCGGTTAAGCGTCCGACTTCAGCCAGGTCACGATCTCGCGGTCCGTGAGTTCGAGCCCCGCGTCAGGCTCTGGGCTGATGGCTCAGAGCCTGGAGCCTGTTTCCGATTCTGTGTCTCCCTCTCTCTCTGCCCCTCGCCCGTTCATGCTCTGTCTCTCTCTGTCCCAAAAATAAATAAAAAACGTTGAAAAAAAATTAAAAAAAAAAAAAAAGAAGTAGGGGTTTCACGAGGGCCCTCTCCTTGCCCCTAACTGTGCCTGCTCCTCTCTGGTAGCTCATCCACAGCTAACACGCCCTCTGGGTTTTAGTAGCCGTGACTCCCACATCTGGCTCCTGCTGGTCCAGCCACAAGGTTCTCAAAGCTCCACAGTGACCATCTGTCTTGTTGGTCTGAACCACACATCCTGCAAGGGCCCTGCCCACCTGGTGATGGCTGGCCTCTTGTGGGGTGGCCAGGAGTGCAGGGCCGATGCCCTAATTGCAGTAGGAGCAAGGGTCCGTCCTCCGATCAGCCTGATGTCCCCAGGAACACCAAAGCCAGCTCTCTGGAGCCTAGGCTCTGAGTCAGCCCCACACCCCTCCCGTGGCCGCCTTGCCCATGGGAGGAAAACTCCCCAGGAAAGTCAGGAACTGTTGAAATCTCCGGGCTGATGTGAATAAATGCAACGGCCTGCTAGATAGCTGATCGCCTTGGATCTCTCTGGGTGATGGGGAATTGGGCCAAGGCCAAGACCAGAGCTCTTTTCTTGTTAGTTTGTCTTTCCAGAGCTGGTTTTTCTGGCAGGCTGAGCAAATCCTGTGGGGCCATCTGTGTGGCCTGTGGGAAGGCAGCCACCTTGGAGGGTGGGGGGCACCTCCAGAGCGGCAGAGTTGAGAAGCACGGAGAGCTCTCTGCCTGTGCAGAAACCCTCACACGGGGTGGGAGCTGGGGCAGTCGAAGCCGTGGGCTCTACCACAGACCCCTCACCAGAGATGCCGGGGTGCTGCGTCCACACAGAAGGTGGCAAAGTTGGGAGCTGGGGCCCGTGACATCTCATGGAAACCGTGCTATCATTCTAGAGTTGCCTCGGTGACATGCGCCTTTCAGAAGGCAGAGGGACGATGCAGGAGAGCGCGGGTCTGAGGCTGACACCTGTATCCACAGGCCCCCATTTTAAGTAACACCTGTATCTCTTCCCTTGCTGGTAAAGGTACGGTGTGGCTTACCAGCTCCGCCACTCTGAGGCTTCACTCGGACTTCCTTCCCAGCGTCTGTGGGCCTCAGTCTCCCGGTCTGTAAGGAAAGCGGATGGTGCTGCCAGCCGGCCTCTGAGCCGAAGGCTGCCCTCCTCCATGTGGGTGGAGGTCAGGGCAACGTATCTTTTATTGGGGAAAGTCTGTGGCTCACTGTGTCTTCAGTCCCCCTGACCCTGGGGCGGCTCCACACCCCGACAACTCCCTCCCTCCACCCGGAGATGAATCTTTCCCTCCCAACTCCTGGCAGCCGGAGCCAAGGCGACATTGGGGTCCCTTATACCCAGGGGGACACAGATGTAGTCAGTGGACAAATCCTTGGACAGCATTTTTCATGATGGTCTTGTGGCAAAAGGGATCAAGTGAAGCCAATTTTTAAAGAAATGCACATGTCACTCTTCTTTGTGAAACTGTCCTCGGTGCCCCTTCTCTCTGGGTAGATGCCGCACCCAGACTGTGGCCCCCGCCCCAAGGCAGCACACTTCCTTCCTCTCACCCGGGGTCCTTGTCCACTCTGTGCCCGGGGCGGGGGCGCACTCACCCTGCCCTTCCCGGACCCGGCCGTTCTTCCCAGCTCAGCTCAGACGGCATGTCCTTGAGGCAGCCCTCCACCAGGCAGGCTGCCGAACCTCCCAGAAACGTGCCTTCGTGTCTGTAAAGCTCACAGGGGCACCTACAGAGTCTGCCCATGGTAACGTGTGAACACAGTTTGCTCATAGACACAAGGTGTTCCGCGAACGTCTGTGGCTGTTTTTCGTGGTTCAATTCAATTTAGATATCGGTCTCTGCCCAGCCTGGATGTTCCCACCGTGCCCCACTCTCAAATATTTGTGAAGGCTCTCAAAGGATGCCTCTCAGCGCCCCTGTGTTTGCACGTGTACAGGCGCTAAAGAGCTCAGCCGCTTGGGGAGTGTGAGCCACCCCGCGTGAGACACCACCAATCAGCCACTCCCAAGACTTGCCTCAGGTGTGAGCAGCTCTGGGCACCAGCTTGGAGGGAAGGTGCCAGCTGTGTGTTTTCACAACGGGTCCTTTATCCTATCAGGAAGGGCTTTTCTTTTCATGCCATCAGCTTCCGAACCTTCTGCTTCCTGCCCGGGTTTTGCATGGAGCCGTGACAGTCACAGCACTGGATTCGGAGCCTGGACCCCACGCTGGAGTCCTCGGCAGCCTCTAATGCGCTGGCGGGCCGAGCATGAGCGTGCTAGAAAATGGGGAGATGGATCCCTCACTTGCAGAGTTGCAAGGATCAGATGGAATAAACTCTGGGGAAAGGGCTTTGTAAATTATGAACTGCCGTGCGAATGTCAGGTGCTGTTATTACCGCTTTGTTAAGGCTGTGGGTTACCTTTTCTTCTATAACAAAATGACTACTGAGTAGAACTGGTCCCCTAAGAAAAAGGAAGTGGGGTGTTCATTTCTTTCTATTCTAACGTTAACAGGATGATCAGCTTTCTGGATCCTTCTCATGGATTTTTTTTTTTTTTTTTTTTTTTTTTTTTGCACGTGGTAGGTAATAGCATGGAAAATAGAAGTATTTTGTATGAGACAAAGAGAGACTGGGATTATTTAATCATTCAACAAAGAATGGCTAAGTGTTTACTTTTCATCAAAAACAGGGCTAGAGTTTTAAGGGTAACTAAGATTGGTTTTAATCAGGTGTGGTAAGTCACACAGACACAAAGGTGACTGTCATGAAGTAACAATTTATTATATTCAAGGGCACCTGGGTGGCTCAGTTGGTTAAGTGTCCAACTTCGGTTCAGGTCGTGATCTTGTGGTTTGCAAATGTGAGCCCTGCATCGGGCTCTCTGCTGTCAGCATGGAGCCTGCTTCAGATCCTCTGTCCCCCTCTCTCTCTGCCCATTTCCCACATATTCTCTCTCTCTCTTTCGAAAATAAACAAAAAAAGAATTTATTATATTCATAGATCCCTAGAAACAGGAAACAGGGCACCAGGCAGGGTCACCCAAAGAGGCACCAGGGTCATCAGGAGGCAGAGAGAGTGAGGGGAAAGTGGGGGCAGGAAACTTGACTGTGGTTTCCGGGGGAACAGGTGAGGCGGGAGAAGAGGCATAGAATCGACTGATTTGAATAATTTCAGCATGCTCTGGAGCTCAGGGCTGTCCCTAGTTATCTGGTACCTAGCCCTGGGGTGATTAGGGCAGGGGGTTAGTACCCTGGAGTGTGAGAGCCAAAGAGGAGGGGTCCTGGGGTGAGTGGGCTCTGGAAGGCTAGCTCACAGACGAGTTCTTTCCCATCTCTAGAAATTGGCTAGCCCTAGGAGGGACAGTCCCTCTAGGGCCAGCAGTAACCAGAGGCTTAAGTGTCAAAATACAGAATAAAAAACATAGTACATAGGGAAACCAGGCAAACAAGACAAAAATATGTTGGATGAAGGTCTGTGGTGCAGGGTTCTTTAAAAAGTGAGGGGCACCTGGGTGACTCAGTCGGTTAAGCGACTGGCTTTGGCTCAGGTCATGACCTCGCGGTTCGTGGGTTCAAGCCCCGTGTCGGGCTCTGTGCTGACAGCCTGGAGCCTGGAGCCTGCTTCTGATTCTGTGTCTCCCTCTCTCTCTCTGCCCCTCCCCCACTTGTGCACTCGCTCTCTCTCACTCTCTCAAAAATAAATACATTTAAAAAAAGATACAAGGGAAAGAAGAATTTGAATTGCCCATGCAGACTAGTGCTCAGTTGGCTCAGTCTACTCGGCGGGAAGGGAAATGAATCACATCAACTGTAAGTGGAGTCATGGGGTTAAACCTCTTTGATGAGTGGCCATTATGGAAATACTGCCTACAATTCATGTGAAAGGATTAATCAAGCACCTACCTTCCGTGGGGTCTGTGCACGGAGCCCTGGGGAACATGCAGATGAATAAAATAGGATCCTTGCTCACGAAGACAGCCTGGAGAATGTGGGGTCCATGCCTGCCGAATCTCCTCTCTCGTGTCTGTGGCAGACATCACTAATTACAGCCTTCTTTTCTGCCCAGTCCAGCCAGACTCGCCTTAGAATCCTCCAGAGCAGAGTGCAGTGGGGGGTCAGCCACTAATCAGGGCTTTTGTCACCCTGGCTCCAGGGGCCCTCAGTCCGTGGTGGGGGGATGCTGGAGGAGAGAAAGAGGGGAAAGTCTCATCAACCCATGTTTGATGGAGACCGGAAGTGCTTTGGGAGTGTGGAAGGGGAAAAAAAATCACACCTGCATCCAGGGGATTGCAGCAGACATCATGGAAGTGATAGGATTTGAGTCTGGTCTTGAAGGACTTGGCTCCTGGCCTGGTGCAGGAGTGAGGGCACTGTGGCAGAAGGGCTGTTCCATGAGAGGCACGAGGCAGGAAGTGGATGTGCTTTGAGGAACAGTGGGCAGGTGGTTGGCAGTGTGGCTTGGAATGTGCTTTTTGTGGAGGCAGAGGGACAAGTGGGAGCCTTTAGCGGAGGCCCCAAATGCTGGCCTGGAATGTGCAGACTGAGTTCTGAAAAGTGGGGAAAGTCTGGCCACTTCAAGATCAGAACAGTGCCCAGAAGACAAGGTGGAGCAGTGTCCAGCAGGTTGGAGCCGGGAGAGCTTGAGGAGGGGGTGGGCAGTGAAAGGCAACAAGGGTCTCACCCCCTGCAAGAGATGTGGTTGTGCAAACAAGAAGACTGGTTCAGGAGGCTGTGCATCTGGAAGTCTGGAAGGATTCAGGGACCAGCTGGATGTAGGGATAGAATGAAAGTCAAAGACCACAGCTCTGTTTTGGCCTGAATGATTCAGAAAGATGATGGGGCCGTGAACCACCATGTGGAACCCAGGAGGGGAGCCCGTTTGAGAAGCAGTGTAGGGGCCATGTGACCATCAGGAATCTTTAGGACCAGGGGATGGCAAGACAGATCTGCAGCTCTGGAAAGAGCCTGGAACCAGAGACTGTGTGGCTAGGAGACATCTTCATTAGGAGGAGAGCCACAGCACGGGAGCCACAGACATGAGCAAGCGCAAACCTGGGGCGTGACCAGGGCCTCCTGCACCTAATATGTAGAAAGGATGGGCAGATACTGTCATGTTTAATAATAGGGGCTAACTCACAAATAAGCAGGCCGGCGGAACTAAACAGAAATCCAGAAATAGACTAGATTCAAGTGAAAAGGGAACTTTCATGTATGACAAGAATGAGCTCACCATGAGGTCATGAAGGACTTTTTCCTGAATTTTGTTAAGACAATTAAGACCCATCTGCATTTTGGAGCTTGATAGAGGGGAGCAGTTGTACGACATTGTGAGTATTGTTAATGCCACTGAACCGAACGCTTCAAAGTGATTAATGTAAATTTCATGTTATGTACAACCACAGAAAAAGAAATGAAACCGTAAAGTCACAACATATGACTGAAATGAAACCATAAAAGAACTTACAACATGTGACTGACCTCCCTTAGAACCCTGAGGTGGAGAAAGCCTTGACAGCCAAGAATCAAAACTCAGAAGCCATGAAAAGAAAGGATTGATCGTTTGACTATTTAAAAATAAAACTCTTCTGGGGCACCTGGGTGGCTCAGGTTAAGCGTCCGACTTCGGCTCAGGTCATGATCTCACAGCTGGGGAGTTCGAGCCCCACGTGGGACTCTGTGCTGACAGCTCAGAGCCTGGAGCCTGCTTCTGATTCTGTGTCTCCCTCTTTCTCTCTGCCCCTCCCCCGTTCATGCTCCGTCTCTCTCAAAAATAAATAAACATTAAAAAAATTAAAAGATAATAAAACAAAAAAAATTAAACTCTTCTGCACAGCCACACACAGCATAAACAAAATCAGAGTACGAATGAATAACTAGCATATAGAAAGCTCTTAAGTACCAAGATGAAATGTTAAGACCCTAACAGAAAAAATAAGCAAAGACATGAATTCTCAGTTCACCACAAAAGAAATACAACTTGTTCCTGAGGAGATGTTCTATCTACCCTTTCTCTCTTATCTTACTGGTAAAAATCCAGACTCGCTTTGTTGGCAAGGCTGAGAGAGACCAGCCTTCTCCCATCTCTGGCCGATCGAGGAAAGACAGTGTGTCCCATGTGGAGGGAGATTTGGCAAAAACTACCAAAGTGACACACACACGTCTTTTTCAACCTGGCAACCCCATGTCTAGACTTACGCCCTGAAGGCGCGTATTCCCCATCATGACATCTCCGGGTTATTCATTACAGTCAACTGTGTAATCAACAAGAGATTGGCTCTTACACAAATAGTTTGCAATAAGAGACTGTCTGAAGAAACTTTCATTCACTCACAGAAGGAGTACCACGCAGCAGGAAAACAGAATGGAGAAGAGTTCTGTGGCCTGGTTGTGGTGCGGAATAATCTCCAGAATATGCTAAAAGGGGGGGGGGGGTTGTTGTAGAGTCACGTGTGGCGTGCTACCTTTAATGTAGGAAAGGAGGGAAAATAAGCATAGAAAGATAGATGGATAGATAGATAGATAGATAGATAGATAGATAGACAGATAGATAGAAAGAAGGTGCCTAGGTCACTCAATAGGTTGAGCACCCGACTCTTGATCTCAGGGTTGTGAGTTCAAGCCCCACCTTGGGCTCCAGGCTGGATGTGAACACTACTTAAAAAAAAAAAAAAGATCAGGGCGCCTGGGTGGCTCAGTCAGTTGAGCATCTGACTTCAGCTCAGGTCATGATCTCATGGTTTGTGAGTTCAAACCCCACCTCAGACTCGCTGCTCTCAGCGCAGAGCCCGCTTCAGATCCTCTGTCCTCTCTCTGGCCCTCCCCTGCTTGCGCACTCTCTCAAAAATAAATAAAACATTTAAAAAACGTATCTTAAAAAAGACGATTTTCATATTTCTGCAAAAAAGAAACGCTTCGAGGAAAAACCAGAAAATGACTAGAGTGGTGAACCATAGGGAACAAGAGGGAAAGATCGAATAGATAGGCATAGAAGCAAGACGTGGCTGGCTGAATCTTTTTATAAATTTCTAACTGTTGTAGCAGGTCAATGCGTATGTATTCGGAAAAGAAAATTAAATTGAAAAGCGAAACTTAGAGCTGGAATCGAATTTATTTTGAAATTAATGAATCTAATTGTGTATCAAATTAGAAGCACACAGAGAAAATAATTATGACACATTTGTAATAACTTGAACTTGAAAAATAAGACTCTGGCCATATCATTACTGAACTATATTCTAAGGACCGCGGGGTGGGGGTGGGGGGTGGGGGAGGGGAATGGGGGATTGTTGTTCAATGGGTGTATCAGTCGGCTCGGCTGCCATGACAAAGCACCAGAATAAGTGGCTTGAACAGCAAACATTTATTCTCTCACAGCTCTGGAGGCCCGAGGCCCAAGACTGAGATGTGGGCAGGGCTGGTTTCTTCTGAGGCCTCTCTCCTTGGCTCGCTCATGGCCGTCTTCTCCCCGTGTTCTCACGTGGTCTCTCCCCTGTGCACGTGCTCCTGATGCCCCCGTGTCCAATTCTCCTCTGCCTTCAAGGACACCAGTCAGATAGGGTTAAGACCCACCATAATGGCCTCATTTTAATGAGATCCACCCTTTGAAGGCCCTGCCTCCAAATACTGTCACATTGTGAGCTGCGGGGGTTTAGGAGTTCAACACCAGAATTTTGGAGGGACACAATTCAGCCCATAACCACGAGTGTGGGGTTTTGGTTTGGGACGTTCTGGAGCTGGACGGTGGTGATAGCAGCACGAGACTGTGAATGTACTCAATACCAGTGAACCGTATGCTAAAAAAAAGTTAAGATGGTACATTTTGTGTAATGTATATTTTACCACCATAAAAAAGTAAAAATAAATTTAAGAAGGGAGAAAAAATCCTCAGAGGGGCAAGAGAGTAGAGGGTGCCACTGAGCAGGTGACAGAGCTGGTGTGCAGCGACCCCGCGTGCCTGCCCCCGGCGGTGGGGCCGGGACACCAGGGCCAGGGATTCGTGGCAGTAAGTCCTTACCCTTTCCATCTGTGAAATGGGTGCTGCCATCATTATTACCGTGACAGGTGCCTTGCAGAGGTGGCAGGAAGGGTTTGGGCAGATGCCCTGGCTGTGTGGCCCCTGTTCTTTTTTGTGATTTTCAAATACTTGCATCAGTGGCTTTCAGCCTGAATAAGGAAGCCGAGGCAGCGAGCAAGCTGTTTCTATAGCGACTGATGTCCTTCAGAGAGGGAAAACGTGGAGAGACCCTAAGAAAAGAACAAGGGGGAACGAACAGCCCAGAAACGTGGCAGATAATAAAACCCAGGAGGAGTGCACTGTGACCTAGTTTTCCTGCGGTTTCGTCGAGGTTTCTGGCAAGTGCACCTGACTATTTCATCCTAACGCAGATCTGTCATGTTAGCGTCACTGAAAGCTGTAAAGTGAGGTGACAGGATGCAACACTTTACCTGGTGAAAGGCTAACACTGAAACACAACTGTGAGGATTAAGAAAGTGGGAAAACCCCAGAAAATTCCGAGCCCCATCCATCTTAGTCCCGGCCACTTGGTGGAAGATCGGGCCTGGTGAGACTTGGTGCACCTGTCCTTTTCTTTCTTCCTCGGAAACGAGGAAAGCGTCCTGGCCGCACGGGCAGGCTTTGTGCGCTGGCTCGTCACTTCCTGGTCGTGTGGTCTTGGGCAGGTTCCTTAACCATTCTGTGCTTCAACTTGCTAAGCTGTAAAATGGGGAGAGGATTCCCACGTCGGACAGCGATTGCAAAGAAAGGATTCAAGGGGCGGGGGCGGGGGGTGACCCATTCAGGTCCTCAGTGAAGAGTGGCTGGTAACTCCTGTGGGGAAGTCACTGAGCTTGGGCTTTGTCAGCCTCCCGGTAACTGTGGTTCTCTCGTCTCCCTTTCCCTTCCAGTTGGCCATGGACAGAGCGAAGGGGAGAGGATGGTAGTGTCTGACTTCCACGTTTTCATCAGGGATGTGCTACAGCACGTGGATGTCATGCAGAAAGACTACCCGGGGCTTCCTGTGTTCCTGCTGGGCCACTCCATGGTAAGTCAAGCACAGGAAGACCCGGCCCAGGTCAAGCCGGATCCCCAGCCTGGGGTGTGAGGTGTGATAACCCAGTGATGGAGAAGAGGCAGCCCCACCTCCCCACCCCGGGTGCTCTCTGCCTTGCCGGCACGTCTGCCTCTGCGTGCCCCGTACTTGGAGTTCCCGGGAAATTTAGTGCTTAGGATGGACCAGGGCAGAATCCTGGAGACAGCCCCAGACAGAGCTGTCAGGGGCCCCTTCCTTCCCATCAGGGCCCAAGGCTCCAGGAGGCTGCCTGCCAGTCCTCACTGAGGACCTCTGGTGTGGGACCTCTCAGGAAACCAATGTTTCTTCCGAGCTCTGTCGGCCCCTCAGTGCCCTTTCACAGGGAGGCCCCCCAAGGGCCCTTCTCCCCACAGACCCACTTCTCAGAACGGGGCTGCCTCGTGGGTCAGTGAGAAGCACAGGGGAAGCTCCCTGACATCGTGTTCCTGCCCCAGCTTGTACAGCACAGATGGGAACTAGGGACAGAGTCTCCCCAGGGAGACAGTTCCTTAAAAGTCACCCAGAATCCTTTTAATCTTTCAAATGTGTAAAATCCTCTAAGAATCAACCAAGTGTCATCTTTAAATCCGTGGTCCTCAAATTGGTGGCCCCAAGGGCACAACCTGACACGTTGGCTGGCAGAGAACTCTGAACTGATCCAATTTGGATGTGGGGTAGAGCGGGGGACTTTTCACCCTGGGGCAGGGATGCTGCCCCTTCATCACAGCCCGTCGTGCTTCCGACATTTGATACCTACCTGGGTTCTATAAGCATTTGCAACTTCAGCTCTTGGTTCCACTTACCCTCAGCATCAGCAAACAACCAAGACCTCATGATTTCAGCACCATTCGTGTTCACTAAGTATTTTTCTTGGAACCTAATCTAAATTTCTGGGACCTTTACTGAACCAGGAAGAGAGGGAAAAAAAGAAAAAAGTATCGTGATCTCTTCTTCTAATCAGATCACAAAAACACAGATCTCATATTAAGCCTGACGGAATGGCTGAATTGGGGGTCTGCCAGCTTTTGGCTTGAAACGAAGTAGGAATGTGTTATTTAACTTGCAGCCCACAAGCAGGAACCTTATTTATATCTCTCTGAAATGTTTGCTCTTGGAAAACCCAGAGAAAAAAACATGTGTAATAAAATAATTGCAGATCCAGTTTATCCAACATTCCATGGTGTCTATTCCAAGGTAGACCTCGTCAGGGCTCCGGGCCAGGACTGTAGCTCAGGATGGTGCTCCTTAGAGACGTGTGTGCTGGTGAAAGCAGCCTCCGTGCATTTTCCTTCGCAGGGAGGTGCCATCACCATCCTTACGGCCGCAGAGAGACCGGGCCTCTTCTCCGGCATGGTCCTCATTTCGCCTTTGGTTCTTGCCAGTCCTGAGTCTGCAACAACTTTCAAGGTAAGTGGATTTCCAGTTCTGTGCCAGTCCTGCACTTCTGGGGACCCGGAGCGTCCACTGATTAGCTAGAGTCCGGGGAGAAGGGCTGAAGTCCATTCTTGGATGTCACGCGCTACGGGGTGAAGGTGGGGACACCTATCAAACGCTGTTGCCACTGGGATTCTGGATTTTCTAAAGTCAGGTGTGGTTTTTTTCCAAGAGACAAAATTTGAAAAATGAGTTCCTGTTTGCGCATATTTTACTGGTGAGAGTTAAAAAGAGAAAAGGGGACACATGTGTTAGGAATCCAGCCAAATAACCTTTGTTAACAAGTCAAGTGCAAGGCTCAAGCTGATTTTCGCTGGATATTTACCAACTTCAACCAAAAGTGCACGGTGAGTGGACTTGCAGGCAATTTGTAATTGCAACACAGAGGTGTACCCACTGTGGCTCTGCTCCAGCCCAGAGCATCTTTCCCTCTGACTGTAATGATTCATTGCTTTGTTTCATCCATCACTTTGTTTTTCTGGTCATACTGTTACACAGTGGTACACAGGTATATGTTCTTGGATTCTGGGACTTTGACCTACTGTGACAAGGCAAGTGAGCTGACAAATACAGGTGACCCTTGAACAACGGGAATGAACTACGTGGACCCACTTACACAGAGATGTTTTTTTGATAAACATAGCACTGTACTGTTAATATATTTTACCTTCCTTACGACTTTCTTACCAACATTATTTCTCTAGCTTACTTTATTGTATGTATGTAATACATAGAACATACAAGATATGTGTTAATCAACTGTTTACGTTATTGGTGAGGCTTCCCGTCAACATTAGGCTATTAGTAGTTAAGTTTTGGGCAAGTCAAAGTTACATACGATTTTAAACTGGACGGGGGGGTGCGGCGCCCCTAGCCCTCGAATTGTTCAAGGGTCAACTGTACCACCTAGAAGTAGAACAGGTGTTTTCTCTCCCTGAGAAAAGAGATGAAACCATTGTCTCAGCAGGACTGCTTGTTGGGAAGCTGGGGTGGGAATGTTATGGACCCACCTTTTGGGGGTTTAAGGAGAGCATAACTGAATGAGAGTGGAGAACCCAACCCTGTGGGTCCCAAGGAAAGGGTTGATCTCAGGTCAGCGCCCGGTGGGGCTGCTGCCTCCTGAGCCAGTTGTCGGACTCTCAAAGGGCTTGAAGGGAGGGGTGAGGGGTCACGAGGCCATGGGGGACTGGGCAGCCGTCAGCCCACAGCTTAACCCTACTTTCCCTGGCCTCACAGTCAAATGACAGCAGGGCCATTTAAATAATCGCCTTAGCTCTGATGCCTGCAATATTCTCCTGAGGACCCAGGCCAGGGAGCACAGTACAGGGAATGAAACCTTATAAAAATGTTTTCAAAGTGTTGCCTCCAGCCCACAGCCAGAGATGGGTTGGGAGGTCCCGTGTACAGGCGTTTGGTTAGATACAGAAAAACGTCACCAATTTGAAATGGGGACAGGCTAAGCAAGAGAGAAACCCGGAACTATCTGATAGTTTAACCAGAGAACAATGATTTACTCAATTTGCTGAAGAATAGAATTTTACTCCATTGTAAGGAAATCGCCACCCACTTACTGAAGTCAACTATCATGAGTAAATTTCAGTGCTGTGTGAGAGGACAACAGTGGAGGCAGAAGCCACCCTGGCGTGGAAAGAAATAAAGGTAATTCACAGAACCACAGGGAATGAACGCACAGATGGGCTACTTCCCGGTCATTTCAACACGCAAGAGGAGGCATGACCTCCTGGACAGCTCCTGCCAGGATTGTAACTCGAGGCCAAATCACTCAAGGGTCCTTGTCCAAGTAGAATAAGCAAGATCAGGACCACAGAGGAGCTGCATCCACGTGGTCTGATTCAGGAAGATTTCCTCAGTTCACTGAGTGTCAAACATGTGCTGTCCTGTGCTGTCCCGGGCGCTAGGGAGAGGTCGCAACCTTGTTCTGTGAACAGGGAACGCTGAGGCTGGCGCAGGGTGAGTGACTCCCCAGGATCGCACAGCTTGTGCGATTGATTTGAATCCGGGGTTGTCCATTCTCCATCTAGGATGTTTCCCCACAGAAGAAAATAGGCGTGTTCTGCCGTGGATGTTTTCCCTTAGAGACATGCTGGAGAGCGTGGGGCTTTCCGGATACAGTGCACAAGGGGGTCATGGTAGCAGGACCCGGAGGTGGGCCACAAGGCTTCCTCTCAGAGTCACTGGCGGAGGTGGAACTTCTGGGCGAGGCCACCGCCGTGACCTCTCCGAGCCCTGTGCTAATAGATCACCTTGTCACATCAGGAGCCAGCCATCCCTGGGGGGTGCTGGTCTCCTCTTATTAACCGAGACAAATTGGATTTCTTGTTGCCCCCAGACCTAAGGACACATCCTCCCCACCATGAAATCTGTTGCTGCCCCTGGGTCTTGGGCAATTTTGCCTGACGGACTCTGTGATTCATTTGCCTACCCGCCCCCAGATGACTTGATTACCCCGCACACATCTAGTCTTGTCTGACAACCTTCCTGAAAGAGTTTAGGAGAATCTCTGTTTAAAATTTAAACATCGTTAGAATATCACATTCATGTACTTCAAACTTTGAAAGATGAGGCTATGCAGCAAGCAGTCTCCCGGCCCAGAGGAGACAGACAGCCCGAGTGTCCATCTCTGCCCACGCACCCTCCATTCGTTCCTGTGTTTCACACAGATGAGAATACACCTCTCTGTGCTTTCTGTCGGCTTTGTTCTTTTGGTTTGCTTTTTTGTTTTTGTGGGTTTGGCTTTAATTTGGTTGTTTTACTTAGCGATACCTGTGTGGCTCCTTCCCCATCAGGTTTAAGGAGAAGAGCTCAGGATAGGTCCTGGGTTGGGTGAGGTCTGTGTGTTCTAACAAGTTCTCCGACACCACCCCCACCCGAGAAAACTGAGGCAGAGGAGCGGGCTTCCCAGGGCCAAGTCCTGGCCTCATGCCTCCTCTCCCAGAGCTCAGCCCGTGGACTGTTCCAAGGATTTATTTGATGGCACCAAACTCCTGCTGGAGAGATTCGCAAAAGCATCAAAGCAGGCAGCATGAGGCATCCGAGTCTTTGAGTATAGACAGGCATGTGGAAGATGACAGCCCCACCCCCTGGAATGTAAGAGCACTGGATCCCCCTGCCAGATACCCCCTCCCACACACACCGGACCCTGCACACATCTGGGTCTTACCTCTGTGTTCCCTTTTCAACAAGCTGGGGTATATTTAGCCTGGAGAACAGACAAGGAGGACAGAGGCTTCTGGCCCCCAAACACTGTCTGTGTTTAGAATGTGGTTGCATAAGGGAAGTAACAGCGGGAGAAATTTGGACACAACATCCAGTGTATCAGAATGAGTCTCGGCTGCTTATGAGGCCATTTCATGGGGACGGGCTCCATGTCCCAGACCCTGGGGGCATTAGGGCTGGAGTCGTTCCTGGGTGTAGAGGTGAAACCCTTGACTGCCCAGCTAGTACGGTGTGTGAGCTAGAGTTGGACGTCCTCACTTGGCCTTGCCCTGGGATAGCAGGCAGCAACGTGGGACAGATCACAGAGCCACTCCCTTCTCTGGGAGCGGGGGACACCCCAAATCCCCCTGGGCAGTGCCTAGGGTCAGGACAGGGGCTCAGCCTGCCAGGAGGGTAATCTTGTAAATGATCTTCCCTGCTTCTTGCCTGGACGCTGTCCCTTGGGGTCCAGGGTCAGGGATGCAGGAACCGGCCCAATGCTTCCAGATGCTTCTACTCCCTGTCAGCCAGGGCACCTGGCCAAGTAGAGAGAAGAGGGCCGCTATGAACCTTGCACACGGTGCATGATTCGTATTGTCTCATTTCCTTTCTGTCACCACCCAGTAAGGAGAGAAAACCATTCCCAATTTACAGACAAGGAAACAGGCCAATTGTCTTGCTCAAGGTCAGCTTGTGCCCCAGCTCAGACCAGAGAGCAAAGCAGGATGCTCCCTTTACCCCGAAACATGCCTAAGGTCAGCTTCCCTTGACTTTAGCCCAGTTCTCATCTGTTTTTAGTCACTAGGCTCCAAAAGGCCCTTGGGGGAGTGGAGGGGAAAAGGGCAGGAGCATGGGAAATTGCCACTCTTTCAAACATATTTAAAGTTAGATCCAGGGGCCAGGACTTAAACTGTGGTCATGAACTGGCCCATGAATCTGGCAGCTACGAGGCACCTTGGGGAGTTGTTACCTCTCTCCTGTAGGTGCCTGCGCCTGTCGTAGCTGGGGTTCAGACTTCTAAAATATTTTTTTAACGTTTATTTATTTTTGAGACAGAGAGAGACAGAGCATGAACAGGGGAGGGTCAGAGAGAGAGGGAAACACAGCATCTGAAACAGGCTCCAGGCTCTAAACTGTCAGCACAGAGCCTGCTGCGGGGCTCGAACTCACGGACCACGAGATCATGACCTGAGCCAAAGTTGGATGCTTTACCGACTGAGCCATGGGGTTCAGACGTCTAAACACTTGGCATTCAAGGAATGAGTCATCTCCCCCCCCCCCACATCTCTGGGGAGCCCCTGCTATGTGTCAGGCATTGGGCATTCAGCAGTGAACAGGTACTCGATCCTCCCCAGCTTGGCCTGCAGAAAAGGCACGGGGCACTTTCTAGTCTTGGCAGGTCTGACGGTGCACTCCCTCCACCAAGAAATTCTGGGCCGACCCTTGCATGGGTGTCACCCTCACAAAAGACCTGGAGTTTTGGCCCCTTTTGCACAGGTCAACTTGCTGGAGCCACTTCAGAAGATAGTGATTAGAATTCCCTCCCTCATGTCAAGTCTTTCACGGGCAGAAGCTTAAAAATGATCTTAGGGAGCCATTAAATCCTTTTGGATCAATAAAGGCATTTGTGCAAATCACTACTGTTTAAAGTGATGGGCACTGCACTTAATCCAGGAATGCCCCAAGGGCATGTCAAGGCCCGGTGACACGCTCTGGTCCCTCACTCATCAGGAGATGGGCCTCACTTCTGGGAGAGTTGTCCTTTTTTGTGGGTGCACTAACTTGGGGTTCTGGCCGTGACCGTGATGCCTGTGGCAAAGCTGCCAGTCACATACTTTTCCTGAAGTCTTCATTTGGAACAGCATCAGTAAGTGCTCTCTCTTCAGTCAACCAGCAAGGATTTGTTGAGCTTCTCCTGGGGCCAGAAAGCAGTAGGGCAGTTAGAGTTGAGCCCTGTGGGAACCAGGTTTTGGGTAACCCCCACAGCGGCCCTTAGAACTTTGTTTCATTGTCCCCATTTGACAGATGGAGAAGCTGAGGACCACAGACTTTCTTGGTGATTCAGAACCAGAGTTCGAATCCAAATTTGCCTGGCTTCCAGTCTCCTGTTTCCAGGGCTGGGGTCTGGTAACTTTGTGCCCATTATCTGTAGGTCCCGGCCCCCCGCCCCCCAATTATCCTCCAGTGATGAGACTTGGGGTCCCTGCTAAACCAGCACCACTGGGGGCTCTAAGGTGGCACAAACCTGACTTCACCTGCGAGGGTCATTTTGTGTGTGTGTGGGGGGGGGGTCTCACATCAAGGGAGGCCGTCTGCAGTTGCCCCTCCCCTGAGCTGGATCCGAGGCTCTCTCCACACTCCCACAGGATTATCCGAAGAGCATGGTCAAAATGGCGACGAGAGTGGCATTCTCTTCAATTTCAACTTCTTATTGGGTGAGCCGCACCCCTCCCCGGCACCTCTGTCGGCTTCCTTTGCCTACCCTTGGGAGCAGGTGCGGGGCTCTCCCGGCGGACGGTGGAGGCTTAGGGAGCTCATGGTGGGAAGCAGCAGCAGCCTGGACAAAATTGATCCTCAGGGAGTGGGGTCTCTCAGACTCTTTCCACCCCAACTGTCCTTACTCCGTGACCCTCCCTTACCTCATACGCCCTCCTCAGCCCTCCTGGCTTCCTGCGTCACCACAATCAACCCGCTGCCCCTGCTTATTAGTTCTTTCTGCCCCACCTCACACTTTCCTCCCCCCATTAGCCATTAGGCTAATGAAATAAACAACCCCTAAAAGAACAGCAGGGAAAGGGCATACCTTTTGCAACTGTTCAAAGCATCCTGCCCCTGCATCCTTCTCGGATGCCGGGAGCAGGGGTGGGGGGAGGAAGAGGCTAAAGCACCTGATTCTTTTGGTTTTTGTGGGTTTTTTTAAGCCATAGTATCGTCATCAAAAGATTTGCCTCTACCCAGTTTCGTCTTGTTAGAAATGTGGTTTGGAAGTTACCACGCAGCTTTAGAAAAAGAGCTGAGGGTCAGGGCCGTCCACACATCCCTGTCTTTCATCACAGCTCCTTCAAAAGGGCAGCGTACCCTTCAGAGACGTCTGTGTGGCACCCCCAACCCTGTCCTAACTGGGAGAAGACAAGAACACTTTCTCGACTCTGGCTGCATGCTGGAATCACCCAGGGAACTTAAAACACACACACACACACACACACACACACACACACACACAATTATTGACGCCAGGGCCCCACCTGCCAGCTTCCCAACCTCAGGGCACACAAGAACACCCTGGGGTCCGGTAAAAATGCAGACCTTGATCCGACAGGCCAGAGTCTCCAGGAGCTGTTGGTGCTGCTGGTCTGAGGACCACGCGTAGAGCAGGGAGGCCATGAAAAATCAGGAAGGGATAGGGCCGGATGGGGGCATCGCGCCCGCTACCAGTACGCTAATGGGACGGAAGGAACAGAGGGTTCAATCAAAGGTGCTACCTTCCTGGGAAAGCATGGTGCCACAAGTCACTTCAAGGGAATCCCTGAAGTCAAGTCTCTTTCCCTGAGCCTGCCCTTTGAATAGTGTGTCTGGCCCAGGCCTCTCCGCGGACTCTCCCTGGTGTCAACTCACACCCAGGGCTTAGCACTCTCTCCACACCAAGCCCCTGCAGGACTGAACAGAGAAAGGGTGGCAATATCTGTACCCTGTGTTCCTGGAGGTGTCTGCCCCCTCATCTGGGTCTGTGACCGAATCCCCAGTCCTCCTTGCTCCAGCACCAGTGTCTTCCATGGCACTCTACCCCGGGAGCTTTGTTGTCATGAGCTGGTCCTTTTAGGCGCATTGGTCCATCCTGAGCCCACCAGCTCCAGCGCCCTCAGAGCGGCAAGAGGGGCCACTGCCCTGGGAGTCCTGGTGGAGGGAAGCATACGGCTAGACAGTCCAGTGGCCCAGCCTCCTCCAGTCCTGAGCCACGATATCATCATCCTGGCCGTGTCTCGCCGGCTCGTTCTTTGGGCGATCACGCCTTGGGCAGCTACAGGAGGAGGCAGTCTCCCCAGCATTTGGCTTACGGTACTCTGATGGGGGAGGAGCAGCAGCCAGCTGATCTGCCCTTAACTCTTTACTTTCCTCCAGAGACCAAAGCCTGGCATTGTCCATTTTGTGCAAAGCAAATACTTCCCCAGAAATGGCCTTCCTCTTTTTTGTTTGTTTTTTTTCCCCCTACAACTCTGTTTTCCTAAAAGCTCTCTTTTGCTGCAGAAAGCCCTGTTAGGAGAAAGACAAGTGCTCACTCGGAGAGAGGACTGTCATCCTCTCCTGAGATAGAGTCCCTCCTGGCCCTCTTGTCCTCAGCCTTGTGAACCCAAAGCAAGGATGCTTCGAACAAGAGCCCTGCCTTTTCTGACCCTTGTCAAGCCTAAACTGTCAGCATCTTGTGCTGGAAATAAGGATCTTGGCATTTTGGAGTATAAATATTTTGGTTTAAGAGGCACCAGTGGATGGGGCACCTGGTGGCTCAGCCAGTTGAGCGTCTGACCCTTGATTTCGGCTCGAGTCGTGGTCTCGTGGTTGTGAGATCGAGCCCAGCATTGGGCTCCATGCTGGCAGCACAGAGCCTGCTTGGGACTCTCTCTCTCTCTCTCTCTCTCTCTCTCTCTCTCTCTCTCCGCTCCTCCCTCACCCTCTCTCTCTCTCTCTCAAAATAAATAAACTTAAAAAAAAAAAAAGCACCAGTGGCAGGAGCACAGATTCAAAGATAAAGGTAAGTCTGTGTCTTCACCAATGGCTGGCATCTGTGTGCCCAGGTCTGTGCAGAATCAGGTGATGGGCCACAAAGCATAAATTGTTGGCAAATGAGGAAGCTGGTGGTGGGCTTAGGAGCATTAGAATGTGTGTTGTGCAGTCTCTGTCCTTCACTTCTGTTGCAGGGTGGGTGCCAAGGTGCTGTGCCCCTGGCCCTTTTCCTGGCCACTGGCCATCTCCTCTGGGAACGGGTAGGAAACCGAATGGCAGAAAACCAGTGGTGTCTTTGAGAAGGCTGGGCCAGACCGCACAGGCACCCAGGCCAGACGTGTCTGGCCACTCCTAGGTGTGGCAGGGTCACACACGGTCAACTGTCAGCCGTCCTGTCCATTCAGGGAGCTGCGTCAAGAGTCACTGAGGACAGCAAAACATCTAGACGCCAGTTCTGCAAACTCTGGGAGGCACATTAAGTTCCGCCCTAATAATGTGGCCTTCGGGCCACTACTGCTGGAGGAAATAAGTCCTGGCAAGTCCACCCTTCCAAAGCACCAGGAGCCCAGTGAACACAGCCCATCACCTCCCTGCCTGTGGCAGTCACCCCTTATCTGCTGTGGTTTCTGTGCATTGAAACATGTATTTAACCTTTGAAAGCACAGATCCCAGCTCCTGAATTTAGATTCCCTGAGGGACCTCCAGTTCCTGTAGTTCATAGGCATTGGGTCCGTGTTTAGAAACACCCAAACTCTCTCCTTCCTCAGAGCCCCCAGAGCTCTGTCCAAGCCCTCCTGGTCCTGTGCGTGTCCATGGAGCTGACCCACAGCCCCACCTATCTCTTGACCCCGCCCAACGGGTCATGTCCATCCCATGAGGCTACAGACTGTGTGGCTGAGCACTTACCCAGGGCTCCCAGTTGGATTTCCTTGTATCGCTACACTAGACTGTCACAAGTCGGCTCAGGGCTTGGCCTACTGCCTGGCACGTGGATGGCGGTGAGTTGACATGCACGGGGTTTGCTGGCCTGGACAGCAGGCGTGGGGTGCAGGGAGCCAGGCTGGTCTTGGAGGCAGCGAGCTGCCATCCTTGCCTGAAACGCAGAGAGCTGAGCGTGTGGATTTCACAGTAGTGTCACGCACCCGGACTCCTTCAGGACCAGAGCCTTTTTGCTTCTGTGCCTGATCCCTGGCCGTCTGACAGACCGTGTGAGGTTATATCCTGCTTGTACAGCCTGAGGACATAGGATGTTTTAATCCTTTTTTTTTAAGGTTTTATTTATTTTGAGATAGGGAGCGTGAGTGGGGGAGGGACAGAGAGAGAAGGGGGAGAGAGAATCCCAAGGAGGCTCCACGCGGTCAGCGCAGAGCCCGATGAGGGGCTCGATCTCAGGAGCTGTGAGATCATGACCTGAGCGGAAGTCGGATGCTCAACCGACGGAGCCACCCAGGCGCCCCCATAGGACGTTTTGTAGTTCTGAGTGTTAAGGGGGTTGAGGAGCACAGCGCCCGTGTCGGCACAGGGAGTCTCAGTGGCCGCTGTTTGGGGTCACGCACAGGCAAGGTTAGACCACCAGTTACATTTGTACAGACAGAGATAGAGTAATGAAGGGCAGGGACATGAAAGGAAAGAGTGGTCTGGCTCAGGCCCTCACCCCCATCCCAGCTGACCGCGTGGTGTGGGGCTTAGCCTGTTTCCTTATCTGTCAAATGAGGATGAACCCTGACCTCATGGCGTCTGTCAGGATTGAAAGACCGAGCACCTAGAGCTGTGTGCCACACACCAAAGATTGCCGCTCGGCAGATATTAGCGCCCTTGCCCTCATCGAGGGCACAAAGGGCCATCGCTCCTTAGCTCCGTGATGTGTGCCTTCGACACAGACCGAGAATTCGCCACTCGCCACCTTGCCTGCCGTCCTGATTTCAGCGTTTCACAGCTCGCTTGTGGGATCGCACCTGTCACCCCTGAGTGTCTGTGCGCCACGCAGAAATGAGAACGGCCCCCCTCTCTCTGCAGGCAGACATGTGACATCAGGCTCACACTGTTCCTGGGTGAACACCAGATCCTGCAGGAGAGATGGGATGGGGAGGGAGGATTGTACCCGCATCGGGGTCAAGTTCAGGGAGCATGGATTAAGCACCTACTGTGTGCCTGGTGCTTCTGCACACAGTGGTCCTCTGGGGGGAGCACCATTAGCAGCTAAGGAAACAGAGGGTCTGTGATGTTCAGATCTCGTGCCTGAGTGCACAAGACAGCACAGCCAGGGATCAGATCGGGTCTCTTTCCCTCTGCCATGCTTCTCCTAATCAGGCTGGTTAGCCATTTCTGTTTCCCTCCGGGAGAAGCCAAGGCAGTCAACAGATTCTTTCTGATCAGAGCAGTTTCCTCCAGGGCCTTCTGAGCTATCCTGCCTCACAGGTGATCTGGGTGATTCTGCTCCTGCTTTATATTTTTAGGATCCCCAGAGAAGGGACTCACGCAGAAGAACTCAGCTAGGCAGCTCCTGCAAAGAATTCAAAATTACAACGGGTGGATGACTGGGGAGGGCGACCGCACAGGATCCGGAGCAGGCAAAAATTAGACACGGCGTTCCTACCGTCAGCCATGGTGGCCCACCTCCCGCCCTGCTCACCCACGGCGGATCCAAGCCAGACTAACTAGAGGCCGGCTGAATCAGAGCAGGGGCAGTCCTAGGGTGTTGAGCCTTGGGAAGCGAACCTGGCTGATGTTCAGCTTGGGCGTCACTTTCCTTAATTTATCGTAAACTGTCCCGTGGGCAGAGCTGGGCACAGATCCCACTGAGCTCAAACCCTTGTTTTCCTTTCCCGCCAGGTCTTTGCTGCGAAAATTCTCAACCTTGTCCTGCCAAACATGTCCCTGGGCCCAATCGACTCCAGCATGCTCTCTCGGAATAAGACGGAGGTGAGAGTGTTTCTGAAAACCTGGGGAGAGCCGAGGCTGGGGAGGGACTGAAGGCAGCAGCCCCTGGTTGGAAAAGCTGCGTTCTAGATCTGTCCGTGGCTTTCTGCCACCCTGTCACTAAGGCCCTTCGTGAAATGATGGGGATATAGAGATGCAGGAGGTGCCATGTGGCATCAGGACTGGGTGGGAAAGGACAGGTGCTAGGGATACCTGAGCTGTGCCCTGAACATAAGGAGCAAACCGGATGAAGTTGCGTGAATCAGCCAGGGCTCTTGTGGCTGCAAGTGACAGAAACCCAAAGCAAAGTGATTCAAGCAAAAAGAGGGATTTATTGATGAATGGAACTAAAGCCTTTCAGGCATGGCTGGATCCAGGGGCTCAGAAGTCTTGTTCACTGTCTGTGGCTCCCCAGCTCTTATATCCCCTAGTTTGGCTTCATTCCCAGGCAAACTTTCCCCAAGTGGAAGCAGAGGCGGCCACCAGCAGCTTTCCTAAGCAACTGCAGCAGAAAGATAGACCGTTGCAAAGCCAACAAACGTGTCAGGGCTGATTGTTATTGGCTGACTGTCCAGCAAAAGGGGTGGGTCAACCCCACCCAACTTCACGGACTCCGCATAGAGAAGGGCAATTTCTGGGGGGCCAATTGGGATGATGGTAGCAGATTGGATTCAGGCCAGGCCAAGAGTCATACGTCTGTGTGTTGGGAGGTGGGAGCTGGTGCAGGAGCTGAAGGGGGTTCAAGAGGAAGAGGGTTCCTGGTAGAGGTCACCGTGCCAGTAAAGTCCTCATTTGAAGGGAGGGCAGCCCATTTACTGTGGTTCAGCCACAACACAGAGGGCAGCAGGTGAGCAGCAAGGGGTAAACTGAGGTCAGATCATAAGGCACGTCGTGAACCCCTTCTCATGGGGGCCAACGCCCTGCCCGAAACACGTCACAGCCCCCCCAAGCAGAGCTGTGCTACTATTTTTAAAAGCAAAACCCGCCGAAAGAAGCCCAGGAAGAAAAGGTAAGGTGGCCTTGAGAGACAGGGGCTGGGGGTTATGCCATCTGGTTGATGTCACCACCTCTGGGACCAGGCACCGAGGTCAGCAGGGACAAAAGGTCAAGGTCAACTCACGTGCCTGAGATACCGGGCCAGAGTGTAGTCCAAAACCCCAGAGATTTGGGTTGGTCTATTAAGGTTCAGCGAGCTGGCTCACTTCCCAGGTAGCTGAAGCCCAGCACCTTGCAACCTGCTTTTGATTGGGCCCTTGTGTTGTGTGCCAGGCCGGTGCTATGTGCCCTTCCAGCCGCACGGCAGCCCCATGTTGCAGATGAGCCGGCTGGGACTGGGCAGGTCCAGAGGATTTGCCTGGGCCCACCCGCTGGAGGGGCTGGCCTGAGAGCTTAGGTGGGTGTGGTCCCCAACCTGCTCTGTCAGTGGGGGCAAGGACCCCTGTGGCTTATAGCCCGTGGACAGCGGGCAACCCTGGGCATCTGAAAGATACTGGAATTGTCTTCAGGATTAAGCAAATCATTTTACCACTCTTCTGCCTAGTTTCCCCTCTTGCCTTAGGAATTTGAAATCATGGGATCATCGGCTCCCCGAGGACCCTGGAAAATAGAGCAGGGTGCTGTGGTATTCCAGTGGCTGTTCCTGAGACCTGAGCACCCAGACTCTAGTGTCATTATTAAATGTGACCTGCTGGCCCTCTCAGCCACTCAGAGGGCATGACTAATTGGAAACACTCCGCAATGTGTGGGAGGGAGAACTCTTGATCAAGAGTCTGGCTCCCGGGCCTCTGAGGGCCACCTGTTTATGAATGACACCAGTGAGAGACCCTAGGTGGTAGGGATGGGGAGGTACCTGTAGGATGTCATGGGGGTCCCATCCACCCAAGTTATCCACATTCCTTGGAAATTTTTAGTCTAATTTTTAAAATGCACAGTGCCCCCCAAAGCCACATTTTGGGGCCAGATTTGACCCACCAGGATCAAAGAGTATTTGAGTAAAGAAAATAAAATCTAGGGGCGCCTGGGTGGTTCCATCGGTTGGGTGTCCGACTTCAGCCCAGGTCATGATCCCACAGTTCGTGGGTTTAAGCCCTGCGTCGGGCTCTGTGCTGACAGCTCAGAGCCTGGAGCCTGCTTTGAATTCTGTGTCTCCCTCTCTCTCTGCCCCTTCCTTACTCACACTCTATCTCTCTCTGTCTCCCAAAAATAAATAAACATTGAAAAAAAAAGTAAAAAAAAAAAAAAAAAAAAAAAAAGAAAAGAAAATTTCAAAAGGCCAATCTATATAGTCAAAAGGCACCACCACTTTGGGACCCAGAAACACCAAAGTCAAACTCATGCTGTTTGGTTTAATCCTGATGTGCATGGGTGAGATCAACATTAACCCCATTTCACAGATAAGGAAACTGAGGCTCAGGGGTTACATAGGGGTCTAATTTGTCCAAAGTGGCCTACCTCACCAGGGCCAGAGCTGAACCCATCTGATTCAGAAGCCCATGCCTGGCTGCTTCCTTCCAGCTACTATTTACAGTCACTACATTCTTTTTCCTGTCTTACAGTCACTGGTGCCCACAGCCCGTGGGGGGGGCCACTGCCCTGTGTGCAGGATTCACTTTGTGAGGGGATCCGAGGGGGCAGGGGCTCCTCCACCAGCAGGCATCCCGAATAATGGCTCTGGCTTGAATGTGCATTCTCTAGCAAAACCAATTATCTTTGCCTCTGCTGTGCTAGTACAACAGTGAGAGACAGAGAGAAAGAGAGAGAGAGGGGACGCCCCCTTTGACATCTTTGAGATGAAACATCCAGGTGCAAATCCAAATTGTTTATCTTACCACCTGAAGGTACTTGGGCAAAAACAGGAAGGGAAAAAAAAAAAAGATAACGAAGTGATTCCGAACCCTCTTTGTGATTCCGAACCCTCTTTGTTTAAAAGTGGTAAATTTCGGAGCTTCTATCTCATTTTTGAAATAGTGGAAAATTCCATTGAAGGCCTTACAAAAGCCGGGAGTCGGGTGTGAACGTGGAGCCAGCACCCCTCATTTCTCAGGTTTCTGACCACTCAGACAAGAGAAGTGATTCTTTTTTTTTTTTTAAACGTTTTAATTATTTTTGAGACAGAGAGAGACAGAGCTTGAACAGGGGAGGGTCAGAGAGGGAGGGAGACACAGAATCTGAAACAGGCTCCGGGCTCTGAGCTGTCAGCACAGAGCCCGACGCAGGGCTCGAACTCGCAGACCGCGAGATCATGACCTGAGCTGAAGTCGGACGCTTAACCGACTGAGCCACCCAGGTACCCCAGAGAGAGGTGATTCTTTAGAAACGCGGAAACATTTCCCTGCTGGGAAGCCTCCCAGGAAGGCAGGACGGTGGTCAGCCCGAAAGCTGGACTCCAGTTGGAATAAACAAGGAGCGAGCGGTTCCATTCCTTGGTGCAGAGAACCAGTCCCTCTGCTTGTCGCCACTCAGAGGCTCTCTTTGAACATTCTGCTGAGCCTTAAAAATAGCAACGCCCAGGGGGAAAATGTGTTCAGAAAAGGCACCTCCTCGGATCTAACATCAGGGTGTCTTCAGGCACATCTTTAGCTAAGATATTTCCCATGGAACCCCGCGGCTCTAAAAGCCCCAGAAAGAAAAGAAACGTTGGCCTGACAAGCTTACTATAAAGCAGGACCCGGTGGAAGGAGCCACGGGCTCTGGGAAGATTTGGAAGTCTGTCTCTGGGGAAGCAGGCTGGATCTGTCGTTGGAATGTCAAAAGCACAGTGTTTGTGTGGGTTTTGCCCACCCAGGCCCGTTAGCATGACACCCCTCGCGAACCAACATCCCTCACGGCCACCAGCCCACGGAGGCACGTTCTCCCAGCGCGTGCAAAGCCTTCTGGGAATGAAGGCCGAAAATGCCTCGTGTTGTCTCGATACTGGCCAGTGTGTGACTGTCGTACCCTTCTTCTGTGTCAGACGCCCTAGCCCTTCTGTCCGGCCACATCTCCCGGAAGTCAGTCTTCTTACCAGTATTTGCATTTGTGGAAACTTGGGCCCAGAGAGGGCGAGTCACTTACCCAAGGACACACAGCCACTAAGTAAGGGTTTGAGCCCAGATCGCTCTACTCTGAGCCAAGTGCCCTTGGCACTAAATTCCTGAGAACAAAGAAGTTGCCACTTGGGCATTTTTTATGTTTGTCTACATGGTTAGCATCCTTGGTCAGAACACTGGAGTGCTGCCATATATATTCATCATTCCGCCCTCAACAGTGGGTTCTTCAGAATGTGATGAATCCCTCCCACTCTGAGAAGCCTTGAATGTTCTAAATAGTTCTCAGGCCAAAGGCACTGGGGCAAGAGGTGAAGAGGGGAGGTGGCCGATGATCTCCTCACACCCTCGAGCCCCCGACCGCCCCCGCCCCCGACTGCACAGAGACAGAACGCACCGCTTTTTCTGAGCTGTGTCCTTCAGCCTGTGAACTGGTGGAGACTGGGAAAAAGCAGTGGCTGCAATTCCGAGCATACCCTCAAGGCGGCGCATCCGCTGTTTGTACACAGAGGCCTTGTGTCTTCTGAACTAAGTCTGTTTTCTCGCAACGTGCTGGCTGCCCTCGGAGCGCATCCTGGCGAGTTGGCACTCACGCCGGCAGGGCCAGATGGTGAGATCCAGGCGCCCAGAGAGCTGTGGGGAGTGACCAGCTCTCTTCCTGTCTTTCCTCCAGGTGGGCGCCTCTCCAGACCCCCACCCAGCACTTCAGAGGCGCCCAGCGCTGAGGATGAGGCTCCCCAGCTCTTCTTGTCTGCACGCTTCCCACCCCCGCCCGCAGGGAGGCTGTATCTGCCGTGGCCCTCCGGAAGGCTCCTGCCAGGCCTTGGAAAGCTCGGCCATCCCTGAGGCTTTTGACTAATTGTAACCACAGCTAAAGATAGGCCTCAGCCTCCCACTCTGTCCCCAGGACACAGCCTCCCACAGAAATCCCCTCTGAGAACCGGTTATTAACTTTCCAGTGTGCCCAGTTTGGTCAGCCAATTTTATTTTGTGACTCTCCATCACTCCTAGCTTACATTCCCCACAGACGACTTGTCTATTTGGAGCAGCTAAGAATTTACTGGTGCCTTAAAAAAAAAAAAAAAACCCACAAGAGGCCATTAGAATGTCTTTTGTCATGTCTAGCTCCATATGGGGGCAGCCAGCACGGAGCACGACGATGTGACTACGTTGGTCTTGTGCCCTGCCCACGAGAGGTCCGCTAACCTGCCCCCTGCCCCCTCCCCTGCCCCCTCGCATGTTTCTTGCTCACAGCCCTCCTCCCGCTGCAGACTCTCGCAGCCCTGAGCACACAAGCCGGCGGACTTCCTGAAGCCGGTGGACTCTCCAGACTGTCAGGAGTCGTCACAGCTGCCAGCCAGACCGGAGACCTTGACGCGTTCTCCCTGCCCTGCAGCGTCACATCATCCAAGAAGAAAGAAGCCACCAGCTTGGCTGGGTTCCCATGGGAATACCACCTGGGCCAAATGCGCTCAAAGACACCATCGGTCACCTCGAAGCCACCCGGGAGCTAGGATTTGGACCCCCATTTACGGGACGATCAGAGGCAGCCGACTTGCCAAGCCTTGGCGTAAGCGGCCGATCCAGACACCAGCCCCAAACGGGGGACTCTGCCCACCAGCGTCTTCCTGCTCCAAGCCTACCCAAGGGACGTGTGTCTCCTACTGGCAAAGGGAAACCAAAGAACCTGAAAACTGGGATTGTGGGGAAAGGAGCTTTCTCCTCCGATTTTAATTATGGAGAATTTCAAACCTACAGGAAAGTGGACAATAACAGCACAACACAGTCCCACGTACGCTTCCCCGTGATTCACCAAATGGGAAATGTTACGCCATACTTCTTTCATCTGTGCTTACATATGGAAATAGCAATATGGATGCGTAGCTTAAGTCTTTTCCAATTTATTGCGGTAATATACACGGAAGATAAAACCTACCATCTTTTTTTTTCAATATATGAAATTCATTGTCCAATTGGTTTCCATACAACACCCAGTGCTCATCCCAAAAGGTGCCCTCTTCAATACCCATCACCCACCCTCCCTCCCTCCCACCCCCCATCAACCCTCAGTTTGTTCTCAGTTTTTAAGAGTCTCTTATGCTTTGGCTCTCTCCCACTCTAACCTCTTTTTTTTTTTTTTCATTCCCCTCCCCCATGGGTTTCTGTTAAGTTTCTCAGGATCCACATAAGAGTGAAACCATATGGTATCTGTCTTTCTCTGTATGGCTTATTTCACTTAGCATCACACTCTCCAGTTCCATCCACGTTGCTACAAAAGGCCATATTTCATTTTTTCTCATTGCCACGTAGTATTCCATTGTGTACATAAACCACAATTTCTTTATCCATTCATCAGTTGATGGACATTTAGGCTCTTTCCATAATTTGGCCGTTGTTGAGAGTGCTGCCGTAAACATTGGGGTACAAGTGCCCCTGTGCATCAGTACTCCTGTATCCCTTGGGTAAATTCCTAGCAGTGCTACTGCTGGGTCATAGGGTAGGTCTATTTTTAATTTTTTGAGGAACCTCCACACTGTTTTCCAGAGTGGCTGCACCAATTTGCATTCCCACCAACAGTGCAGGAGGGTTCCCGTTTCTCCACATCCTCTCCAACATCTATATCTCCTGACTTGTTCATTTTGGCCACTCTGACTGGCGTGAGGTGATATCTGAGTGTGGTTTTGATTTGTATTTCCCTGATGAGGAGCGACGTTGAGCATCTTTTTATGTGCCTGTTGGCCATCCGGATGTCTTCTTTAGAGAAGTGTCTATTCATGTTTTCTGCCCATTTCTTCACTGGGTTATTTGTTTTTCGGGTGTGGAGTTTGGTGAGCTCTTTATAGATTTTGGATACTAGCCCTTTGTCCGATGTGTCATTTGCAAATGTCTTTTCCCATTCCGTTGGTTTAGTTTTGTTGGTTGTTTCCTTTGCTGCACAGAAGCTTTTTATCTTCATAAGGTCCCAGTAATTCATTTTTTAAAACCTACCATCTTAACCATTTTTAAACGTAGGGCTTGGTGGCCTTAAGCATGCTCACCGTGTTGCACAGTCGTCCCCGCCACCCGTCTCCAAAGCTTCTTCATCTGCCCAAACTGAAACTGTGTCCCGACTAAATAATAACGCTCTGCTCCCCGTCGCCTCCAGCCCCTGGCACCCAGCGTCCCCCTTTCTGTCACTATGAATTGGACTCTTCTAGGGACCTCATACGAGTGTGATCATACAGTATTTGTCCTTTTGTAACTGGCTCATTTCACTGACCCGTGTCCTCAAGGCTCATCCCTGTTGCAGCCTGTGTCAGACTTTCCTTCCTTTAGAAGGCTGGATGCTATTCCATGGCATGGATAGACCACATTTTGTTCATGCATCCGTCTGTCAACGGACACCCAGGCTGCGTCTACCTCTTGGCTGTTGTGAATGAGACTGCTGTGAACATGCGTGTGCAACTGTCTCTTCAAGACCCTGCTTTTGGTACTTTTGGGTTTACACCCAAAAGGGTTTGCATTTCTCTAATGACCAGTGGTGCTGAGCACCTTTTCATGTGTTTACTGGCCATTTGTATATCTTCCTGGGAGAAGTGTCCATTCACGTTACTTTTTCCATTTTTTCAATCAGATGTTTTGGGTGGCATTGTTGTTGCATCGCGGGAGCTCTTTGTATATTCTAGCCATGAACCGTTTGTCAGTATGTGATTTGCAAGTATATTCTCCCATTCTGTGGGTTGCCTTTCTATGTTGATAGTGTTCTTTGATGCACAAAAGGTTTTCATTTTGATGTAGTCCCAATTCCCTACTTTTTTCTCTCGTTGCCTGTGCATCTGGCGTCATGTTCAAGAAGTCATTGCCCAACCCAGGGTGGTGAAGTAGGTACATTGTTTTGGCTGAACCATTTGAAAGTTAAGTTGCAGGCACCCGGGACCCTAAACTCCTCAATACTTCAGTGTGTGTTGCCCAAGAGGAAGGATCCAGAATGAGGACATTCACACATGGCCCCATGCCGTCGTCACGCTTTGGAAAAGTATCAGTAATTCCCTGTCTTCATTCTCTATCTAATCTGCATTTTGGTTTCCTTAGTTGCCACCAACTTTTTAAGACTTGCGGTGACGGGATCTTGCTGTTTGTGACCTGCCGTGACGGAGGTGGTCCTGTAAGATCCCTGTAATTCTTTCTTGTTTCTCTCACTTCGTATTCAATCCCTGGGCCTGTGAAAAGGTGGCTGTGGCCAATGTGACTGCGTGGAGAGTACAGCGGCCGCTTTTCCCCTTCTTTTGGTGACCACTCAGGAGCCGTGTCTGGGTTCGGGGTCACAACTCAGGGAGCTCCACTCTGAAGGAGCCGGCAGGGTTGCCTGTCTGATTGTGAAGATCCTCGGCCCTCCAGAAGGAAGCCCCAGAACCTTGTGCTGGGTTTTTGCAATGTTCAGTGATGCTCAGTAATTCATACGCTCTTGATTCAGCGGTAACTCATACATGTAGGCTAATCCCGATTCATCCCGTGTCTATCCAGAATGGAACCACAGTGGCCTTATTTCTGATGGTTCTTGTCTGGCTCGAGAATTTCAGCCCCCAAGGGTGGGCACGTCCTCCAACAGCCATAGCAGTGACTCGGGCCTCCTGACTTACCTTCAGTCAGCTGAGCTGGGGGGACCTTGTGCCGCATCAGGCAAGACCCTCATCTCCCCTCTGCCATCCTGCAGGTGGCACGTTACACCAACAGGATTTCATGGAAGCCCCGCTTCGGGCCAGGCCTGGAAATACCCGATGAGCCACCCTGTCTTCTGGGGTCACGGCCACAGGGCAGAAAGGTGGTTCTGGAGAAGGACAAAGAGGCAGGCAGCAGGCTCGGTGGGAAGAGTCCGGACCCAGATCCCCGACTCTGTCTCCTCCTTTGTGCCACAACACGACCTTGGAAACCACACAGTGCCACTGATCCATCTTGGAGTGGGGTGGCAGGGGGGTGGGTTTGGCCGCAGCCTGGTGCCGTGTAGACACCATGCCGATGGGAGCTGTTGTTATCACATCAAGCAAAAGTTGTGTCAAAGATACAGGAGCCCTGGAGGGAAGTGCCAGGTTCTCCAACAGTGCCTGGGCGCCTGTCAGTGGGAGGAAACATGTGAACTGGCCCTGAAGAGGGGCCCAGGGGTTTGCCAGCAGACAAGAAGAGGGGCATAGGAAGGGGGATTCTGGAAACTGGAAATGTCAGGGGCAGCCCCAGGCTGTAGGTACAGAGGATGCCTGCCCGGAGGAAGGACAGGAACAGTGATGGCTCACAGTGCCTCCAGGGAGGGAGGCCTCCCAGAGCAAGGGGCAGTGAGCTGAGTGTGGGAAGAGAGGAGAGACTCTACAGGCATCCAGGCCCCAGGGACAGCTGGACAAGGCTCAACAAGAGAGGGTGCACGGAGAGGAGAGCTTGCATTGGCCGCGCCAGGCAAGCCTACTTTCAGCGGGCCGTGTCTTCGGTTCAGGCCGATTCCTATGCTGAGTTCTCGTTCGCCCTGAGGATATCCCATGAACCTGGCACTCATGAGAGCTGGCCTTCGTTGGGGGCGGGGGGCGCTCCTCTCCGGTGCCCAGCCCTTCTTTGTGACATGAAGCCTCTGAGCCTGGTGTCATTCCAGCTGTGAACAGCCCCTCTGCCAGCTGTGGGCCAGCGAGCCCGCTGCGAAGTTTCCCAGCTGCCGCCCAGTGTGCACCAGACCCCCAGAGCCTGAGTGCTGCTTCTCAGACAGACTGGGTTAGAGGAAGGCTCACTCATCCATCCATCCATCCATCCAGTGTCTACCAAGGGCCTCCCAGGGCTGGCCCCAAGGGCTGATGCTTGACTGCCGGGCCAGGCGCACGAACACTGGACTGCAGACTCCGGTGCGCGTGGGGCTGGTGGAGGGCCCCTAGCTTGAGAGCCTGGGGAGCCTGGTGGAGTGAGGCCTGACCTGAGGCCCGAAAGCAGAACAGACCCTCAAGGAGACAAAGAGCACCCGGCTGGGAAAACACTTGAGACAGGAGATGGAAGCCAACATGCGAAGGACAGGATTTTCCCTCATCCAACTCTCTCCACAACAAATTGCCTCTCCTGCCATTCAAGGCAAAGGTGGGAAATGAAGAGATTGTCTCTGCAAAGGCCTGCCGGTTCGTTTTAGGGTCCCCACAGTTTCATAGCCATCCTTTGGGCAGAGTTGCTACGCACTCTCTCTCCAGTATGCCAGAGAAGGTGAGCTGATTTTCCTGTGAAGGAAATGGATGGATTAACAGAGACCTAAAGAGTGGAGGAAGGAGGTGGGAGTCCCAGGATGGGTGGGCTAAAGCTCAGGTGGAAGCATGAGGCTTCCAGAGGAAAAGGAAGGGATTCGAGGGAAAGAGGGTGAGAAAGCTCCAGCTGTAGACACATCTGTAGGTACCTGAGGGGAAGCCTCAGGAGAGGAGGCCTGCTGGGCTGTGTGTGTCTGTCATGTGGAACGACACCTGTGTGTCTGTGCCCAGAGGACACCCCCTTGCCCTTTGGCAGTCCGCGAAGGATCACCTCGTTATCTGTCAGGCCCAGACGTTTCTGGTCCTCACCAGGGACCCAGCCCTTTCTTTTCTGGAAGGGCCACCTCCACAGCTCCTGGCCATCTAAGTGCACAAGACCCACCTTTACTTTCTCTTCTCTAGACAGGTGAGCATAGCCTGGTGAGTGGTTCAGAATGCTAATGTGGAGCCCACCTGCCTACCTTCTTATCCTGGCTCCGCCCCTTAATTACTGTGTAACTTTGGGTGAGTCACACAGCCTCTCTGAGCTTCAGGCTCCTCACAGATAGAAGAATAATACCAGTCCCTACAGAGGTTTCCTGAGAAGCTTCGATGAGCAAATACAAGTAAAGCACTTCATGTAGCACCCGGTACAGAGTTAAGGGCTCCATGTGTTAGTTATTTTTAGTATTATTCTAATTAAAAATGTAATTTTGCATTCCATCACAGAACAGATTTTCAAAAAAATAGGTCAAGAGCTTTGACTGGTGGGGTGGGGCCTAGATTTTGCTCAACCAAAGGTTCAAGAAAACTCCCAGCTGTGGATTGCAGCTATATTTACTGTGCTCTGGGGCAAAGTCTCTTCCCACAGAGAGACCTTGTGCGGAAGTCAGGAGCCCCAGTTGGCATGTTCCTGGCTGTCCAGTTCAACCTTGCTGACGGCCCTGAGAGCCTCAGAAAACCGTGAAGTACTTGACGATTGCTAAAACACACACAGGAGGCCAGGAACATATTCACAGCTTATGAAACTTACAACCCAAAAGGAATTTCAAGGTCCTCCCTGTGGGGAAACTGAAGCCCAGGAAGGAGAAGGGCCTCGCCCAAGATCACACAGCTAGGAGATGTCAGGGCTGAGTGGCCCTCACTCCTCTGGTCTTTCTTATATTGGTCAGTCAACTACCCCAACCAAGAAGAAGGACTTCAAGTCTCAGCGAGTGGAGGTGTCCCCAGAAGTCAGTCATCTGGAACAAAAATTCAGTCACTTGGACTCAGATCCACAGCTTCTGGCTGGTAGGTCCCCAGCGGACACTGTCCTCCACTGGCAGGACCAGCTGTGGTCCAACAAATGGAGGGAGCTGGGCGTGAGAGTACCAAAGACTGGATCTTTGTTACGTATTTTTAATCAGACTTTTTATTTGAAGATAACTGTGATTCACGCAGACTTGTGACAGATAATACAGAGGGATCCCATGTACCCTTCCTCAGTTCCCCCAGTGATGACATCTTGCGAATCTGTAGGACAGTAACTCAACCAGCATACTGACACTGATACAGTCGAGCCCCAGAATCCCTCCATGTCCGCTTCCCTCCCACCTCATCCCTCCCGAACCACTAATCCGTTCTCTCATTTTTGTCATTTCGAGAACGTCATGGAAATGGAATCATACATCTTTTGGGACTGACCTTGTGGTCTCCGGTTTTGAATGGGCTAGTTCTGCAGACCTGTGCTCCGGGCTCGGACCCGGCCGAGGAGGGAGAGCCCTGTCCATTCCTTCCTGGGGATGATAGGACACATTGCTACCCCCAAAGGAGGACTTTGGGCAGATTTAGATCTTAAGCTTTGGGCAGATTTAGATCTCAAGCTCTCAGAAAACAAAGGCTGCCATGACTGGGCCAGAATGGTTACTTGGAGGCAGGGTTGGGCCCTCTGAGCCTCAGCTTTCCACATGGCCCTCCTCTTCCTTCTTGGTCCCAGTTCCCCTCTGCCACTCGCCTTCCACCCTGGCCATGGTTTATACCAGGGGCTGCCCTTTCCCCAACACATCTGGTATGTCCTTCCCCAGGCCCGTAATAGATCATTGTGTAAACAGGGCCTATGTGATCCAGACGTGGAAAAAGGAAGCCAAGAGCCAAGAGCAGGAAACCACTTGATTGTCAGAGCAATTAAACCCAGGAGCAAACTCCTCAAGGGCCTTCACGTGCCCAGGGTGATCTGGGTCAGCAGGGCAAAGTGTCAAGCCGCTTCAGGAGGGGGGTGGTCTAACGGGCTCGGGCCCTGTACTCTCGCAAGGACACAACCAGGGCCCTGGCAGCGTGGAATGGAGTGCTGTCAGCCCGGGGCCCGCCAGCCTGCCCAGACCAGACCACAACAACAGGGTTAACAGGAGAGAGGCTTGTTTCCCTGCACAGTGACTTCTCAGGGCTAATGGCATCCATTTTTTCTCTCTCTTTCCAAGGGGCAGCCCTTGTCCCTGTGGCATCACCTGTCTCTGTACTCCACCCGTGTCTGCCCTGGCAGGTGGGAGGGGCAAGGGTAGGATTAACCTTTCCTTGACCAGAAAGTGCACACTCCCTCCCTACAAGGCTACAAGGGAGGCTGGGAAATGTAGTCTTTATTCTGGGTGGTAGTGTTCCAAACTGCGCATCCAGGGCTCTATAGGGGAAAACAGGAATTGGGTAACTCGTGACAGCCACCTCCTCTGCAAAACAGGGGTAAGAGAGCCATTCCTCATGCAGTGTGTTTACGAAGGTCATGAAGGTTGAATGGGTTGAACGCTCAGAGCCAAACTCGCAGGAGAGTTCAGGAATGAATGTTGGCTACCCTCATTTCTTTTTCCCAAACGAGATCCTGCTCGTGACACCCCGGCCCCGCGCTGAGCACAAAGTATGTGTCCGGTCAGAGGTGCTGCAGTTGCCTTTGTATTTGTTGGCATCAGTTTACGACAGACTTTAAGCCCAGGTCTCTCTGGGGGGCCCCACAGCCCTCTCCCCAAACACGCCTCCATGCAGACCCCGAATGCTCTCCCGCTGTGGCCATGCGGTCAAGCCAGAAACTGCCTGTGCCCTGTCCTGGCCAGTCTCTCATCCTCTCAGTCCCCAAGCAGATGGCCTGGCCCTGCAGGAGTCAACACCAGCTCAGCTGCAGGAAGTGGTTAATCCATCTCGCGTGGCTTTTCACAAATGGTCTGGTGTGCCATGCTCAGTCCCCAGCATGAGATCACTCCAGGGATGGCAGGGGCGACCCGAGACAGCCTGTCCCTTCTTGGCCCGGATCCAGGATTCTGGCGGAGGCCCTGTAGGGGGTGGTGAAGAAGGGGAGATGTAGCCCCCACACCTGGAGGGTCAGAGTCAGAGTGCAGTGGATTCTCTGGTGGCCTCACGAGCATCTCTTCCCGGAAGCTTCATCCCTGTGGCTTCTCTGCTCCCTCACCCAGTCCTGACACCACAGGGCACTTCTCCAACTGGCTAAGTACCCACTGGCAAGGATGAGGAAACTGAGCGGAGGGGCGTTGTGGTCTCACACCTTCCCATATGGGCCTCAGAGAGTTCTAGAAACTTGTTACCCAGATTCTGTGGGGCAGATGCCCCACCTCGGGCCAGAGTGAGCAGGCACCCTCAGAGGCAGAGGAGTCCAGCCAGAAGGTAGGGAGAGCAGGACAGGGTGCCAGGGCAGCCCCACCAACGGCTGGGTGGACCTCCACGTCAGACCCGCCTCTAGGCACATCCCGTGAAGGGGCAGATACGGCTGAGGGTGCAGGTGTGGTGACAGGCTCCTTGTCAGGGTGGCGGGCGACCTCTGCGGCCCAGACCTGCCCCGGGCCTTGCTTCTCCCGAAGTTGAGGGGGCAGTGCCCTGCCAGGGGCCTTTGGCACCCCTCGCAGCAGCCCCGGGCCTTCCAGCAGAGCCCCTCCTACCCCCGCACTCAGCGTGTGCTCCTCACCCACGCCCACCAGGCAGACAGAATTCCAGGTGGACAGACTTAGAAAAAACAGAATCCACGCAGATCAACGCCAAAACCTCTCCAGAGCTACTCCTGACTGAAATCATCAAAGCAAACGATATGATGCTGCTTACATCTTTTTGGTGACAAATCAATGCTTGAAACTGTCCATGGGCACGGGTGTGAGTGCGGCATGCAGCGGAGCCTGGAAGGAGGGGGGCCAAAAGTAGTGCAGGTCGGCCTTCTGGAAGGGCTGGCCCTGCTCCTGGCTCTCGCTCGGCACCCACAGCCCAGAGGAGCGGACGTGACCCGAATCAGCCGTTCAGGCCAGAGCAGGAGGAAAGCTCCCAGGAAACAGGTCCGGGCCCCTGGACTGGAAGCCCCCTGCCCAACATTTCATGGATCTCTCTCTCTCTCTCTCTCTTTCCTGCAGGTCGACATTTATAATGCGGACCCCCTCATCTGCCGGGCGGGACTGAAGGTGTGCTTCGGCAACCAGCTGCTCAATGCCGTCACGCGGGTGGAGCGGGCCCTCCCCAAGCTGACCTTGCCCTTCCTGCTGCTCCAGGGCTCTGCCGACCGCCTTTGTGACAGCAAAGGGGCCTACCTGGTCATGGAGTCCTCCAAGAGCCAGGACAAGACACTCAAGGTGAGCAGCTGCCCCCCACGTCCCCAAGACAGAGGGAAGGTGGCGTCCCTTGGGCCCCCCCGGGAGAACAAGTACCAGGGATGCCAGGCATCTATTAATTCTGAGCAAGTGCACAAGCCATGAGCTGATTGTTCACATGAACGAGCTTGAGAGGAAGGAGGAGACAGCACTGAGTTGTCGCAGTCAAGAAGAGAACTGCAACCGGGCATGGAGCAGAAAGAGGTCTCCCGAGAGAATGCCCTCGGCTTGGCCGCGACCGAGGGCCAAGGGCGTGTGTTCTGCCTGGCCTCCCTACGTGTTGGCCTTACGCACCAACAGCAACAGCCTCAGCCTGGCTGCCGCCCCCGGGGGCTCTGGGCGCAAAGGTGCAGGGGGCCTGGTGGGATCTGGTCTGCAAGGGAACCCTCAAGAGCAGAGGGGACAGCACCTGTGGTGTAGCCACGTGGCACATCACACCCGATAGACTGCAACGGACTAACTCAGAGCACCTTTCAAGATGGCAGATGTAGTTGTGGGGTTGAGAGGGGCCCATTTTGTTTGCCTGATGGAACCGGGCAGAGCCCCAGGTGGAGGAACACCTACTGTATACCCATCAAGCGACAGCTGACCCTGAAGGTGGCGCTCTGCGGCTGGTTAGGCAGACACACCCCTAGGGTGCAGCGCATTCCCCAACAGACGTGTCCTTGACCGTGCCACCACAGCCCGAGCAACCGAGTGCAGGGGCCCCGCGTCCAGGGCCATTTCTTGCTCAGTGTAAGGAGAGCAGGCAAAGTCACACAGAGTCTACACCCACTGAGTGGCGGAGTCGGGATTCGAACTCAGGTCCTCTGACGGAGCCCCTGCCGCTCGCCACCCCGCACCTCGCTAACAAAGACGCTTCCATCCCTGCCAACCATCAAGTGCTCCCCTTGCAGCAGTACGAAGAGCAGACCCCGGCTCACACCAAACATCAGATGCAGACTTGTGGATGAAGAACAAGAAGGAGAGCGGGGAGAGGAAAGCTGGCTGTGTTAGTGCCAGAGGGCATGAAAACTCCGGTGGACCTGGCAGCCTGGGTGGGAGCCTCCCGTGTGGCACACCCCAGCCCCAAGAAGACCACTCGGTTACGCATTCACCCGCCTCTCATCCGTGTCTTCTTTAATTCACATACTCATTGGGCACCTACTCTGTGCCAGGCCCGGGGTCCAGACAGGCAGAGTCCGACTCCCATGTGGCCCCCGTCCTAGCCAGATGAGCACTAAGCAGAAACGCGACCAGGATGATGATGCAGGCGGTCGGTGCCAGGGGTGGGCTGGCCGACCGGAGGGACGGTGAAGCCCCTGCTTCAGATGGGGCGCACAGGGAGAGTGGTGGAAGAATGTTCTAGAACGAGGGACAGCACACCAAGACCCCAGGTTGGAAAGATCGGGCTGTGTGCAAGCAGCCAGCAGGGGGCGGTGTGAGCCGAGCAAGGGAGTGGTGGCCCGCGTGCCCAGTCTCGGGACTTTTTCTCTGGGTTGCATGAAGATTCACCTGAGCATTGGAGCTGGAGAGTGACATGTGCCGATTTCAGTTCTCCAGGAGTCCTCACAGCTGCCACGTGGAGGCAAGACTGGAGGCCAGAGACAGGCTGGGAGGGAGCAGGGCAAGCCCTGGGCTGTGGGCTTGCACCAGGGAGGAGACGCGGCTCCCACTTGTGAGACGCTGGGACAGAGGCGTGGGGAATATCCAGAATTCCATTTTGAGCCACCTGTTAGAGGGTCCCGTTAGAAATTCGGAAAAAGAAAGGAAAGCAGGGTCTCCAAAAGGTGCTCACCACCCGTGCTCATGGGGGCATTCTTCACCACAGCCAAGCAGTAGAAGCAACCCAGATGGAATATTATTCAGCCTTAAAAAGGAAGGCAGTTCCGACTCATGCTACAACGTGATGAACCTTGGGGACATTATGCTCAGTGAAATTAGCCAATTGCAGAAGCAGAAACACCATATGATTCCACTTGCGTGAAGCATCTAAAGGAGTCAAAAACCGTAGAAATAGAAAGTAGAATGGTGGTTGCCCAGAGCCCGGGGAAGGAGGAGAGGGAATTTAACGGGAGTTTCAGTTTCGCAAGGTGAAAAAGTTCTAGACATCTGTTGCACAACCGTGTGAAAATACTTAACACTCCTGAGCTGTACACTTAAAAATGATGAAAGTGGTAAATTTTATGTGATCTTTTTTGTTTTTTTTTTTACCACGGTTGAAAAAAAAAAAAGAAATTTGGAGATGCCTATTGGCAGTCCTACAAATAGGCAGTCAGATATACGCATCTAGAGTTCAGAGAGAGATCTGGCTGGAGATTTAATTCCTGAGTCACCGGACAGGGTTACTCCAGGGAAGGACAAGGAGACCCACGGCCACGCCCATGGGCCCTGCCAGCATGCAAAGGTCAGCAGGGCCGTGGGTACAGCCTAGACTGAGAAGGGGCTGGTGGCAAGACAGGAAGAAGACCGTGAGGGCAGAAAGCCATGCAAACCACAAGAGGAGAGTGTTTCTAGAGAGTTCACACTGGTCAACTTTTTTTTTTTTTAATTTTTTTTTTTCAACGTTTATTTTTTATTTTTGGGACAGAGAGAGACAGAGCATGAACGGGGGAGGGGCAGAGAGAGAGGGAGACACAGAATCGGAAACAGGCTCCAGGCTCCGAGCCATCAGCCCAGAGCCCGACACGGGGCTCGAACTCACGGACCGCGAGATCATGACCTGGCTGAAGTCGGACGCCTAACCGACTGCGCCACCCAGGCGCCCCAACACTGGTCAACTTTTGAATGAGCTGAGAAGTCAGATCACACGAGAGCAAAAAGCGTTTCCTGGCTACTGCGAGGGGAAGGTCATGGGAGGGGGTGCCAAGAACACACGCTGAGGGCTGGTGGGAGTGAAAGTCAGGTTGGAATACGCTGAGCACCAGACGGAAGGCAAGGATGTGCAGACAGTGAGTGGAACTCACCCTTTCGAGATGAAGGCCCAGACGGGTCCATAGCTAGAGAGAGAAGTAGAGTCAAGGGAGGGTGTGCGTAAGGAAAGGCATGCTAGAACATGTTGGGACATTTTATTTTTTTTTATTTTTTTTTAATGTTTTTTTTATTTTTGAAGGAGAGAGAGACCGAGTGTGAGGGGGGAGGGGTACAGAGAGAGAGGGAGACACAGAATCTGAAATGGGCTCCAGGCTCTGGGCTGTCAGCACAGAGCCCGACGCGGGGCTTGAACCCACAAACCACGAGATCATGACCTAAGCCGAAGGCGGACGCTCAACCAACTGAGCCACCCAGGCACCCCTAGAACACGTTGGGACATTTTAATTTATTTGAGCTGTCCTCTGATCGAAAGACAACAACAGCATAAAGAGGGGAGTCCTCGGTGCATGGGGAGAGAGCCCGGAGCACCCGCTGGCTCCTCCCTGCCTGTACCTGTCCCTTCCTGTGGCCCTGACTTCCTGTCTCTCCCAATTGCAGATTTACGAAGGTGCCTACCACGTTCTCCACAAAGAGCTTCCAGAAGTAACCAACTCCGTCTTCCACGAAATAAACATGTGGGTCTCCCAAAGGACAGCAGCCGCGGGAAAGCGGTCCCCGCTCTGAGCGAACTGGCTGCGTGACCTGCCCACAGCCGGTGGGTCGGGGAAGTGGGCAGAGGAAGGGCAGAAGCTGGCTTGTCAGATGTGGCTTGCAGGGGGCAGGGGTGGGGATCACAAATCGGAGGGATCCCTGGCACAATTTACTTTAAAACAAGACATCCTTGTCTTATATCAGGCTGTCTGTCACTGGATCTACATCAAGGGATAGACACTTCATGCACAGAGAAGGGCCACAGGCAAGTTTCCCAGGGAGAGAATGTGCTCAAATGCCCTTAACACCAAGCAGAGCCTCTGCCCTGCCTCTCCCAGCCCCCACAAGGTTCCCAGGAATCCCTGGTGTTCCCCGGACACCTGACCGCAATAATCAGAGGAGTCTCCCCTCCTGCCCCCCCTCCAGCCCCCACCCCAAGACCCTCCCCAGCTGGCCTCGCTCTGTGGCCTTTCTCTGGCCGTGGGACAAGGTGGCAGGCGTCACCTCCCCTGGGCAGTCTCACGTGCCCCCCGAGGCCCAGACAATGCCCAGGACTTCCTTGACATGAGGAGCCACCCATGACCCATGTCAGCTCCTCATCAGCCTGGAGCTGGGCTTTGCGATGGGAGGAGGCTTGGCCTGGAAAGAGAACTTGGTCAGGAATCCCCTCCTTCCTGCCAGGGAGCCTGGCAGGCACCCGCTGAGTGCTTTACATATTCGGAGGCCGCCTTCCCTCACGTGACTAATTTGACCTGACACTCAGAGAGGGAGTGTATTCAAGATGAAGCATCTAATATATACTGTATATTCTAAAGCAGAGACTCTTTGGGTGGGTGGGTGGGTGGGACCGAGGGGGGCTTGAAGCTATGGGAGCCTGATGCCCCCGCACAGGAGGGAGACAGGCTGGCGGGAGGGCCCTGGTTAAGGCGCTAAGGTGCAACCCCCCGAAAGCGGGGCCCTGGAGCGCCAGCAGTGGTCGGTTACGGGCCCATCCCTGGTCCAGGCCCACAGCCGCCCTGGGAGCCTCGGTGCTGGTGGCACAGCCACCTCTGGTGGCAGAACGAGAGAGTCCCGACTCGGTGGCCCTGCCCAGGACTGCAGGCCCCGGAGGCCACAGCGAGGCTGGCCCCGGGCGACCTTTCCCAGCAGAGGGCCCAGCAGCGCCTGACCTGCCTTTCTCAGGTGCCGACCCCCGAAGGCCCGCCGGTGGCCCTCACTCAGCGCCAGCAATAAACGGGGATCACCGCCCACTGCAGAGTACTTTCACTTTCAAGCGGGACTGCTGTTACCTCATGAGGCTCTTCGTCAACCAGGACCCCGGGTCGGGGTGGAACCATTGGGGGGCACCCACTCGGCCGCAGGGTACAATCCGGGGGCCCCAAGGCCCCAGACGAGGCGGCCGCTCCCCTGCCAGGCCCTCTGACTTTGGAGACTGCGAGTTGGGGCTCCCACCCCTCTTCCTTCGGCAGTGGGAACCGCTGCCTTTCACCCCCTGTTCTTCTGAGGCTTGGTCTGGATGTCCGGAGCGGGGCATCCGTCGCGCTCTCCGTCCGCGGGCCCTGACCCCACCACGGCGTAGCCAAGAGCGGGGCACCCTCCTCCGGTGGGCAGACCCCAACCCCCAGCTGAAAGTCATGCTTGCCCGGGGGCCGGGGTTTGTGCTCTCCTGCCCCTCCGGTGGGGGAAGGGCACGGGCAGGGCCCACGTTCCCGAGGAGGGAGGCTTTCATTGCCCTGTCTTCCTTCTCTGGCTTCTCTTCGAAGGAGAAAAATGTAAAAAATGCACTGAGAGAGAAGGTCAGCCCTGGCCTGTTCAAGCTGGGCCACTGGTGAGTGTTTCTGCTGCTCAGCGGAGAAGCAGAAACTCCCCCCGCAGACCCCCAAGCCTTGAGACGCCCCTGAACCCAGATCTGGAATTCTTGCCCGGAGCTGTGATAGCGCGGGTCACACAAAGTCCCCACGCCCCCCCATCCCCACGGCCTCTCCGAGAAGCGTGTGCCGGCCAGGCTATTTCCCAAATTAAATATCAGGCACGTGGTTTGACCGGGAATCTTTTGGATGCATGAGTTTATTTATATGAAAGCTCTAACAGAGATTATACGAAAGCTCTAAATCAGTCACATTTGCATATCTGGTTAAAGACTCGCCTATATTAGAACAAAGAATTATTTGGAAGCAGGAGTGTCTCCCAATCTAGGAGGGGACGGGGACATTGACAGGCCACCCCACCTGCTGAATAGGAGCAGGGGTGGGAGCTGGACACCAGCTGTGTCTGGAGTCCCACGCGGGGCCACGCCAGTGCCACGTGCCCGCCTGTCCTGGGACAGCTGTGTGAGTCTTGAACTGAGTTCGTGCTCAGTGTTGACGGCTCCATGCTCCATGCTGACATTCGGAACTTCCAAGTCCTGCCTTCGCCACGACGGAGAGCTGGGTCTGGAAGGGAAGGAAGCTGGGTCACACGGGTCCCGGCCTCGAGCAGGTGGGAAGATGGATTCCGGAGATGCGACGGGACGACCAGTCGGGACACTAGGCCCCAGCGCTGTTGTGGATGCAGCACCTTCCCCCTGTAACTCGGAGGTCACGCCGGTCCGTATGGAAATGGGTTTCATGGCTGACAGTCTTTCTGGGAAGAGATGCCACCTGTAAGCAGGAAGAGGGGGGCGCTGCTCCTTTGCAGGGAGGGGGGTGGATGGTCTCCGGCCCTCCCATCCAGCTTCTGGGGGGCACGGGGGCTCGCAGTGAGAGCACTGAAGGAGGCCACAAAAACCCACCTGCTCTGCTCCGCACCCGTGGCAAGGTCCCACGCTACGTTTTCTTTCTTTCACAAATCGCTAACATAACCCATTGGGGTCCCCGTGATTTTCTAAGCAGTTTACCAGTTACTGTCTGTGTTCAGCCGCATCCCTACCTGTGTACCGTTACTGGGGACTCGTGATCAGCTCAGAACTATCAAAGGAACCATGTACGCCACAGCTAATCCTAATAAACCGGATGTTTTCTGCATGGTGGTGCCGTCTGTCTGATCCGAGACTACTCCACTCCCTGTACGGGGAACAGCAGGCCCTCTGGCAAGGCGGTATTGCCGTCTGGGCTGAGCCGGTCATGTGATTCAAGCCGGCCTGTGGGGCCTTGATTTTCCCTTCTCCGTGCTTGGGGACCCGTGCCGGAGCAGACCACATGCGTGCTTTCTCCCAACTCCGCCGCCGCCCGTCCCAGCTCTGAACTCCCCGGCACGACCCCTCTCAGCTCTCCTGCTCTGCACACCCTCCTCCGCTTGGCGTCTGTCCCCTGGTCAGCTCCGCCTCAGGAGCAGGGCGACGGGCCACTTCCCTCTGGCCCCACTGCTGTCGCCTTCTCCTCCCGCCAGGTGGCGACAGCACCCTTCTCAGGGGGTGGTGCCCTTTCAGTCTTCCCCACACGGTGGCCAGAGGGGGCGCTAGTGAGTCACAGGCGGCCCTTCTGGCTCATAACAGGCCCTGACTTCACCCTCTTCCTCCTGTGTCCACTGCCCCCCCCCCGCCCCCACACACCAGCTTCCCTTGCTGGCCTTTGTGAGGCCTTTCCTTACCACCTGGTCTAACGCCAGCACACCTACCCTGGCTCCTTCCCGCCTTCCTTCTCCCCAGCACGTTATTGCCATCTGCCATGATCCGTGTTCTGCTTGACGCCTCGGTAACTGTCCCTCCACCAGAACTGAGCTGCAGGAGGGTGTGTCCTGCATTAGGCCTCTGGTCTCCAGGGGTCCCCGTTAAATACCTGTCCAATGAGGGAGGGAAGGCAGGCTGCAGCAGGCACCTGGGGCTGCCCCCAAAATGACAGAGGGCCACAAACCTGCCAGTCAGTCCAGTGCCTCCCAGCTGTAGGGCAGGAAAAGGGACAATGAGAGCACAGGGGACCAGCTCAGAGGCAGCCCTGCAGGAAAGCAGAAAGAGGAACAGGAGTGGGGTGCACCGGTCCTGTGGCGAGGGGGCTCAGGGCAGGGCTTGGTGGGGGGAGCTCAGGTTGGCACCCACAGCAGCAGCCAACCAAGGCTAGTGTGATGAAGGGGTCCACCGGGGTGGGTGTAGCATCAGGACTAGCCACAGGGAGCCCTGACGGGGGAGAGGGGGGTGCCAGTGGAACACCCTGCCTGGGGAGCAGGGTGCCTGTCAGGCTGTGGCCTCAGGTAGAGGACACGGCCATGATCAGAATGGAGGCTAGCAGGGAGGAGCAGCAGCCTGGCCTCTTTCTCCTCCCACCTTCCCCTCTCTCTGCCGGGGAAGCATTGAGCATGTGGCCCTTGGTCCAAGGTGGCTGCTGCAGCTCCTGCCACTGCGTCCTCATTCCAGCCCACTGGAGGGGAAGAAAGGAAAGGGACAGGCATGCACCTTTCAGGAAATAAATCAGAGACTGCGTTGTCTCAGATCACATCCAGAACCCGGTGGCTCAGCCACAGCCAAATTCATGGGAGGCTGGGAGGCGAGCCAGGTTGCCCTCCGAACAGGACAGGCTGGTATCAGGGGGAGACAGCTGGCTGTGCCCAAGAACCAAGCGTGTGCACTGAGGTTTGCAAGGATGGGATGCCCAGGGTCAGCATCTGCCAACAGGGGGGTGAGAATGAGCTAGAGGTGAGGCAGGGCCCCAACTAAGGCGGGCACAGTGTGGACACAGAAGGGCAGACTGAATCAGTGGCTACTGAAGAGGTAAAACCTACAAGGTTTTATGACCCTTGAGGGCCAAGGGATCCAGAGGGAACTAAGGAATGCAGGCACATCTCCAAAACGCTACAGATAAGAAAAGCTTACAAAGGAGGCTCCACGTTGCTCCTGTTACATCTTCCAGGAGAGAACGGAAATTCACATCGGGTGAGCGGCCACTCCTGATGGGAGCTTCCTCATAGGCACCCCAGTTTCTCCACGAGCTTTGGGTGGTTGGTAGTGTTGCTCTCATCTAGGTAAGGCGGGGTGGGGCGCCTGGGTAGGTCAGTCGGGTGAGCATCTGACTTCAGCTCAGGTCACGAACTCGGGAGCTCGTGAGTTTGAGCTCCGTGTCGGGCTCGCTGCTGTCTGCCTGGAGCCTACTTCGGATCCACTGTCCCCACCCCCCCACCCCCCCCCCCACCACCTTCCCCTGCTTGCACGCACGCTCTTTCTCTCGCAAAAATAAACATAATAAAAATAGACTGGTAAGGAAGCCGGCTCTGTGGGACTCAGTGATTTGCTCTAAGCCAGTAACTGAGCTCCAGCCCAGGTGTCTGGGACCCAGGTGCAGGATACCTCCCCAGCACCTCCAGGGGAAGGAAGGCAGGTGACAAAGCCCCAGGTGCAGAGTGCCAATGCAATGCTCAGCTTCTACCACCAGTAGGGCCTGGTATTGCCTGAGGGTGGCCTCCTGTGCGGAGGCAGAAACTCCCAGGAGCCCAAGGGCCCCAGAAGTCCCTCCTTCTGAGGCCTGCCGGTCAGACTTTTCCCAAGAGAGACATCTTTTTTGCCTTCAATGTGCCTGCCCCTGGTCATGGCAAGAGCATTCCTAACCATGATGCCAGTGCCCAGATGGCAGCCCAGCCCAACCTGGGTGCTGCGGCCCGCTGCGGTCACATGGGAGATGAAGGGCTGTGCAGTTTTCCACGGAGAGGTAACAGCATATGCAAAGCCGTTGCTCTCTTTTTTTAAATTTTTATTTGTTTTTCAGGTGGGGAAGGTTTTATAGCATGGATGAAAAAAACATTTTGTATTGTCATCACAGACTTGCCTCACGTAATGACTGTTTGGGTCGGGACAGGACCAGAGAGAGGCCAGCCGAGGCACTTGCCCCGGGCACAATGTAAACGGGCCCCAAGAATCTTATAATACACAAGATACGTTAATACTTTTAATGTGATTTAAAAAATCAAAAGTAATGGTAGGGGCGCCCGGGTGGCTCTGTCGGTTGAGCGTCCAGCTTCGGCTCAGGCCATGACCTCACGGCTCGTGGGTTCGAGCCCCGTGCCGGGCTCGCTGCTGTGAGCACGGAGCCCACTTTGGATCCTCTGCCCCCCCACCCCAGCCCCTCCCCACCTATCAAAAATGAACAAACATGAAAGAAAAAGTAACGTAAAACAAACTCATGATGCACCAAACAGCAGCATTTCAAATAAAGACAGGGTGAGGATGACTTATGTTGATTCCAGCTCCAGCAGCACTCAGCACAGCACCTTGCCGATCCCGCCTCCACCCCTGCCCGCCAGTGCTCCTGTCTCTTGCTGGGGGTGCACCGGGCCGTCCCTACGTCACATCTTACGTACAAGCTCTCTGTTGCTTTTCCAGCGTTGTTTATTTTGTCTGTGCCCAGCTGATCTATGCTTCCCTCTGTGAGAAAAGTGGGGAATATCCCGAATGGGGACAGAATGCATATATTCCCTGACAGATTTGATGGAAATAGTTTTCCATTCAGCAGGAATGAATTGAAGTTGTTAGGGGAGGGACAGATGTGCTTCTGAATCGTAAATGTAGCACAGCCACACTCTGAGCGCAGCACAGACATCACACGAGAGCCTCAACCCTCAGTCTGTGTTTCTGAGCCCGGGCTTGTGGGGAACACCCCAAGGCAGGCTGAAAGTCCCCCGCATTTCCCCGTGTGGACAGAGGCTGTCCCGAGCATCCTTACGGCCAAGGGAAGTTCTGCGACACCCGCTTTGTCACTTCCTTCCCCGCTTGGCTCGCTGAGGCCGTCCTTCCTCCTTGGTTCCTGTTTGTCTGCCATGCCACACCGAACGCCTTTGTACACAAAGCCTTTCTCCTCCTCAGACCACAAGTATCGGGGAAAATGTCGAAGGGGTGACTGAGCTGGGGAATGCCTAAGGCCCTGCTGCTGAGGGGACCTCAGCCCCGGGGAAGGTGACTGTCCTGACCCCAATGGCGCCCCTCCCCATTCTTGCTCTGTCAGTGAGCTGCTAAGGTATCACTTCCAGAGGCTTCCCTTTAAATCCTACTCCTAGGGGTGCCTGGCTGGCTCAGTCGGTTAAGCGTCTGACTTTGGCTCAGGTCATGATCTTGCAGTTTCTAATTCTCTCTCTCTCTCTCTGCCCCTCCCCTGCTCGTGCTCTCTCAAAAATAAACATTAAAAAAAATTTTAAATCTCCTCATGTATATTTTTACTTAAATTTGTTATAAAACAAACACAATTTCAAATAATAGCTGTAAAAAAGATGGGTTCGGTAAACGAGTTCATTTTTGTCCCTAGTATCTATTTAAAAAAGGCATCGTAATGTAAAAAATTATTTTACTGCTTAAATCTCTTACCACATACCTTGGCACGCAAAGAGTTAGTGTGTGGTCTAAGGTGGGACCTGTGGCTCTTAGGCCACCGGGCTGGCCCCGCCCTTCCTGAGTGCCCAGGGCAACCAGAGTGACTTTGCTAAGCTGCAAGCGGCCTCCTGCCACTCCCTCCACACCTTGGGTGGAGCCCAGCATGTAAACAACACCACCAGCTCACTTCACGAGTAGCAGTAACTCGCTTTTCATGCCCCCAGCGAGAAAGGAGGCAACTATCAGAGTCATCCCAATTTACAGCTGGGCAAACTGAGGCACAGAGCTATGACCAGGCATAAGAGGCAGAACCAGGGTGGGAACTCTGGCCCCAGGAGGCCTGGGCTCCGGTCATGCTGACCCCTCACCCCATCTCATCTGGGGCCTTTTCAGGCTCCCAGGCCCTTGCCCAAACCCTGCCCTCCACCCAGCAGGCCCCGCTGTCCACTTAGCAGGTACTCCTTCCCCTCCCACATGCTGATCACCTCCCTGCCTGCTGGCTACCTTGTTCAACTGACTCGTCCAACCTTATAGCTTCCCCCACACGACCAACACGGCACACCAAAATGGATGAAATGCACTGGAGAGAGAAAAAGTCCCAGAAGTTCTGGAAGTGTGAAGAGTAAAGAGGCACAAAGGGCAGGGAGGGCCAGGACACCTGCCCCCGCTCCCAGGGCAGAATGGGGCAGGCCTCAGGGTGCTCACTGCCTGGTCCTCGGGGCCCAAGGGATCATGGGGACAGCCTGCAGGGCATTCAAAGAAGGCCCCCTCTGACATCCCTGATAATGTCACAGACCCTGTGGGAGAGGCCAGGAGGCCTCCCCAGGAAGGAGGCTGGCCCTGGGCCGAGGGAGGTAGAGGTGCGTCCTCAGCCCCTCCTGGCGCAAGGCTCCCCACAGCCAGCAGCCAGCAGCCGGCGAGTAGGGTCCCTGGGCCTCCTCCCACCCCTTCCACTTGGATGCTCGATAAATGAGCGCTAGGAGTGTCTGGGGCACAGGCCGCTCTTGCCCGGTCCAGGGGGAAGCAGCCTCTGCGGTCAGGCGATCAGCCTTCCCACTAAACCTCCCCCGGGACCCTGGGGTCAGACCTCACCACGAGGAGCCCGAGGCGAAAGCTGTGCCCGAGAGGAGTGCGACCACTGGAGAGGCTGGGCCCGGCTGCGAGATCTCAGGGGCCCCACAGAGAAGGGCCGCCTACTCAGACCCACAGACGCAGGCGCCCCCGGCCCCCAAGGAGCCCTCGCTGGGCACCCAGGCCTTCTAGCCTGGATGAGGGGGTTCACATGCAGAGCTCCTCCCTGGCGCTCCCAACTCCTACTCCTGGGCTCCCCCCACCCCCCACCGACACAGGCTGGGGCTCCCACGGTGAATTCAAGCTTTATTGCCACACACAGACTCTCCTGCTTCCTCTGGGCCAACTCCACGCCAGGCAGAAGCCGGCTTGCTGGGCTTGGCCTGGAAGCAAACACGCCACGGCCGGAAGAGCGGGGGGAGGGAGGAGGTCTGGGGGAGGGAGGCCCTAAGAGACCCCGACCCCAGGTTTCCCTGAGTGGCGCCCAGCCCCAGGGCCTTGGGGGCTGGCTCGTGTTGGGGGAAGGGGCTCATCCTGACCCTCCTCTGGGGCCCCCAGCCCTGTGGGGGGAGGGGCACCCCACCGAGCCCCCTCTGCCCCCCCGCGCCCCCGAGGGGCCAAGAAACAGAAAGAAGAGCTGCACATGCATGTGCGCCCACACATGCCGCCACAGGGGGCCCTCGCCAGCCGGCAGTCAGCAGTCCAGGCCAATGGACACCAGCAAGTCCTCAAGCGCCCGCAGCCGCTGCTGTGCCTCCTCGATGGCGCTGTAGGTCTGCACCGTGCTGGCCACGTGGAAGCGGATGTCGTCCACCAGCGGGATGGAGTCCGTCTCCTGCCGGGCGGCCACGGCCGCCGCCTCCTCCCGCACGGCCTCCACGAAGTCCTCCCGCTCCACCAGCTGCGGGCAGGCCAGCTCAGGGCGACGCCAGCCGCCTGCCCGCAGCCCGCCCCGCCCACCACGGCTCCCACAGGCCCACCTTCTCGATGACCTTGGCCATGTACTCGGTGCACTGGTCCTCGAGGCGCGCCAAGCGGAACAGCTTGGCCACACGCCACACGCCCACCACACTGTCCTCGTCCAGCAGCTGGGCCAGGCTGCGGCCACACAGCCGCTTCAGGCCTGGCAACAGGTACATGTCGGCCACGCTCAGCACGTCGTAGGCCGCCTCCGGGGGCAGCTGTGGAGAAAGGAGTGAGGGAGGGTGTGCCCAGAGGTCACCGAGGCCACTCAGGGGGCTGGCAGCAAGGTTGGGAGCTGTTAGGGAGAGGGCGGAGGATGCAGGCAGGGCAGGGGCTCCCACCCATGCCTTGGGGTGCCCAGACCGCTGCAGGCATCCGTGGGCCTAGAGGGCTGGAGGACCTGGGGTCCCCGTGCCTCGGGCAGGCCTGGAGGCCAGGTGGCAGGCAGGGCCTTAGCAGGGGAAAGAGCTCGGGTTGTGAATCACAGACCTGTGCTGTGGAATTCTAGCTGTGGGACTGCAGGCAAGTTACTTCACCTCTGTGTGCCTCAGTTTCCTCTCTGGGAGGTGCAACCATGCCTGCCTCAAAAGGTTGTCGGAAAACAGAAGGTGCTATCCAAACGGAGGCACCCACACGAAGGGTGATGGAGTTAACTCTTTCCCTGCTCTCTCCCACCCACACCTGGACCCTGTGCTGGGAGAGACCATGTGCTCAGTTCCGGTCCAGACTTTGGACAGTCACAGGGAACAGGCTGGAGACAGAGTGGGCAGGACCTCTGCTAGCACATCCCAGGCCACGCACACTGCTTACTTGGGCCAGGCACTTTCCCTGCGACACACACATCCACCTGCACAAGACCTTAAGAGAGAACAACTATGGGCATCCCTGCTTCCTAGAAGGGGGAAACTGAGGCACAGAGCAGTTCAGTAACCAGCCCAAGATCACACAGCTTGCGAGCAGCTAACCCAGTGCCAAACCAGGTTTGGAGCCCAAGTCCACACTTTGAGCCAGCCGCAAAGCTCAGGAGGGGTGGGGATGGGACAGGGTGGACCCTGGGTGGCAGGGGCCACAGAGCTGAGCTGTGCCGCAGGAGAAATGAAGCTGAGGAGGCAGGAGGAAAGGAGCCCCGGGAGGGCACTCAGGTGGAGAGGCTGGTGGGCTTAGGAATGGGGGTGCTACATGAGGCAAGCAAGCAAGGGGCTGAGGCCACAGCCCAGCTTGTCCCCCATGCCCTCCTCCTGCCCAGAGACCACCTTTCCCAGCCTGCCATGTTGGCAAGCACAGCCGCTAAGTTCTCTCCAGGGCAACATGAGAACCAGCGTGCGTGCGTGCGTGTGTGCGTGTGTGTGTGTGTGTGTGGCCTCCACCTGGCCTATGACAAAGACACTGCTTGCCTAGTCTTCCTCTTCGTCCTAAAATGTGAGCTGGCCTGCACACCAATCTCCAGATGCAGAGGGGAACAACACCCTGGGTGCTGCGGACCAGGTCTGGCCCACCCGGTGTTTTGTAACCAAGTGTTACTGGAACGCAGCCACACCCACTCACTTCTGCCCCGGCTCCCGGCTCCACAGGAGGGGAGAGCTCACCGGCTGGGACTGAGACCCCCTGGCACACGGCATTCACACACACACACACACACACACACACACACACACACACACACACACTTCTGGCCCTATCTACGGCTATTCATGTTGCCCGTATGTTAGGGATGGATGCTCTGGGGCAACTGAAGACCCGGAGAGGCACCAAGAGAGCTGGGGACAGACATCCAGACCCCTGGGAGTGGACAGCCTCAGGGTTCCCCACTGCTGTGGTAACTCAGGGTTACTGTCCCTACCCACCCTCCCTCTGGAGAAGAGAAGGCGGGGACCCTGGAGGCTGATACTAAGTTCCAAGTGTCACGGACTCATGATACAGCTCTTGTCACTCATTTCTGTTCTAGAACCTACCAAGGCCCCCTCAGCCTGAAAGAAAAATCCAAACATGTCCCCCACTCCGTCTCCAGCCTCACAGAAAACCAGCCCCACGGAGTCAGTCAGGACCTAGGCACTCCTTTCAGCCCCACGGTGACCCGGCCTGTGGACCTGTCCTGATTCCTGACTGTCACGCCCCCAAGCCCAGCAGACGCAGCCCGCCCGAGCCCCGCACCTCTGTGTGGTCACTGTATATGTAGTAGAGAACATGGGTGAAGATGTCAGGCGAGATGCCGTGTAGGGTGATGGCCGGGAGGCCGCCTGAGGCCTCCAGCTCCTCGTTCTCTCGGAAGTGGTCGTCCAGCAGGGCCCGGAAGTAGTCGCTTCGGCCGCAGAAGAAGGCCTGGGGGAGGCTGGGCTCAGGAGGGGCCGCTGCCAGGGTCTGTGGCCAGAGAGCTGGCCGGAGACTTAAGGCAAGGGGCTGGGGGGCTGGGGGGAAGGGACGGCACCTTGTGGCAGAGAAAGCTGCAACCTTCCACCCGGAAGCAGACGTCAGGACAGCTGTTGAAACCATCGGGGAAAGGGAACGGCAGCTCCCCGAGGTCACCCTGGGGGATGGGAGAGAAGACACCATCAGAGCAGGGGCAACAAGGGAGAGTGGCCGGCCCCAGCCAAGAGCCTGCTTTAGCTCCGTCCTGGCAGGGTGGGCTGCTGCCCCATCTGCAGGTTTGGGGAGGGGCGACCAAGGTAACCTGGGCTCAGAAAAGGGAAGTGACTGGCCCCCGGTCACACAAGGACTGAACCCAAGCATGGGGCTCGTGTACCACGGCTGCGTGCGCACCAGGCCCGGCCCCGGGTGGCCGTGCACTTACGCGGAGCTCAGGGGGCAGGGCACAGTCGGCCAGCAGGGCCATGTCCTCCCGAAGCCGGGGGTCTGCTGGGGGGGGCTCGATGGTCAGCACCTTCACGCATGTGCCTGGCTTGGACGCCACTGTGGAGGGGAGAGCACAGCTGCAGGGAGCCCACTGACCCTGCCAGTTCCCGCCCAATGCCCCGGACCCTAAGCCTGGACGCACCGAACTCGGACACCTTCTCACACTTGGCCTCCAGGTCGCTGAGCAGATCCCACAGCTGGCACTGCTTGGCCAGGCGCTCGCAGTCACTAACATGCTCCACACCGACGTCCAGGCGACCTGGGTGCAGTGCAGGAGGCTCAGAGCCTGAGAGGGGCCGTCCACTGTCCCCCATGCTGGGACTCCTGGGTCTGCTGGCTGTTTCGGCTTTCCCATCGGGAGCCACTGCCTGAGTTCTACAGACCCCGGGACGGGTGGGAGGGGGCTCGGTTTATGGGCAGGGTAAGTGCTTCCTGGGCGGACGCACAGGCTCCTCGCCTCCCAGCCCACCCAGGAGGCAGCTGGAACAGCACCACACCGCAGGGGACAAGCACCAGGACGTAAAGGGTGGGCCTGAGGCCACAGCTGGGTCTGCTGCTGGACAGACACCCTCTCCCTGCCGGCCCCACGGGGCCCGGAGGCTCACCTGTGTACAGGTACTGCAGCAGGGCCCCGAAGGCCACAGGGTTGATCTGCAGGTAGACACAGCCAGGAGGGAAGGTCGGAGGTGGCCCCCTAGCACGAGCCGCCAGCCGTCCCTCTGTCCCCCCCCCCCCCCGGGAGGGACGCACCAGTGGGTGTCGGAGGACCACGACACTCTTGCCCTTCCATTTGGTGTCCAGCATGTTGGCAAAGTAGGTGCTGCGCGCACCCAGGACGCAGCGGTGTGCCCGGAAGGGCTTCCCGTGCACCACAAAGATCACGTCGCTGTGGATGCCTTGTTCCAGAAGCCTGCGGAGGGACAGGCAAAGGGGGTGTGCAGCACGTGCCTCCCCGCGGTCTCACCACAGCAGCCCCCGTCCCATCCTGCAGGAGAGCCCTCGGCCCCGCATGACCACCCCACGCCACACACGAGCCAGCCCTGCACCCCATCTCACCGCTGCAGGAAGTCGTCGTAGTAATCCCGCCTCCTGCAAGAGGCTGTCACCTGCTTGTAATCGCGCAGGGCCCGGCGGATGGCGTCGCTCAGCGCCCCATAGAGGCAGCGCTCCCCATCAAAGGTGTTGGCCTCACAGCGGGCTCCTGGGAGCAGCCCCCGCCAGTCAGCAGGTCAGGGATTTGAACACTGCAGCTGGGACAGGGTCTGGGGGAAATCCTAATCTCCCCCCCCCCTCCATCCCGCAACCTTCCCACACGTAGGGCCAAGCCCTGGAACTTGCAGCCCCTCCCAAATGACCCTGGGCCCCCTCTGACGCGAGCATCCTCTCTGCCAGGGCCTAGGCACGCAAGTACTTCCGTGGACCACAGACTACAAACAGGGCAGGCTCAGGACTGCCCCTGTTCTATGCACCAGGGACACAGCCGTAAACATACAAATCCCTGTCCTGCCTGAAGTGACACTCTAGTGGGGCAACGGACAAAAAGCAGGTTAACAAATGATGTCAGGTGGTGCTATGAAGAAAACCAAAGCAAGACAAAGATAACGAAGGTTGCACCTGCCCACAGGGAGGTCACAGAAGGTCACCGTGTCAGTGACAACATGCAGTGACCTGAATGGCGGAGGGAGTCGGCCACGCAAAGATCTGGGAAAGGGCACTTTACGTAGGAAGAACAGCAAGTACAAAGACCCTGAGGTAGGAGCACCAGAGAGGCCAGCGCGGGTGGAAGAGTGAGCCCACAGGAGAGCCAAAGTAGGTGTGGCCAGAGGAAGACGACAGGCTGTGTGGACTGGCAAGTCATTCTAGTTTCATGCTAAACGCAAAGGGAAATCATTGGAGAAATGTTAAGCCTATTAGACTTGTTGTGAGATGGACCAGGCTGCAATATGGAGAACAGACTGTAGGTGGGGCAAGAGGGGTGGCGGGTGACCGGAGGAGGCTGGCTCTGCGGCCAGGGAGAGATGCTGTAGCCCGGCTGGGCGGTGGCAGTGGAGATGGGGAAGTGGGCAAACAGGAAAACAGGTTCTGAAGGTAGAACCAAGAGTACTGGCTGACTGGGTATGTGGAGGGGTAAAGGAAGGACAGGGCGTGAGGGCATCGGCCAATGCACACCCATGCCTTTGTGCCCCCGCACATGCGCAGACCGCACATACACGCACGCAGCCCCGGCCCCTTCTCTCACCATTGGCCAGAAGATAGAGTACTAGCTCCTCATGCCCACACAGGCAGGCGTAGTACCTGAAGGAGGGAGAGGAGTACAGGAGGCAGTTATCGGGACTGAAGGCGCCCCCCCACTGGCCCTGACCACCCACCCGCCCGGCACTCACAAGGGGGTGCTGTCCCACTTGTCCCGCACATTCACCTCCACGTCCCGCTGCTCCAGCAGGTACCTAGACGGGGAGAAAGTCAAACCTGGGTCAGGACAAGTTCATGGTCTGGGAGAGGAGACCCATGGAGTGGGGAAAGAGAGAAGACATCCCTTTTGGCTGGGGGAAGTCTCCCCTAGGTGAGGGCAGATGACAAGCAGACCAGAGCAGGAAAGACATTCGAAGCAAAGGGACCAACACAGGTAGAGAGTGTAGATGTGAACGCCTAAGGCAGATGCTGAGACTGCGAGCAGTAGGGACCTCTGGCCTGAAGGCATTTGGGAGCGAGGAGGCAGCGATGGGCCATCTGTTCTGCCACAGCCCTCTGGCTGCTTGGGACCGCAGACTAGATAGAGGAGACTGGAGGTATGGAAGCCAAGGAGAAGGCTGCTGCAAGTGTCCTGGTGGTGTGGAAGCATGAAGAGAAGTGGCCAGATTCTAGAAGGCAGAAGTCAGGAGACATGGTGGCTGACGGGATGTGAGAGGTGACGGGGGTCATCATGGACTGAAGCCATCACTGAGGTCAGGCAGCCTGGGGGAGATGTCTAAGTTGGACCAGGTGTGCTCTGAATTGCACTTGGCTTTGGGGGGTATCAGCTAACTCCTAGGTGAACCTGAAGCTGGGATGGGACCAGGGACACCGTGGGAGTCAGCAAGCCTGGGACTAACCCAAGGGAGCTAGTGGTGGGTCAGAACTAGGGAACACGGAACGGCCCGCTAAGAGATGTGCCTCACATCCCAACCAGGCACCCCCTCACTCCCTGCTTTATGGCGATTTCAGTGCCAGGTTTGTTTTAACCGCATTTAGGAGTTTCCGAATCTCCGGGATCAGAGGTTGATTCTGGGTCCTAGTTGTCCCAGAGTGCCAGGCCCAGAGCGGATCAGTGGGATGAGCCACGTCTGGAGTCCCAGGCCCGCCCCAGGGTTTGACCTCCGGGGCCTGAGCGCTCAGAGGACGACCCCCTCCTCTCCGCCCACTTCTCCGGAGCTCCGCGTAGCAGTCCTCTCCTCTAGGAAGCCCTCCGGGACCCCAAGGAGTAAATCACCGCCAGCACTCCGTCCCCAGCCCCGGTTCGGAAGGCTGCCACGGCCCCCTGCTTTGCCTCTTGGGGGTAGGTCAGCCGAGGGTCGGCCGCCAGGACTGCGGCGGCACAGGGGCGCGCGCCTGTCCCGAGCCCGTCCACTGCACGCCCCCGGGGGCGCCCCGCCTCACTCCCCGCACACTCCCAGGGCGCCGGGGTCCTCACCGCACTCGGCCCACATCCCCCTTCCTGCAGCTGGCGAAGAGATCGCTGGTGTCCATGATGCGGGCGGCTCGGAACCCGGCCGAACGACCTCAGGCGGCGGCGGCAGCGGCGGCGGCGGCAGCGCGCCCCGGCCGGATGTAAACACACGCCGACCCCGCCCCGCTCCGCAGCGGCGCCTGGCGCCCGGAGGACCGACCTGGGCCGCCCCGCCCCGCCCCCTGCGCGCCCGCCCCGCCCCCGCCCCGCCCCGCCGCGGAGCAAGAACGAGTCCGGCAGGCAAACGGGCTGGGCCCGGCGTGGTCTCCGGGCGGCTTTAATGGGGGTCCCGGGGCGCGGCCGGGGAAGCGGGGCCGTTCCGGGACCGGCTCCTGGGGGCGCCAGACGGGGATGGGGAGGGCTGTGCCGAGACTGTTCCGTGAGTCTGTGGGAAGCGGGAGGACCCCGCACCGAGGGCCGGGCTGCGGGAGAGCGGCCGGGGCCGGGAGGGGAGGGGAGGCGCGGTTGTCCGCTCCGGATCCGCCCAGCTCGTCCCGGCGCAGTCCCAACGGGGCGAGGGTACGGCCGCGGGGTCACAGCGGGCCAGAGCTGCCGGAGGGCGCCCTCACAGGTGCGTGTCCTCCTCAAACACGTCCGAGTCCTCAGGGTCCCGCTTGCCCCCCATGAGCGCGCTCCAGCCCCCCGGGCCGTTGACGGCCCCGCCGCCGTTCAGGCTGGGCTGCTTCTCCTGCATCTCCGACTGGCTGTCGCTGGCCACGTCCAGCGTGGGGTTGTCGTGGCAGCCGTTCTCTACGAAGCGCAGCTCCTCGCCGTGGGACTGTGGCGACGGGAGAGGGACGCTGGGCAAGCGCTGTGGCCCAAGCCCCAACCCGCCTGTGACCTTGAACGAGTCACCTCACTCGCGGTTCCTTCCCTAGTGTGTGAAACCCTCCACAGGCAACCACCAGCGGACCCTCCACAGACGCCCGCTCCCTACTGTTCTGTCCCCCAAACTCCTAAAGATCCTTTGCACTAAACAACCGGTGGCCTCCCTGGTGTCATCTGAGCCCTCCCAATGGCCCCCCACTGCACCTCTAGCACCTATCACGGGGCTGCTTCCCTGCAGAGGGGGACAGGTTGGGTGCCAAGGCTCCGGACAAGCAGCTTCACTCGAAGTACCCCATCCCGGGACAATCGCGGCCACCCCACCTGCACATGAGGACGACGACCTTGACCTTGTGGGGTACTGTCTCCACCACAGGCCCCGCCCCCAGCCCAAGCCATCTGGCTGAACTTGACCCCATGCTCACCACGTGTTTGAGCTTGGGCAGCCGCCGCTGCCAGCAGTTATAGAGCAGGCCCAGCACGATGATGATCACACAGATGGCACCGATGACCACCAGCACCACAAAGAGGGTCCCATAGTCGCTGCGCACCTGGCTGGCCCGGGCCTGGCAGCTGCTCGTAGTGGAGTAGTTCTGGATGCCAATCTGGGGGTGGGAGGGGTCAGCTTCCTCAGCTGAGGTCCTGGGTGCCAGGGCTTCCCACAGGGCCGTGGGGTTAGGGCTCAGGCACAGGAAACAGGCTTTGAGAAGAGCTGGCATAATCCTGACTAAGCCCCCTCGGAGGCCGGGACCTGTGCTCATCTGGGAATCTAGCCCTATCTCTGCCCTATCTCCCTCTGTTCACCTGACAGCAGCCCCAAGCCTCTTGATCCCATGCCTCCATTCCCAGCCTTCCCTCACATTGCCACCATGGCTCTGCCCTGACTCTGTCCCTGCTGGGGCAGAAGTTTGGCTCCACTATGGAATCAGGTCCCTGAACCAGTCTCCACCTTGGGGATGGAGGTGTTCAGGTATCATTCTGCCCATTATGGGCTATAGACAGTGTAGACTGGGATACTGGGGACAGCCTACATCCCAGGCTATCACCAGCTCCCAGCTTCCTCCCTTTGCCCGTTAAGAGTAGTCACCACAGGCATTGAGCTGCCCAGTACCCCTGCCACAGAGCAGGCTGTCTTGGGCGGGTCTGCCTTCTTGGTCCTAGAGGTTGTTGTGCCCACACCGGGCCAGGCAAGCACTCTCTCCATAACTCAGCCTCTTGGGCAGAAAGCAGGGAAGGGGAGATGCCATCCTCATCCGATGACAGGTGCCGGGGAGAGGGTGCTGTCTACTAGCCCCCAGTGTAGAGACCTGGGAACCTCCCTTTCTGCTTTGGGCTTCCCTAAGGCAAGGTTGTCATCTCTTCCTGAGTGTCTGTGAACATCCTGTTTAGTTACAGTACTATTCTCCATTGGCTTTTGAAGTTATCAAAGATCAGTTTCTCTCAGTAGAATCACCCACCAATGACACTGCTAAATTTTCCCACTCATATACTTCCAAAAAGACACAGCATGCCTTCTGGCCAAGTCAGTCTGAACAGTGTCCAGTAAAGCTAGAACACCCAGGGGCCGGGAGAAGAGGCAGGAAGTTTGTGGGGAAAAAAAAAGATCAAAGCCAGCCCAAGTTTCCTTCCACCAGTCCCCCTGTGTTCACGAACCCAGAACTTCACAACTGGAAAGGCCCTCGGTAACCATCCAGGTAGTGAGGACAGCCTCACGGTTAAAGGCCTGGACTCTTAACATCATTCAGGCCTCATCCGAAGCCTGGCTCTGTTGCGTAGTGGCTGTGCCTTCTCAGGTGGGCCACCTCCCTTCTCTGGGCTACAGCTCTCACATACAGCACCTACAGTACTCCACAGGTACCTTATTTAATCCTGACAAGGCCTGGGGTGGCGGTGAGGGCCAAGTGAGAGAACCCAGCGCAGTCCAGCACTTAGTAAGCACTCAGTGTGCTTATCAAAAACACCCAAAACCACCACCACAACCACCTTTCCGCCTGGCATGTGATAGATAGGGAGGCAGGGCCCATGGTCACGGCCAATTCATCTTTCACAGCTATGAAATGCTGCAGAGCCTCGGAAAAGGGGACTAATGCCAGGTCACTGGGTTCCACAGTGAGTACGAGTACTTTGGATGGAGATGAATGGTGATGGTCCTGAAGAAAGGAGGTGAGGAGCCCAAGGTGTTTCCCTTCAGAAAAAGTACAAGGACCAGAAGGACCGAGGGGACCTGCCCCTCCCACAGGCCCAGCTCTGCTCAGCCTGACGCAGGGGTAGCAGGTGGTGCAGGAGGAGAGGTTGGCCAGCCTGCCCTCCAGCCCACATCTCCAGGACTGGCCATGCAGCTGGCCAACCGCACAGGGGTCAGGGATGCCCCTCAAGATGGCAGGGCTGTCGCCCAAGCCTGAGCCCCGTGCCCACTCCCCAGCAGGCCCTCTCCCACCAGAGAGCTCCTGGCTGATGGCCTCCGGGCCGTGTTCATGCCTGTCTTTCCCCTGTGGTTTCTGAGACTGCGGCACACTCTCCCAGCCCACGAGACCTCTGCCCAGTTCCTGGGCCAGACATGGTGTCGCTCCTGCTATCTTCCCAGAAACGCCCACTTACCAGTCCAGATCCCCCTCGGAGGTCCCCTTCCCTCTGAGTCCTCTCCTGCCCCCGACCCGTTCCTGGCCCTTCCCGCCCCTGGCCGTTTCGCGAACTGTGCGGTTGTGCACACACGTGTGTACGCACTCCGTCTCTCCCACAGGAATGGCGTCTCAGGACAGCTAAAAGGAGGAGCTGCCCAGAGCAAGAGGCTGTCTTCTGCTCCTTCGCACCACGGTGCAGGTTGTCTCCTGCCCTCAGGGAAGCCAGCCCTGCTCCCAGAACTTCAAAGAACAGGAGGGGAGCGGCTCCCTGCCCTCTTACCTCCACCAGATTCCTGCGGATGTCTCCCAGCATGGAAAGGACATCTTGAGTGGGCACCACCCCTGGGGGGAGACACCATCATCAGCACAGCCCCGGCCACTGAGGCACCCCCAGCCCCCTGGGACAGCCTCTGGCCTAAGCTTCCAGAACCTTGTTTCCCAGCTCTTGACCACACGTGGACCTCATGGTGCATGTGCTCCTATGCTTGCTTCCTGCTGGCTGACTCATTAAAAAGGACTGAGTGAATGACCGCCATGTGACAGGTGTGACACCAGGCGGTCACTCCCACAGCCCCCCAGCGCTGCGTTCTGAACGTGCCCCCTCCACAGCCCCCTACCACTAAGTGTACGCACCCCCCGCCGTGCTAAAACCACACCTCTTCCCCTCTGGGTCCGAACTTCACACCCTCGTCTTCTCCAACTCCAGCTTGTCAATACTCCCTGAATCCTGCACTGGGGGCCCAACCACTACCACATCCTCTTATCCCAGAGGTCCACGTTCAAAGCCCCTGTCCGTGCACTCGCCCGTGGTTCTGCAGACCTCCCGTGGCCCTCAGGACATGGTGCTGGTGTAGGGCTGCCCCCCTAGGCCCTCCCTTCCGTGGGCTGTCCCCTCTCACCCTGCTCGCCCACCAAGGTCATTAGAAGGTGCTGCTCCTTCTCGCTGGGCTTGCTCAGGGAGATGTGCCAGTCCCCGTGGCGGCCACTGCCGTGGCGGGGCAGCACCTCCTCCACCAGGGCCAGGAGCTGCAGCCCCCGGTGCTGCCGGAACACCTCCTACAAGGACGGAAAGAGAGCCCCATGCTCAGTGAGGGAGGGGCCCGCCTCCAGGCCCGGCCCCCATTCCAGCCCCCAGCCTCCAGCCTCCCGGTGGTCAAACTCCGACCACCGGGAAAGGCCATCTGGCTGCTCCAGAGGGGACCGCTCTCGTAGCTCCGGAGACTGCTAGAGAGGCCGTGAGCGTGGCCTTCAGGCGAGGCTGTGGGAACACGTAGACGCACACCCACTGGTTCCGGCAGGCATCTGGGAGCTCCTTCCAGCCTGGGCTTCTCATATGAGGAGGGCATGGGCCTGCCCAGGGACACTCACAGCTGACCTGGGAACAGATACGCTCGCACGAACAAGGACTGTGGGGAGCTTGTGAGTGGTGTGTGAAGGCCTAGGGCAGTCTGCTGGTCAGGCCTGGGGTTCAAGAGTATAGTGCGAGGGGTGAATATACCGGGGGGGGGGGGGGTCAGGGGTGCAATGGACCAAAGATGCGCACGGCCACGCAGCCACGGAACCCGGGAGGGGGGTGGTGGGGAGGGGTAACGTGCTCCTCTCTTGCCTGTCATTGCAGAGATACGGCCCAAAGCTGGGGAGTCGAGAAAGATGTCTGACCACCCTCACGGAGGCAGCAGTGACCAAAGGAACTAAAACAGACATGGTTAAAATGGTAACTCCTGGAAACAGGGCCAGGGGCAGGAGGAGGGATATAAGGAGACTTCATTTGCATCTGACACTCTCTTGTACTGCTTAGATTTTCTTCACCTCGTGTATATATAATTACATAATTAAAAACCACAAACGAGAGGCAGGCACTGGCTGGGAGCTCACTGAGTGGCGGAAACCCACGCAAGCCGCCAACCTCGCCCCATCAGGGAAAAGCCCCCCCTCCGGGCCCTGTAGCTGCCCCCCTCGCCCAGGCTCCTCTCCAGCAGCCATCTCCTGCCGGGATGCAGGAAATCATGGGCTGCTGCACCTGGTTTCCGTATTCCCAGCTGTTCCGCTCTCTCTCCAGTGCCCTGCCTTAGAGCTTCGAGCTGGGCGTCTCGTCACACCACTCCCACGGGGCCCTGATGCTCCTATCGCCTTTCCGTGAGAGCCCAAGCTAGTGAGCCTCCCAGGTCATCGTCCTACCCTACAGGCCACCAAGGGGACTGGAGTTCCTTGTGACCATGGCAAATGGCAGGTGGAAGCCCAAGCCCTGGCACTCACCAGCCTAACAGAAAGCCAAGTTAAAGCCAAAGTTCCGAACTTGGCAGAAAACTGGTATCCGGAGCTAGCCATGAGCTGCTGGGAAAGCCCTGTTCCCCAAGCAGGTCTTACCGTCCTCATGTTCATGTGCACACGCGTGGGGGGATGGGGTACACGCCTGCATCTGCCTCAGTCGCATGCATGCACTGAACCCAGCAGCCTCCCTGCTTACAAAAGGAACACACTCCTACCAGGGCAATGCCTCCCCCCTGCCACAGGCCTATGATCCCCGACATGTGCACGTCCCACGTTTTCTGTGTCCAGATGTCTGCCTGGCTTAAGCTCACAGACCTGCGATGTCCTGGTAACATCTGATGGCTATATATTTCGTGCCACTTATTTTGTAGATAGGCACTGAGTGTCACTGGCTTAGAGAGAAAGCCCTGAATCTGGAATCAAACAAATCTGGGTTCAAATCCTGGTTCTGCCATTCACCAGCTCTGGGACCTTTAGCAAAATACTAAACCTCTCTGAGCCTCAGCCTCCCCATCTGAAAACATGAGCATCGGTCCTAACGTGATGGGCTTCATGTTAGGATTAAAAGGAAAGTACGTATTCTGTCACAGGTGCCAGGACAATTGGATAGCCCAGTATCAAGAAAAAAATTCCCTGACTCATACTTCACACTACAGTCAATTCCAGATGGATTTCAGATCTAAAGCTTTTACAAGTAAACCTAGAAAGCTATCTTCGTTACCTCCGAGGAGGCAAAGATTTCTAAAATGGACCCGAAAACACTAACCATGAAGGAGAAAATTGGTAAGTTGGACTATTTTATGATCAATTTTTTTTTTTTTTTTTGAGACAGAGAGAGACAGAGCATGAACGGAGGAGGGGCAGAGAGAGAGGGAGACACAGAATCAGAAGCAGGCTTCAGGCTCCGAGCCGTCAGCCCAGAGCCTGGCGCGGGGCTCGAACTCACGGACCACAAGATCGTGACCTGAGTCGAAGTCGGACGCTTAACCGACTGAGCCACCCAGGCGCCCCTTATGGTCAAATTTTTAAAAATTAAGAGCTCCCGTGGGCGCCTGGATGGCTCAATCGGTTAAGTTTCCGACTGCAGCACAGGTCGTGATCTTGCAGCTCGTGGGTTCGAGCCCGCGTCACGCTCTGTGCTGACAGCTCAGAGCCTGGAGCTTGCTTTGCATTCTGTGTCTCCCCTTCTCTCTGCCCCTCCCCTGCTTGCACTCTGTCCCTTTCTCAAAAATAACTAAACATTAAAAAAATTAAAAAAACCACTTCCGTTTATCAAAGGTACTATTAAGAGAGAAAAAAGGTGGGGCGCCTGGGTGGCTCAGTCAGTTAAGCGACTGGTTTCGGCTGAGGTCATGATCTCACGGTTCGTGAGTTTGAGCTCTGCGTCAGGCTCTGTGCTGACAGCTCAGCACAGATTCTGTGTCTGTCTTCCTCTCTCTCTGTCTCTCCCCTGCTCACACTCTGTCTCTCAAAAAATAAACATTAAAAAAATTAATAAAAAAAGAGAGGAAAAAGGCAACCCACAGAATAGTAACAGATATTTATGAGATATATGTCTCATATATACACACACACATACACATACACACACACTTCACAGAGATCTCACATCCAGGTTATATAAATTCAGAGAAATTAATTTGAAAACGTCAAGATAACCCAATCGGATGCAATCAGCCGAAACACATATGAAAAGGTGCTCAAGTTCGTGACTCATCAGGGAAATGCAAATTAAAACCACAAAGTGACACCAGCACCCTACACACTTTGAGAAATGCCTAAAATGAAGACAATGCCAAGGCTGAGAGAGACAAGGAAGAACCAGACCTGGCACATGCTGCTAGAGGCAGTATAACTGGGTACAAACGCTTTGGGAGGCTGTTGGACAGCTTCTGTTCAAGGTGGATATATACACACCGTGCCCCTGCCATGCCACCATGAGAACTGTGTCCATAATGCTCCCCAAAATATGTGTCCAAGAGCAGCCACAGCAGCACATTCCCAAGAGCCCGAAGCTGGAAATTACTCAAAGGCCCAGCAACATTAGAACACATACATCAATGGGACACTATACAGAATCACGAAGGAACAAACTTCCCTACATGCAATCTAGATGAATCTCAAAAACAAAATGTTTTTGCAAAAATGCAAAAAGCCAGAAACAAAATAACTGAATAACTCTGTTTATATACAGTTCAAAAGCATGCAAAACCAGCATACGGTTACAAGTCAAGAAAACGGTTCCCCTTGAGGGAACAGCGTCTGGAAGGGGGAATGAGAAGGGCTCTGGCAGTGCTGATCATGTTCTGTGTCTTGATGTGGGTGGTGTTTATGTGAGCGTGGTCCCTTTGTGACAGTCCAACAAGCTGCACACTTATGATCTGTGCACTTTTCTGGATGTATACTGTAAGGCATTGGAGCTTTTCTTAAGGGCAATACACATGTGGGTGTAAGCTATCTTCCCTGCTGACTCCTGGGTGGATGGTCCTTCCTGTACGTCACACCGTTTCTCCCACAGTAGGGACTCCAGATCCTCTGCTACCATCCAAGCACCCATTTCCAATGCCCTAAAGCTATATGCAACTCCAAATGGTCCTTACGGCAAACAGAAAGGGACACATGCCCTGGCCATCAGATCATTTTGACTTGTGGCAACACAGCAGTCAGAACTGATGAACGTCCTGCTCTCCCACCTTGCTACAAACATGGAGAAATGCTGGAAAAAACCACGGCAGAAACAGAGGGCACTCAAAGCCAGAAGAGTGAGCAGGTGCGGAAGCCACAGCATCAACTCCTGGGGGTCTGGGGCCCAGATAGAGGACCCTGGACCTGGACACTTGGCTTTCAATGTCCACGTACTCTTGGCGCATGTGAGAGATGAAGAACTAGAGCAGAGCACCAGGATGGAGTCCGAAGTCCCCAAAGAGCAACCCTTTTGGTGAAATGGGGACTCAGAAACATTCCCAAGTTGGAGGAACTGTACAGGCTGTCTGCCCATGTCCATGAGTAAGGGAAAAAGGTCATCCAAGATCACTTAAACACTCAGGCTTGAGGCACCAGGGAGGCTGTCGGTTAAGCCTCCAACTCCTGACTTTGGCTCAGGTCATGATGTCACCATTCGTGAGATGGAACCCCATGTCGGGCTCTGCAATGACAGTGCGGAGCCTGCTTGAGATTCTCTCTTTCCCTCTCTCTCTGCCCCTCCCCTCACTTACTCATGCACTGTCTCTCTCAAAAATAAATAAAAAACATTAAAAAAAAAAACAAACAGGCTTGTACTTCACCGGGGTGTGGAGTCCAAATGTGAAGTTCTTTGTGTTATAAAGATCCAAGCCAAGAACTAAGATGAAAGTGACCCGGGGCCCCTGGAACTCCCACAGTCTCCCTGAAACCACTTTGTTGGAACTCTTTCACAACCCAGGGTTGAAGAGGAGATCACAATAATAAATGGTGACCCAGAAAGAGAGTAAAATACAAAGCCACAAGCAGAACCGACATCCCAGGATGCCGTGTTACTAAAACAAAAGGAAAGAAATCACAAAATTAATATACTTACAACAATTCAGAAAATGAAGGAACAGAAGCCATACTGAAAGAAGGGAACAAAATGAAGAACAAAGGGAGGGATTTGGAACCAAGGAGAAATTCTTAACATACAGAACAGTTATCTATATTAAAGATTCAATGGATGGATCAAACAGAAGACTAGACACTGCTGGAAGAGAGTTATTAATTTGGAAGATAGAGCTAGGAAATCACTCAGAATGCATCAGGGAGGGGCGCCAGGGTGGCTAAGTCGGTTGGGTGTCTGACTCTTGATTTCAGCTCAGGTCATGGGATGGAGCCCCGCACTGGGCTCTGCACTAAACACGGAGCCAGCTTGGGATTCTCTCTCTCTCTCCCCCTCTGTCCCTCTCCCCAGCCATGCTCTCACTCTCTCCAAAATAAATAAAATGGAAAAAGAAGAATGCATCAGAGATATTTTAAAGAGAGAAACCATGAAAGTGTTAAGAGACGTAGTAGACAGAAAAATAAGGCCCAATAAACTTGTAACAAGAATGAGAGAGAAATGGGAAATTGGTAATATGTATCAAACTGCATGTGCAATCCCACTTCTGGGAATTTACTCTGAAGATACATCCCAACAGCACAAAAATACATACAAGGTTAGTCAAGGCAGCCTTGTAAGTAATTGCAGAATACTGGAAACCACCCAGATGCCCACACAAGGGAAATTTAATGAATAATGTATAATACACATACATAACGGAGTATTATTCAGTTGTAAAAATAAAATGATTGAGAATAATCTCCGTGGGCTAACATAAAGTGGTTTCCAGAATATACTGTTAAGCAAGAAAAGTAAAATGCAAAAAAATAATGTTATAGATTGAGTTGTGTCCACCGCCCCCCCCCCCAACAAATTCATATGTTGAAGTCCTAATGCCCGGTACCTCAGAATGTGACTGTGTTTGGAGACAGGGTGTTTCCAGAGGTAATTAAGTTAAAATGAGGTCATTAGGGTGGCCCTATCCAATCCGATAGTGACTTTACACGAGGAGGAGATTGAGGACACAGACACACACAGAGGGAAAACTGTGTGAAAACACAGGGAGAAGACGGCCATCTGCTAGCCAAGTAGAGAGACTTCAGGAGAAACCAATCCTGCCAGCACCTTAATCTTGGACTTCCAGCCTCCAGAATAGTGAAGGAATAAATTTATGTGTTTAAGCCATCCAGTGTAGTACTCTGTTATTACAGCCCTATCAAGCTAATAAAAATATGAATACTCTGCTACCTTCCCTGCAAGAAAAAATGGAAAAAATTCTACATCTATCTGTTTATTTCTATAAAAAGAAACCAAGGAAGGATAACTAGAAACTAATGAGATTGGTCACCTAGAAGGAGTGGGTGGGAATGAAGGCAAGAGGTAATGGCGGAGAGGGGGGTTTCTCTAAGCATACATTTTTGTGTCCCTTAGATGTTTAGAACCACATTAATGCTTTACATACTCAAAAATACAATTAAATCAACAAGGATGGGGGATCCAAAATTGAATACAAACAGAAACAAAGAAACCTAATCACATTTCAAATGTATAACTACACCAAAAGGGGGAAAAAAACTAAATTAATTTCGGAATCATCCAAAGACCAAAGAAACTTGCAAGCAGACACTGAAGTTTACTTATCAGCAGGTTTGCTTTTGCATCAGCGTGGGTTAAAAATCCTGCAACCGCTTGTGTATTCTAGAACTGAAGAAATGAGTACGTACATTGGGGATGTTGGGAGTGAGGTTTCCGTCGGTGAAGGAAGATACTTCTGTGGAACAGAAGAAGGCTGGGAAGAGCCAGTGGTCCTGGATTAGAACTGGAACATTGGGACGGTAAGCAATCGAAGTTATCACTGTAAATATGTGTGAATACAGAAGTAAACACATATGTACATGTGCACATGTATTATGTATGTGTATCTGTGTCTACAGAGAAAAAATACAGATAATTCTCTCTCAGGGCCTCTAAAAAGGCCAAGAAGCAATGATACCCCAGTAGCCATGAGCACACTGGGAGCCCGGATCTTGTTTCTGAATACCTTTCCTCTTCAAAAGGAACCAGGGCTCCCTGAAGAAAGGGCCAATTCCAGGGTAGGGCAGAGAGAGTACAAGACAGCCTGAAACATCTAGTAAGTACGTCCGTGGTGTGCACTCAGCAACTCAAGGGCCTCAGACACAGGATCAACTCCTCTCCAGCCGTTTCTGTCTCTAGGCCTTCGCAATCCAGTCCTTTGTGCTGAAGAGCTCTTTCAGGGCCCTCACCGAAGGATGGTTGGTACCACCCCCCCCAACACCTCTCGTCCTGGTGCCTCGAGGCTTCTTTCTGTTGTGCAGAGCAACAGGTCAGTTCCCTGCACCACTACCAAGGATTTTCTTTTGCCTTCCAGAACCCAAAGACCGTACCTCTCAGTTTACTACTTCATCCTTCTGCTTCCTCTCTTGGATTTTTCTCCACAGGCTCCTTTCTAGTTGCCTCTGCGTGGACCATCTGTGATATTGTAGGTCACGTAAAAGAAGCTGTACGTCTACACTGCTTATTTCGCAATCTTGCGGATCAAATTCCTGACACTGAGGCTTTACCTTGCAAGACTTTCTCTGAGAGGCTGTCAGCACTTTCCTCCCTATCTTTTTCTCAGGATGTGTTCTCTGTAGAGCTCCATCATTTTTACGTGCATGACTCCAATTACTTTTCATTGAACCCTTGACGTTTCATTCCAGATTAAAGACTAAAACATGAAAATTAAACGCAATGCCTTGTTCCGGGTGATACCCTGGACCCCTGGTGAAATCTAAGAAAGGTCTACAAATTATACTTGTGCATCAGTCAGTGTTAACGCCCCGATTTTGATAGTTGTGCTGTGGTGAGCTGAAGGACCAGACTTGCTCTGAAGACACACATACTCAGGTATTGAGAGGGAAGGACAAAAGGCAACAATGCCATCAACTTACTCTCAAATGGTTTGAAAAAATGTTAAGAGGTGGTAAATCTGGCTGAAAGATACATGGGATTTCTTTGTATAAGTCTTCTGAGGTTATCTCAAAATAAAAAGCTATAAAAAAAGAACAGGAGAAAATTAAAGACGTTCCTCACACTAATGAAGGCCGACAGAGATATGTCCTTGCAGAAAGAGCTGCTAACGGGTATATTTCAGGAAGAAGGTGGTTAAATTCAGAAGAAAGGAATGGGGATGTGAAAAGACGTGCAAGCAAAGAAACGAATAAATATATTGATAAAGCAAACAAGCACTGTTAATAATAGTGACTAATGCTCAATAACAGTCATCATCAGAGAAATGAAAATCAAACCCATAATGAAATTCTACCTCACACCCATTAGGATGGCCACTATTGAGGGGCGCCTGGGTGGCTCAGTCAGTAAAGCATCTGACTTCAGCTCAGGTCATGATCTCACGGTTGGTGAGTTCGAACCCTGTGTCAGGCTCTGTGCTGACAGTGTGGAGCCTGGAGCCTACTTCAGATTCTGTATCTCCCCCTGTCTCTGCTCCTCCCCTGCTTGTGCTCTGTCTTTCTCTCTCTCAAAAATAAATAAACAGTTAAAAAATTTAAAAAAGGATGGCCCCTATTCAAAAAAATAAAAAGAAAGAAAGAAAGAAACAGAAAACAGGGAAGGTCTGAGTCAGTTGAGCATCAGATGCTCAGTCAGTTGAGCATCCAACTCTTGGTTTCGGCTCAGGTCATGATCTCACGGTTGATGAGTTTGAACCCTGCGTCAGGCTCTGTGCTCTGTGCTCTCTCTCTCTCTCTGCCCCTCTCCCATTCTTGTTCTCTCTCTCTCTCTCTCTCTCCCTCTCTCTCAAAATAAATACACTTAAAAAAACAAAACAGAAAACAAGTGTTGGTGACGATGTGGAGAAACTGGAACATTTGTCCACTGCTGGTGGGAACGTAAAATGGTTCAGTCACTATGGAAGACAGTACCAAGGTTTCTTAAGAAATCAAAAATAGAGTCACCATATGATCCAGCAATTCCATTTCTGGGTATATATATATATACCCCAAATCATTGAAAACAGGGTCTCAAAGAGATATTTGTATACTCATGATCACAGCGGCATTATTCACAGTAGCCAAGATGGGGGAGCTACCCAAATATCAACTGGCGGATGAACGGATAAACCAAACGTGGTCTATACATACCATGGAATGTTATTCAGACTCAGAAAGGAAGGAAATTCTGACACAGGCTACAACATGAATGGACCTTGAGAACATTCTGCTGAGAGAAACAAGCCAGTCACAGAAGGACAAGTACTGTATGATTCCACTTATAAGACACACTTAGTCAATTTCTTAGAGACAAAAAGTAGGGTGGTGGTTGCTGGGGGTCTGGGAGAGTGGTTAACGGGGACAGAGTTTAGTTTTGCGAGATGAAACACTCTGGAGATCTGTTTCACAACAGTGGTAACGTACTTAACACCGCAGTACCCTAAAAATGGTTAAGATGGTAAATTTTACGTTAGATTTTTTTTTTTTACCACAATGAAAATATCCATCACTGGGGTGCCTGGGTGGCTCAGTCGGTGAAGCATTCGACTCTTGGTTTCGGCTCAAGTCATGACCTTGCAGCTTCATGAGTTCGAGCCCTGCATCAGTTTCTGCGCAGACAGAGCAGAGTCTGCTTGGGATTCTCTCTCTCTCTGCCCCTTCCCCACTTGTGCTGTCTCGGTCTCTCTCAAAATAAATAAATAAAACTTTAAAAATATTGAAAAAAAAAAGGAAGCATTTTTATATATGTATGTGTTGTTTGGAAAGAGGAGAGACATTATCTTTAGACTTTATTATTCAAATATGCACACACAAAATTTAATGGCCTCAAGTGCCCATACTGTGGTCTCTAAGTACCGTATTTCAATAAAACGAATGAGGGCTTAGATAAATGTTGATTTCATGTCTAGGGAGGGAAAGTACGAGATGAGCCTGGCACATTGTATTATACCAGAAAACCAGGAAACTATCAAACACTAACAGGTTGGTCAAAAAGAAGCCACCTCAAAGAGGCTCTCAATGGCCAGGGACGGGCATCAATAAGAATCATCACTGCAACAGCTCAAAAAACATCAACAGTGTTAAAAATCCACTTGTTCATTACTTATAACGGAAAAAAGAAAACCTCATGGATCACTCTTGAATTAATAAACACACGCGTCGCATACACTTTACCTTCTCCCCTAAATCCACTAAATGATAGTAAAGGTCAAAAACCACAATGACAAGGGGCGCCTGGGTGGCTCAGTTGGTTAAATGTCTGACTTCGGCTCAGGTCATGATCTCACAGTCCGTGAGTTCGAGCCCCGCGTCAGGCTCTGTGCTGACAGCTAAGAGCCTGAGGCCTGCTTCCGACTCTGTGTCTCCCTCTCTCTCTCTGTTCCTTCCCTGCTCACGCTCTGTCTCTCTCTCGAAAATAAATAAACATTAAAAAGAAAAAAACAACCCACAAAGACAAGAACAAAACAAAACTGAAAAGGAGACAAGAGCGTGAGCGTCTGGCCCCGGAGGCCTACGGAGGAGCTACATTCTCCTGGTCTAGCAGGCCCCAAAGAGCTGAATCCTAAGCCAAAAGGGACCAAGCTGAGAAGCAGTCACACTTCGACTGTCAAACTCCCAACTAAAACGTTCTCAAATAGGCAGTGCTGGTTACCTTTGGAAGAGGGGATGAACGTGATTCTAAAAATAGGAAAACTGTTTGAAAGTCTGTTTAAGAAGTGGCTGGATCCCTAATTCCTCTCCCCAACACTGCACAGCTGACAAATGTCCCCACTCCCTGGCAGAAGACTGGGAATTGATTCTTCAAAGAGGGTTAAAACAGAGGCTCTCTGACCCAGAGGTCACGGGGCACAACTGAGGGAGGGGGCTCACACTGCAAAGCGGGGGTGGGGGGGGGTGGGGGGGTGGTAAATGAATTTATCTATGTACATGTGTTCTGACACCGAGACACCCACCCGTCTCCCCACCCTGGCTCTCAGAACACCGGCAACTAGCCCTTTACGCTCCCAGTAGGACCGATGTCCCTTTTTCAAAGAATCTAATTGCCCAAAGAGGAAGGACCTAAAAATGTTAACATTAGAAATTGTCTAATAAAATGGCCCAGCCAGTCCACCCTCCTGAGAAACCACAGTTAGCAAACCCCAATCCTAAGCTCAAAGCTTCCAACTGGCTTTTTGATGGCCCTCCTTAAATAGCTCTGAACAAACCTACCAGGCATCTGAGGAGCAAATGCACGTGAGAAAACCAAGGCCAACAGTAACAAATAAGGAAAGCAACTTTTTAAAAACAGTTCCAATATCCTCCAGGAGATATGGCATCGCACATGTGAACAAAACAACCCCCTGAAATTAAAAACGGAGTAGGGCGAGAATAAAAGAGCCTCTAGAAACTCAAAAATATACAGGCGCTCCTCTTTTAGACATGGGTGGGTGCTGGTTCACCCCCTGGGTTAGGCTGGCCCCCGTGACTGACAGGCTAAGCCCCCCTCCCATCCCCCGTGCGCCCGCCCGCCTCCATCCTTCCTTGCGGCCCCCGCCTAGCTCGGCACTCACACAGTCTATGTTCTCTGTCATGTTCAGAATGATGTAGTTTTTCCCCGCCAGATTGCTCCAGTCTTTGCAGATCACCTGCACAAGGAAACAGAAAGAAGGGTGACGGTTACAAAGGCACGAGGAAAGGCATCCAGAGAAACTCTTAGAGATGCTGGAAGGTGAAGGCCAGGTACAGGTTTGCGGCAGCTTGGAGGGAGCTGACAGCCTCTGCAAGGCGCCGTGCCCAGACTCCGGCCCAAGACTCACAAGCCCAGATGTGTCCAGGGACCCCACGGAGGATGTCTTCAGCGAGAGGAGGGGCCTGACAGCACAGGGCTTGCCAGAGCCACAGACTCTCGATGGCAACCCTGTAGGGGTTTAGTGTTCTGTCGGCCCAACAGGAAACAGGCCTGCAGGCCTGATGCACGGCCTGACACAGTGGGACTCCCTCCCCTTCCGCCTAGTGGAGGGAGCCGGCCTGGGTGTGTGGGCTGGGGCCGGTTGAGGTGAGGAGAGCAGGGGTGGATGCGGAGAGGGGGTGAAGGGCACAGGTCAGGCAGTGGGAAAGGCCAGCGGTAGCACTGAACAAGGCCAGGCCGAGGGAGCTGAGCTCTCCCAAGGCTTTTTACTTTTGCATGGAAGTGTGGGTGTGCATCCCAAAAGTCCCGCCAGAGAGGGGCCGCCCACCTCAGCCTGGCACACCCTCCCATCCCCCCCTGTGCACCTGGGGATGACCAGGCTCCTCAGAGAAAGGTGCAGCCGCGTGGCCCTCGAGTGCCCTCACTTTACCTGAGTAGAATCCCAGGGTATTCTGGACTGGGCTTCGGTGGCCTGTCCTTCCTGGGGCTGCTGGCTGAGGTCTTCTTGCCCCAAGGTGGCAGAGGCAGGTGTCAGTTCCGCGTCTCGGGGGGCCAGCGGGAGAGAGGTGGAGGCTCCAGGGTAAAGGGGGTCTTCAGCTGGGGTCTCGGCCCCACTGGGAGCTTCTGTCTGAGGGAACGAGGCTAAGGACGGCACCTCCGCTTGCTTGCCAGCCAACCCCGCTGCTCCCACGGTAGCCTCCTCGCTTGCCTCCTGAGGAGCCTCAAACTCCACCCCACGCCCCGTGGCCGGCAGCGTCATGCCCCCCGTCTCCTGGCTGACGAAGTCCTGCCCCCCCGGGGTCACTGTGCTCGGGGTGACTGCGGACGGTGACAGGCTGGGCTCCATGCTGCTGCCCACCTCCACACCCGAGGAGGCCTGTTCCCCAGATTCTTCGTGCCTGTGCTTGGCAACCCCTGGCACCCTGCTGCCGCCGGTGGGAGAAAAGCCATGGCCCTGAGTTTGGGCTTCTTCTTGGGATCCGTTCACAGGCAGCAGCTCCTCCTCTTCTTCCTCTTCCTCTTCCTTCTCTACCTCCTCCTTCTCCCTTTCCTCCTCCTCCTCCTCCTCGTCCTCCTCGTCCTCCTCCTCTTCTCCAGGAGCCATATGCCAGGGTGGCTCCACCAGGTTCATCTTGGGCAAGGGTGAGGGCGGGCTCGGCACCTCCTGGCCTTGGCTGGTGTCTTCTATGGGACCCGCCTTCTCCGTCAAGTCTGGAAAGACGTAGTCTATGGACAGAGACAGAAACCTCATTCGCTAGTTTCATCATCCATCACTGAGGTGTTCAGTGTTCGCTGAGCAGATGATAGAAAGGAACTATGAGACCCACAGGGGGACAGTGGGGAGTTGGACTACCGGTCATATTGGAAAGGAGTGGGAAACAAGGCTGGATGGTGGGGGTTCGGGGGGGCAGACTGTGGAGGAGACAAGGGCCAAGCTGGTCCCTGTTTCTTTCATGATGATACAAATGACACAAATCTGCCACTAAAATTCTATGAATACAAGAATGTGAACAGTAGAAAGATAGCTTGTATGATCGCACCCCTTGGAGACAGCTCTCGTAAACAGTCCACGACAAGAAGTTAACATCTTCTCTATCATTCTTATAATGGGTTTGTTTCCTTGTCTGAAGATTTCACCAAGAAGACTCAGACAACCCATTAGAAAAGGTTCCCTCCCCCATCAAAATAAATAAACTTTAATTTTTTTTTAAATGTTTTTTAAAAAGGGGCACTTGGGTGGCCCAGTCAGTTAAGCATCTAACTTTTGGTTCTGGCTCAGGTCATGATCTCGTGGTTCATGAGTTAGAGCCCTGCATGGAGCTCTGTGCTGGCAGCAGAGAGACTGCTTGGGATTCTCTCTCTCCCTCTCTCTGCCCCTCCCTCCCTCTCTCTTAAATTAAATTAAATTAAATTAAATTAAATTAAATTAAATTAAATTAAATCTTTGTTAAAGAAAAAAAGTTTCCCTTTAAATCTCTTTACTAATGGGTTGTTATGGGGGTCCTCTTGGTAAAACCATTGAATGACGTCTGAGAACCCTCTGATCACAGGAAAAGATGAAATGCAGAGATCATGGCCATTGCTCCTAAACTGTGCTCTTTTGCTGAGATGTAGGCCTTGGCTGGGAAATAAAAAAGATGCCAGGAGAGCTCGAGAGAGTCCAGCGGCTGAGCCCAGAGCCTCCCAGAACTGACAGGGTCGCTGTTGGCAGTGACAGTGGGACTTTTTACCCTCGCTGCTATTCCTGGGAATCACATCTTGAAGTGCAGAACTTAGGAGGCTTCCTGGATGACAGGACGTGTTCTGGCTTTTCAGTGAAGCCTAGGCCCCTTCAGGGTAATGACATATAAAAATCATGAGCCAGTTCTGTTAAAAATTCCTTTAAAACACTGGAAGGTATTTCTAGGTAGCAGCTTTTATTGGCTGCCATTTTGTTACAAATAAAAAATATCTAAGACCGTTTTAAAATACTCTTTAGACATGAGAGAGGTGGTAATAGTTTAAAGTGGCGAACTGGGCCTCCTCCTCCAAAATGTCTATCAAATCAGAGAATGGCTTTTCAACTGTAAGATTAAATTTTGAAAGATTTAGATACATTTCTGGGAACATGGAAAGCAGATGAGACCAACGAACAGATAACCCCTCAGCCAAGACAAACAACAGGGAAAGATAGTGGTGGAGGGAGGGTCTCTTCCCAACAGAATTAAGGAGACAAAACAACTATGGGAGCAGCAAGGACACACAACAAAGAAAATTCATGGAATTGAAGATAATTTTTAAATTCCAGTTAGAACCTCAGAGAGACCCAAAGATATTGCATCCCCAAAATGAGAACAAATAATAAAATCAAGTAATCTCTAAAAAATAAAAAATTTGTAGAAACTGAAATTAAATTCTTGAAATGTAAAAATTCAATAGAGTAGTTGGAATAAAATGTCAAGAAAAAGTCTCCAAAGCAAAAGGACAAGAAAGAAAAGTTAAAAGATACAGATGACCAGTGCAAGAGGTATAATATCTAATACAATTTCCAAACAGACAAGAACCTTAAAATAGAGAGCATAAGGAGTCAAACAAAGAAGAAATTTCCCAGGCCTGGCAGCAGGAGTCTTTACATTGAAAGTATATATAATTGAGGTGAATGATAAGAGACTCACACCTAGCTTTATTCTCATGACATTTCAGAATTCTAAGGAACAAGACAAGATTCTAAAAGCTCTCAGAAGAAGAACACATAAAGTAACAATAAAGAGATTATCAAATTATCATCAAGCTTCTAATTCATAATGCTAGACTGCAGGAAGGAAATTGAAAATGCATCCCAAATTCTGAGGGAAGTTTATTTTGAACCTGGAATTTTATACCCAACTAAACTATCAATGAAGTGTGATCACAACATACAGACATTTTCATATATGCAAAGACTTAAAGGTTTGAGAATCCACGGATTCTGGGAGAAGTATTTCAGGAAGTTCTCCATGAAGTCTAAGGAAGACTGGGAATCAAAAAACATAAGAGGAAGTCATGAAAATAAATCTCTGAAGGGAAACTGTGCAGCAGGCCTAGAGAACAAGCATTCACATAAGAACATGGAATCACAGGGCTCTGAAAATTACTACAAAAGGAAAATCGACTCCCTATAAGAAAAATTATGATTTTTAGCTGAATGATCTTAGTGATATTTGAAAGCCCACTATGATATTTAAATAAATAATTAGAGGGGTGCCCAGGTGGCTCAGTCAGTTAAGCGTCCCACTTGGGCTCAGGTCATGATTTCACAGTTCATGGGTTTGAGCCCCACACTGGGCTCTGTGCTGACAGCTCAGAGCCTGGAGCCTGCTTTAGATTTTGTGTCTCCCCCTGCCTGCACTCTCTCTCTCCTTCAAAAATAAATAAACATTAGAAAAAATTTTTACTGAACAATTAGAATATTCTACCCACCCCACTTTTGTTAAGTATACTCTTTTTGAGTCAAAGAGACTGGTAACTGGATATCTTCCACTCCTCACAGTCTGCAGGGAAACTTACCTATTCCCCACACAAAACAGTCAGTCATGGCACTTAGAGGGGAGGTGTGCTCATGGAACAGAGACCACAGAACACTGAGGAGCCAGACACCAGCCTCTAATACTGAACAGTCTAGTATCACCTTTATAAATATGAACAAACGATCAAGATTCACAGGACATTAGAGGAAAGCCAGGCTCATGACAAAGCATGAAGGAGAGAAAGAAAAGCAACCCACCTCTGAGAGAAGAGTTAACCCAGAAAACAAAAGAGAACTTATAAAAATGTCATATTAACACCTCTAGAGAGACTCAAGAAGAAATTATGCCCATAAAACAAGTATATAAAAGAATAAAAATATTTTAGTTCAATATAAGTAAGCATTTTGTAATATCTCTGTTTAAAATCGAAATGCAATGCATAAAAACCTATTGAAATGGCCTAGATGGCCACCTGACAGGAAAATGATATAGTAGCATGTCAGATGGCTTCTGGGGAAATGGACATATAAAATCCCTTACATCATGAAATTTTATGGTCAGGAGACTGCTCTGACAGCAATGTGTAAGAATTTGATGAAAGAGGGGATGAATGAAAGCAGAGAAAAGAGTTGGGGAGCTTGCTGCACGTTCCAGGAGAGATGAACACAGGTAATGACATTGAGACTGACGAGAGAACAGATTCAAGAGCTGGCCCCAAAGCAGACTTGATAACCTGTGTGCACTGGCTGACTAACAGGAAGAAGGGGGCACTCTGGCTGACTGTGGGGGCAGCCGTGCCCTCAGCAGAAATGGCGAAGTCTAGAGGCCAAGTGCCCTGGAAACCCTCAAGAAGCACTTGAAATAGTCAGTAGGCTCAGGAAAGCCTAGAATATGCTGGGGATGCGGTGGATGGTGGTGCACTCCAGCAGAATCCCCCTGGGCTGGGGGAGTTCCCAAGAGGGCAAGCTGACCAAAACGATCCCTCTACTCATTTGATGTGGACTTTCCAAAAGTCGAGCTCTCTATTCCTCCAAAGGCAGCCTGGCTCCCAACAGAATTCCCTCAACTAAACTGGACAATAACAGCCGTCATGCTGTGGGTGATGGGGCCTGGAAGCCAGAAGAGTCAGCCACCAACTGATTTGTCTGAGCAATGGTCAGTCCCTGGGCTTCTCTGGGCTTCAGTTTTTCATGAGACGAACGGATACTGGCATATCTGATTTCTAAGGTTCTTCCTGGCGCTGATATTCAACGCTTTGGAGATAGTTTTGATAAATGTGTCTCATACACCAGTGACATTAAAAACAACTCCTCTACAGTCCCAAATAAGAATAATACAGGATTTACGAAACCACGAACTCTGATTGCCAAGCAAGGGGATTTTCTTCACCCCTGTGTTCCCAGCACCTAACACAGTGCCTGGCCCAGTGCAGAGAAGAGAGCAATGTGTGTTTGCTGAACTCTTGACTAGCACCTTCTGCCTCCTGAACCCAGGACCTGTCCATTTAGGGAGAGAGAAGCGCCTCTGAAGGTGTGGACTACTCCTTCACTAGCTCCTCCCCGGCTCCCTCCGTGTGATTACTCCCACACAGCCAGCCCTTGACTCATCATCTCCACACTTCTTTCTCAGTGAGTTACTGATTCCAAAGACTTTCTCTATGGCCTCCATGCTAAAGACTCCCAAATCTACATCTTCCACCAAGCCTTTGCTCTCTCCAGCCCTCTCATCTCTGGTGACTTGACAAATCACTAAATAATGCACCCTTGTGCTTGGACTCAGCAGGCTTGTTTTCTACCTTTTTTTTTTTTTTTTTTTTTTTTTTTTTTACCACCTCTCCCCTTCCAAAATTATTCCTTCTTCTTTTACTCTGCGATCTCAGTTCCCGCTGCTTATCAGCAGTGTGGCCTTGGACATGCACTTGACCTCCATGTGTCTCCTCTTCCTTATCTATAAAACAACAGTAGTACCTGACACACAGGGCTGTGGTCAGGATGCACTGAGATAAAGCCTGGGCACAGCCCACACTGCACAGCGGAATACCTGAGTCACTTGGGCTATTCCTCTACCTCCTCCCCGTTATTATCATTAAATTTACATACTATAAGATCATAATAGGAAAAGTGGCACCATTTTGGAAGTCTGCTCCACAAGACGAGGAGTAAGAGAAGCGCCTGAGTGATAAATTAGTCAAGGAGAATCCTGGGAAGAGGGCAGGACAGGAAAGGATTGACGGTTTCCTGACAAATCTAGATATGATCTGAGTATGAGAAATGTCTCTTACACAGAAACAAGAATTTAAGGGGAGACCCTGTGGGGACACAGATTATGAACCAAAGAAGGTGTGGAGGGAAGTGGAATGGGAGCAGGTGTGGGACCGACCCTGGTGGGATGGAAAGGAGGATGCCAGGAAGAGTGGGCAGGGGGACTGGATCCAAATATGAACATAGAATAACAAGTAAAGGGGCGCCTGGGTGGCTCAGTTGGTTAAGCATCTGACTCTGGACTGTGGCTCAGGTCACGATCTCACAGTTGTTGGGATCGAGCCCCTGACTGTGCAGGACCTGCTTGAGAGACTCTCTCTCTGCCCCTCCCGCACTATCGCATGCGTGACCACTTTCTCGCTCAAAAAAAATCAAGTTTAAAAAAAAAAAAGTAAAGAAACCATCCTTTGTCCAAGAGCAGCACCAAGATTCACTGAGAAAGAGAACAGCACTTGTATGACATTCCTGTCAAAAATACAGAACCTGAATGTATTCATGGGGAAACACTAGACAAAACTGAGAGGTATTCTACAAAATAACTAGCCTAAGCCTATCTCATTCAAAAATGTTAAGGTCATGAAAGATAAATAAAGTCTGGAGAACTTTCCAGAATAAAAGTAACGAGTCATGACAATAAATGCAGTACATGATCTTGGACTGGATACTGAACTGTAAAATATAATTTTGTTTTCTTCTGCTACAATGGACACTGGGCAGGGGGTGGGGAATGGGAAGTCTAAAGTTTGTAATTATATAACAGTATTGTATCCATGCCAATTTCCTGATGGTCATTGTACCCTGATTTTGTAAGAGAATGTCTCCATTCTTGAGAAATATACACTGAGGGGCACCTGGGTGGCTCAGTCGGTTGAGCATCCAGCTCTTGATTTCGGCTCAGGTCGTGATCTCACAGTTTGTGGGTTCAAGCCCCACATCAGGCTTCATGCTGACACAGCAGACCCTGCTTGGAATTCTCTCTTTCCCTCTCTCTGCCCCTCCCCCACTCTCTCTCTCAAAATAAATTTTAAAAACTTTAAAATGTTAAAAAATATACATACACTGAAAGGGCACCTGGGTGGCTCATTTGGTTAAGTGTCCGACTCTTGGTTTCAGCTCAGGTCATGATCCCAGGGTTATGGGATCGAGCTCCACGTCAGACTCTGTGCTGAGTGTGGAACCTGCTTGAGGTTTTCTCTCTCTCTCCCTCTGCCCCTCCCCCATTAGCTCTTCCCCACCGCTGCCTAAAATAAATAAGCAAAATTTAAAAAAAAACGAAATATACACTGAAATATGTAAAGTCAGCAAAGGGGCATCATGTCTACAACTTACTATCAAATGGTTTAGAAAAAAACTGCGTGTCTGTAAGTATACATGTATATGTTGGGTAAGACGTTAACAATGGGGGAATCTGAGTGAAGGGTATACGGAAATTATTCTTGCAAGTCTTCTGTAAATTTGGATTATTTTTTTAAAATACAGAGTTAGAGAGAAATCCCTTTAACTACTGGCTAGTGAACATGCTGGAGCCACCAGAAGGGGAATGAAACAAGGTAAGGGACAGGGCAGGCCAACCTGGACCAGGAGCTTCTGAAGGCTCCAGGAGCAAGGAACACAGTGCCCGAAGAGGGGAACAGCCTTGGCGGACAGGGCAGAACGTGCTTCTCCCACTCAGGTGTCCAAGGAGAGGCTTCCCGGGCCTGGCGACACTGGCCTGGGAGAGGGAGCAGGAGTAGTGGTCTTGGAGAAGGGAAAAGGGAGTAGACTGGCAACGGAGGAAGAGAAGAAAAGCAGGGAGGTGGGGCAGGAAAAGGAGAGCGATGGAGGAGGGAGCTGCGCCACCCCACAGCGGGTGAGACACGATGGGCCAGGCAAGGCAGGTGGCTGCTCCGGGCACCCCTCCACCCCCTGCCCCAGGTCTCCCAGTGCAGTGACAGGTGGTGCGTCCCAAGTCCTGTCCACTGCTGTCACCAAGAGCTGTGACTCCACACGGGGAGAGCCTCTCCTGCTTAGTGCCCAAGGCTTGGCTGCCCATCCCATTTACTTCAGCACAGGGAGGCAGGACAGGAGGGTCCCATGAATGCTGAAAGCCTGTCTGGGACAAAAGCATACCCACAGAGCACTCCCCACACTCCCCATACGGGGACCCGAGTGTGAACAAACACAGATGCCCAGAAGACACGTTCAAGACGGCACGAGAGCCAGGCAAAGCCTGTCCCTATCCCCTGGAGGGTAGAGACAGCTGGGACACTGAAGAGATGCCAAAGGTCCCCCACAGCTCAGACCCTCCAGAGGGGGCCTGACCTCAAAGCATGGAAGGTCAGGGAGTGGCTCTGCTGCAAGGGCACTCAGGAGACAGGTAGCTCAGTCCCCTCACTGTCTGTGAGATAGCAGAGGACCCCCTGGGACCTCAGCCAACCCTCCCCCCCACCCCAGCCTCAGGAATCTCCCTCCCAGAACACGGGGTGCCAGGTCTGTGAAGCTGCAGTACCCCCTGGTGGCTTCCACTGGGAACTACATCTTCCCTGGAGCCGAGGGAAATCAGGCCTTCAAAACACAGACTCGGGGTATTTCACACGACACAGGGGCCCTGCAAGATCAGAGAGTCCACAGCCTGCCTTTCACAGATGAGGAAAGAAAAGCTTACGGGGGGGAGGGGAGGACACTTGCTCTCAGTTGTGAAGCTACACTTATCACAGTTGTAAAGGTGTAAAACTCAGGCTCGTGGGCGGCCTGCTCAGTTAGGACGACACCCAGACTTGGCTTCAGACGCAGCGAGGAACCAACTACCGGCAGCGGCATCACCTCTCCCAGGGGCATCCACACTGTGGGCCAAGGCCCATCTCTTTAAGGCTGGGCTTGAATCAGCAGACTAGTTGGCAGGGTGAGCTCAAGGCACAGCTTCAGAGTTCTGCAGCCAGGGGCCAGGAGGCTGGCTGACCGGCCTCCAGGCTAGCCCGCCATCCCTCTGGGAAGCTGAGGCTGAGGTGAAATGACAGAAAACATTCAAATCACCTCGCCCAGAAGGCAGGCTCTTCTCCCTAAAGCATTCTCTTAAAACCCTGGTGCGGTCTTACATTCCACACACCCAGCTGGCTGCAAGTGTATCTGCGGTGGGGTGTTCCTGCTATGGGACGCGAAGGAACTAGCGTTCTAGCACAAGAAGGGACACGGGGGGGTCATCTTGAGCAGATGACGACTAAGTCTAGGTAACATGGGCTGTCACCGTCTTCAAGAATATGTCTCTTCAAGAATAAGAATATGTCTCCTTAGGCATTTTTTTTCAGTTAAAATTTTTTTAGCTTTTTAAAATTTATTTTTGAGAGAGCAAGCGAGCATGAGCGGGGAGGGGCAGAAAGAGGGGGAGACACAGAACCCAGGCTCCAGGCTCTGAGCTGTCAGGTCAGAGCCCGACAAGAGACTCAAACCCACGAACTGCGAGATCATGACCTGAGCTAAAGTCCGACGCCACCCAGATGACCACCCAGGTGCCTCAAGAGGCAATTCTATCTTGGCGGCTTTTTTTCCTCCCCAAATTCCTTAAACCCACCTTCAATAGTCCCTTTACAACTGAAGCTCATTTCTGTTTTATCTAAGTGAGGAAATTGTGGGAAGCCTCTCCCTCGGGATAAAAACCTACATATTTTCTCAGCTGTTCCAATTCAGCCTTCTTTGCCTGGGGCCAAACAACTGGGATTATTCCTCATTCTCCACCCCTCCCCTTGTCATTCTTCTTTTGTGGCAAGTCTGGATTCCCCATGCCTTTTAAGAGTGGTCACAAAATCAGCAGAGTAGGTACACAACAAATATTTGCTGAGTGAATTGTGCAAAAGTGAACAAGATTCACGGGCTAGAAGCTGGCTGATGCCTGACTCATGCAGAAGGGTCTGAGCCGAACACAGCCCTCACCCTACACTCTCCCCCCGGACGTGATCTGGCGGCTAGCAGGAGGCCACTCCGATGAAACTCCGGGCCCTGGACAGCCTGGATTCTCCAGGCTTTTGCTTTTCCTTTCCATCTCACTCGGGCTGGCTGTTTGTTCCCTAAACAGATCAAGTTGCATCTTTTCCCCTCATACATTTCATCACTTTTGTGAGTCTCTTTCCCCAGTTTATCAAGGTCACACTGGACTTCATTTCTGCCTTCTGGGGTAGCCATAATCTCATGCTTGACCCTCGGCGTCAGCTGAAATATTATGAGCTGACTTCCCTGTTTGGGACATGAAATTTAAACAGGCACCAAGCCAATGGCCTTGAAAGATCACTTTAAATGTCCCTTTTGGTTAATGTCAAATCACTGAAAATTGCCCTGTGAGTGCAACACTCAAGCCAGTTATTCGAGTGAGTGTTAATACAAAAACACTCACAAAATTCACAATAGACTTGTATAAAACAGAGGCACAAGGGAAGAAACTTTCAGCATAATTACAAATGACTTTTTAATGGTCAACCTCAGGAGTCATCAAAGACATGTAAATTCAACAAAATGATACATTTTTCGGACTGCCAACTGGACAATCTGCGGATATATTTAAAGGTGATCGCCAGGATTGGATGAGTGCAGGAAACAGGCACTCAGTCTGCCGCTGATGGGACCACAATGGCGGGGGGGGGGGGGGGGGATTATGAATGAAGAGCTTTAAAACCAAACACTCTGACCCTGTAATTTCACTCCTAGCAGTGCACCCTACGGACACAATGAGGATGCTCACGGTGATGGGGTTCCAAGGATTCCCATCATGGCACAGAGAGGGTAACAACAGACTGAAAACCGTCCAGTGCTCAGGCAGCAGGGCATTAACTGAGCACGTGGTAGCCTGGCCCTCCTCGGGATGCTATTCCAGCGTTACAACTGGGGGCGGAGGGCCCTGTCAGCGGGCGTGGAAAGACGCTGCCAAGTGAAACACCGAGACCTGGGCACTGTCATTCCATTTTTCATAAAAGCACATTCTATGTATTTCCCGTACGGGAAAACCGTCCAGAAAGACATGTGCCAAGACGTCAACATTCGCCAATTCTGGGTGATGGGATCATGAGTGGTTTTCACTTTCTTCTTTTCTACATTTTCTAATTTTCACACCAGGATGTTTGTTACTAGTGTAAAACAAAACTAAAGGGCTTTTTTTTTTTCTTTTAGCATCTAGGTGAAAGCGACTCTTTTCAGTGGGCCTTCTTAGCAACACGCCTGATGTGTGTGCAGTGACCCAGAAGGTCAGATCACTCAAGAGCAGGTACAATCTCAATGTATGGAAGCTATTTCCAGGTCCCAGCAGACAGTGGTTTTGATGATCTGGTTTCTATGAAATTCATTACAGGCAACAGTAATTAAAGTGGTCTAATGAATAATTTTAGATGGAGTAGCAGCTCTTGAAGTAGAAATCTCAAATTTGAGATTTAGCTCTGCCACTTATTACCTGTGTAATTTAGTGCCCCCTTTAAACCTCTCTAAGCCAGTTTCCTTAGTTATAAACGGTGATACTAACCATGCCCGCTTTTATGGATTTCATCAGGTCACACTGAGGTTAAAAAAAATTATGTGAAAACGATTTCTAAAATAATATAAGCATGCTATGAACGTTCCTTATTCGAGAGCAGTGTGGTTTATGCCCACCCATCGCTTGGCAGGTGCTGCTCCCTCCTCTTAGTCCAGGAGCATGGGGCCCAACCCCCTGCCTCCAGGTGTGCTCGAGACCCCGTCTGGGCCAGAGAACTCCATCCCCAAGGCCTCAGGATTGGGTCGGAGATGGGCTCATCACCCAGGGCAGACTAAGGAGCTTCCATTCTGAGGCTCTTCTAGAAATACTGGGGAGGTAGAGCTCTCTGTCTGTTGGGGCTGTTAAGTGAACGGAGATGACACAGGAGTCGCTGGAGGCTCTCTAAAGCCACCACGCACGGACGTCGTGCCTAAGAAAGAAGCCAGCGAGGGGAATGAAGCATGATGAAGCAAGCCAGGTTCTCCTGTGCCATTTCCACACCTGGATCCCCCCTGCCTGGGCTCTGGGCTTACTGGGCCCATTAACACCTCTTTTTTCATACAGTCCTCTGAGCCTGTCTGAGGTAGATTTCTAGAACTTGCCAACCCCGAAGAGTTATCACTTTTCTTGTAGAACACTAATTAGCTTATTCACCAGGAAAATTAAAATTGCATGCAGAGAACTTTATTAAGGATACTGGAGAACGAAAGAGGTGGAGGGTGACAGGAGAGAGAGCCTTGGGATGAGTGGGTAACCTGGGAAATTATTATCAATCATTGACAATCCTGCCAGAATGAACCCCTCAGGTCTTAAGCTGGCTTGATGCTAGCTGGCAGAGTGGAGATCCACACTTCCTCCCTATTTTGCTGAGACCACTCTTTTCACCTGAAATGTCAGAAAATCATAATATTTTAAAGCTGGAGAAGGCTTCCATCAATCGTTCCTCGCTTACAGATGAGAGGCTGAAGCCAAGATGAGACAAGGAACCCGCTCAAGGTCACAGCACACTCATCAGCAGCCAATCAGAAACGCCAGCGGCTGTTTTGGCCTCGGGGCCTCAGGACGGTCGCTGCAGGAGGAGCCTAGCTCGGGCTCTTCTAGGCCCAACAAACTAGCAACGAGACTAGACGTAGCACACTACTGGTGACAATGGAACACACTGTTTCCTCTCTGACACAGGCCACTGGTGCGCTCCCGTGGCAGGCGGCCAGGCACAGGCCCCTCACTGCTCAGGAGCTGCTGATTCCAGACTCAGGCTCGGCCACACACAAGCTGTATGGCCTTGGGCAAAGCACTTGTCCTCTCTGGGCCTGGGTTTCAGCATCTGTGAAGCAGTGACGACTGCTGCCTGCGGAGCTCACAGGGTGGTTGTGAAGTTCCAATGAGCTAACCAAAGAGAAAATTCTATGAATAAAATGGTGAGAATTTACCAGTGGTAAAATACAAGACACTACTTACTGCTGGCCTCGAGTAAAATCGCGAGCTAAGAGGCAACCTCATGGAAAGAGCCAAGGCTATGGAGTCTGAGAACTCAGGTCTGAATCCTTAGTACCCAGGGCTGTTATCCAAACTCCCACAGCCTCAGTTTATTCCCTGGGGGGATGGGAGTAACCACATATACTTGTTTCTGTGACGATTAGACGAGATATTATACTGGAACACCTAACACGGTGCCTGGCGCATGCCCAGTGTTCACATATGGGTCGGTATTGTAATTACTAGAAGGGTACCGGCTCTGCGACTGGGCCAGGCCACAGCATGGCTTTCAGCAGTCACTGCGCCATGGACGTATTCACGTCCCCAGGGGCCGTGTCAGGATGGCACTTAGCATGGTCACTCTGACCTCTGGACGGACTCCTCACCCAGGCAGGCCCTTTGAAGGCTCCTGGGGTCTCCTCCGACCTGAGGGGCAGACCCCGAGGGGCAATGCCCTCCTTCCTTCCAGAGAACCCCCGGGTGGAAGCCTGTGACTTTCAGGGTCAGGAGCAGAAGAAGGCAGACGGGACTGGCACTCTGTCCTGTCTGGGCTGCCTCCCCATCCAAATGAGCCTCACACCTGGGACACTTTCTGCCTCTGTTGTGGTCTAACACCGTGTTATCAAGGTACTGCGACGACGCAGCTTAACTTCAGGGCCACCGCTAGCTCACAGAGACGCCCCTCTGGGTAGGTGACTTAGAAAAAGGCACTCCTTCGTCCGGCCCATGGCCCAGTGAGCAGTGTGCACCCTGACTTGGGCCCTGGCCCCCCTGCTCAGCAAGGCCCCCTTGGACCACAACCACATGCAGTCCTGCTCACATGGCAGAGCTGGAAAGGCCTCTCAGAGGCTGTGTCTTCCAAGCTAGGGGTGGCAGCAGGTACAAGTCCCCCAGGCGGTCGGGATGCCCAACGGCGCTTGGAGCAGACAGGACAGGGGGGGCAGGGCACCACAGGCTCGGGGAACAGACCTGAGCCGCTGTCAGTAAAAAGGCACCGATTCTCCATCCAGAGCTGTCACATACCAAGTGTGACCTTGTTAAAGCACTTAACTTCCCTGTGCATCAGTTCCACATCTGCCAAGTGGGGACGATAATAGGCTAATTAAACGATGCATGTTGGAGAAGGGAAGGAGATGGGGCCAAGGGGAAGGCCGGGCCAGATGTCAAGAGCGTTTTCTGCAGTGCTAAGATGTTTAGCTTTTGTTCTGTGGGTACTGTGTTTTCACGAACTGCCTTGGGGGTGTATGGAGAAGAGAGCCACCTGAGGAAAGGGAAGCGCCCGGTGGGAGGGAGAGCAATGCGAGAGCCTGTCCGAAGCAGCTCTCCCTCCCCCTCGCCTACTCCTCATGCAGGGCGCCTGAGTCCCCGTTTTACGGTCGTTCAGGTGTAGAGCAAAGATGAGGAAACAGACCACACGACAGAGCTGGCACAAGAGGAATGCAGGCAAAGTGCCCGTGATGTAGCACGCGTTCAATGAACGACAGCTGTTTTCACTATTAAGAGGCCTAGACAGGCTAATGGGAGGAGAGAGGTGAAGCGAGAGGAAAAGGAGGGGAAGGGAAGGGAGAGGCAGAGCAAACGTGAGTTCACTGAAGCCTAAGGAGCCATCCCACTGTGATCCTGAGGAGGGTCCCTGGCTCACCACCGTGGCGTTCTCAACCTTGGCTCTCGGAATGACTGCTTGCCTCAGACCAGAGTCTCGAGAGTCTAAACAAGGGAAAAGCCCAGGGAAAGACCCGAGTACATCTAATTGTCTAGCGCTTCTTTTCAGTGCTGTGGGGGGGGGGGGGGGGGGGGGGGGGCGGATATACCGCTGCGGCAAGCAGCTAGCTTTACGGGGGAAATGAATTCAATCTCTACCTTATACCGCATACCAAAATAAATTACTGTTAAAGAGTTAAGTGTAAAAACTGAAGGTGAAAAAGAACAAAGGAAATAAAGGGGCATATATCTCAGGGAGGGAAAGGGTTTTCTAAACATAAAGCAAAGAAAAACACATAAAAACATTTCAAACATTTCAAAAGAAAGACCGTCCAAGTTCGTAAAAATTATGTTATGTCAAAAGTTACTATAATAAAGATAAAAGTGATAAACCGGAAAAATGTTTTTTATATACGTCAGAGAAAAGGTTAGCATCCTTTTTATATGCAGATCTGTACAGTGGCAAGAAAGAACTAAAGCTTCAATAGAAAAAAATCTAAAGGTAGTAACAGCTAATATTTACGGAGTACTTGTGACGTACCAAGCGCTGTGTTAAGCGCGTTAGATGTTTACTGCATTTAAACCTCACAACCCTATGATACTATTTCCTAGATGAGAAAATTGAGGCTTAGGTTGCTACTTGCCAAAAATCACATAGCTATTAAGTGTCGCTGCAGGGACTTTGGGAATCTGCCTGATGCCAGAATCTGCTCTTAATTATACCATGCCTCAAATCAGAAAAGACTGTAAATGGTCAGAATATATACACATACATGAAGTTAAAATTTACTAGCAATTGAAGGCCATTATAATTTGCCTATCAAATTGACCAAGATTTTGGGGCGCCTGGGTGGCTCAGTCAGTTAAGCGGATCGCGAGTTCGAGCCCCACATCGGGCTCTGTGCTGACAGCCTGGAGCCTGGACCCTGCTTCGGATTCTGCATCTCTCTCTCTTTCTCTGCCCCTCCCCCACTCACAGTCTCTGTCTCTCAAAAAATGAATAAAAACATTAAAAAAAAATAAAAAAACAAATTGACCAACATTTCTCAATGACAAAATACAGTTGTGGGAAGGGTCCAAAACACTGGCACTCATTCCACCTTTGGTGGATATGCAAACTGGAAAGACCTTTCTGGAGGCTGATTGGGAAATACTGAACAAAAGCCTGTGGAAAGATTCCCATCCTTTGTGTCAGACACGCTCCACCCCCTCCAGATCCCCTCTCTATCCTTCTCTACCCCATGAATTACATCAACAGGCCATGTCCTTGCTTCCTGACCAGACTCCTCAACAGAGGCAGGGGAAGAAGGAATGACAGGGCCCCTGGCAGAAGATGGGAGGAGAAGGGGTGGGTTATTTACTTTCCCGGTTTCACCCCTGCTGGGTCACTGCTCTTGTCAGGATTACTTGCTCTCCACCACACTCTATCTATCCCTCCTGGCTCCTTTCATCCATCCCTCCCTCTGTCCCTTAGGGTGTACGGGCGCTGAGTGCCCCACTGCCACTAGCCCTGGGTTCTTGTTGCTGGCCTATCCCTTGCCCACACCTTTCTAAGTCCCTTGTTCTATAAGTAAACCCTCCCTGGATTATCTCAGTTTGACTGTGTCTTCTATTTCTCCGTGGGATGCTGATACATCCCACCCAGGAAATACATCTTTACACCTAGCAATTTTATTCTAGAAATGTATTATGAGGAAATAATCAAAAAACTGCAAAAACATATAATAATAGTGTTAGCAACATTCAAACTGTTAACAACCTAAATATTCAACGAGAGAGAGCTGGTTTTATATATAAAATGATCCACATGATGAAATACTGTGTAGTCATTAAAAACCAGGTTAAAAAGGAATACTTAATGATGTGGAAATACACTTGTGAAATATTTTAAGTGAAAACGGGATTCCAATGTGGCACATAAAAGTGGCTACAAGGTTGTATCCCAAAGTATTAATAGTCATTCTCTTTGAGTTGTGAGGTCATGGATGAATTATTATTTTCTTCTTTGCAGTTGTCATGTTTTCTACCATCTCTGTGTATTCTTTTTATAATTAGAGAACATAAATCCAAAATACTATATACTCTGAAAAGAAAGATTAGGACTAAATTCTGCAACACCCCCCCCCCCCCCCCGGCCATGTGCATGCACACACACACACTGCCAGGGCAACATTTAAAAACTGGCTTCTGCTGGGTGCCTGGGTGGCCCAGCCAGTTAAACGTCTGACTCCTGATTTCAGCTCAGGTCATGATCTCCTGGTTTATGGGCTCGAGCCCCATGCCGGGCTCCACGCTGACAGCATAGAGCCTGCTTGGGTTGCCCCCTTTCCTCTCTGCTCCTCCACCACTCATTCTCTCTCTCTCAAAATGAATAAACTTAAGAAACAAAAAAAGAAAGAAAAAAGGAATGGGCACAGCTGCCAAAGCCACAAGCATGAAGACACACATCTGTATCCAGTCCCTAACTGCAGACATTCCTGCTCGCTGCCAGGCCTCAGGCTCGCTTTGGCCCACACGCGGTCATCAGCCATGCTCTATAAACCCCAGAAACAGCTCTGGTGCATGACTGAGAGAAAGGCAGTTACAGTGCCTTGATCAAGGGTCCGAGAGACCGCAGGAAGGGCGCGGGAACCTTCGACAGAGATGATACAGCACAGCAGGGCAACAAACAAAACCCTAGACCTTGGAAAGACCTAGGCTTGGACCATGACTGAGCATACGAACAGGTGCACGACCTTAGGCATGCTTTTAGCTCCTCTGAGCCGCAGTTCTCTCATGTCTAAATGGGGAGGAGGTTTCGCTCACGGGCTGTAAGCGTTCTAGAGTTATGTGAACACGGAACATGGGCTCCCTAAAGAGCAGCAAAGGTTAAAAAGAAAAGAGCCTCTTGGATCAGTAAAGCATTCAGAGCCCCAGAGACTGGGCCTCTGTACAGGAGGGCAGCAGCATGGTAAAAGCTGGCGGGAGAGACAAGAGATGTGATTTGAACAAGGAAATGGTCCTCTGGCGTTCTGCCTGACGGCCTCAGTCCCAGCTGCAGTCAGCACATACTCTTAGGTGAGGAAAGCTACCTGCAGTGGGTCCCAGGTCCAGGCTGGAGTCATTCAGCTCCTCCTCTTCTTCCCAGAAGTACTGTGGCGGCTGCAGGATGCGGGACTCTTCACTCTCTTCGCTGGGGAAGCCCGAGCCAGGGGCCCCCAGGCCAGCTCCCAGCCCCATGGCCTCACTGGGTTCCTCCGAGTCCAGCGGCTCCAGGCCCGTGGGTGGCAGGAGGTCCAGCAAGGAGGTGGAGGTGAGGCCCTCGGGGCCAGGCTCATCGGACCCAGCCGCGCATGTGCCCAGGGACGCTCCTGCACAGACACGGAAGCCAGATGGTTGTGAGAGGCCGGAAAGGTCAGACTGGCGAAGGTCACCCTGGAAAGAACCCAGGGGTGGTGGGGGGGGGGACTGCAGAGGGGTAGGGGGGACACTCCTGACACCCAGGGGCTGCCAGGGGCTGCTGTTCTCACTCCACGAAGGCCAAACTGCCCAGCCCTCCCTGTGAAGGGGCAAAGGAGAGACCAAGGGAGGTGGGCAAGAGAGAGTGAGGTTCATCTGGCTCAGCACCCACTGGGCATTTGCTCACTCAAAAACTGCTCCCAGCACCCACCTTCCTCACAACTAGGCTAGGTGCTCAGGGCACAGATGCAGTGAAGGACAGGTCCCTGCTTGTAAGGACTCTGTGTGCACACTGTTCCCCAGGCTTCCATCCTAAGCTGAACAGTTTCCAAAACTGCATTAGGAACGTGATTTGTATTTCAGCAGTACGATCTCCTGAACAGTCTTTAAGAGCCACATGAGATCGCAGTTCAAACTCATGCAGTGTCGATAATAACGTATTTGTTTAGAATCTTGGAGGATCCCTCTTTCCTAACCTATAACACAAATGAACAAACAAAACCCAGTAAATTAAAGGGCATCTTTTCTTCTTCTCTCTCACTCCCACTCACTAAGAACAGGAAGACAGCCCTATTTGCCAGCTTCACAACTAAATTACACAAATATTACTACCTCGCTATATGTCTTCTGGAAAGTTGCTTAAAACCTCTCTGTCTCCTCATCCGAAAATTAAGCAAGGTGGGTGAAATGCCCTCTACATTTTCTGTTCCAAGACTAACGTTCAGTGATGTAGGGAAGAGATACGTCCCGCTACCCCTGTTGTGCACTGGGCCCTGGCTTGAGTAGCTCACGGAAATTTTTTGTGATGTTTTTAATAAAAAATGAGAGCTGGGGCGCCTGGGTGGTGCAGTTGGTTAAGCGTCCAACTTCAGCCAGGTCACGATCTCGCGGTCCGTGAGTTCGAGGCCCGCGTCGGGCTCTGGGCTGATGGCTCAAAGCCTGGATCCTGATTCTGTGTCTCCCTCTCTCTCTGCCCCTCCCCCGTTCATGCTCTGTCTCTCTCTGTCCCAAACAAATAAATAAACGTTGAAAAAAAAATTTTTTTTTTAATAAAAATAAATAAAAATTAAAAAAAAAATGAGAGCTAACACTATTGTGCTAAATGCTTTGCAAGCGTCATCTGAACTTGGATCCTTACAACCACCTTATAAAGCAGTCGCAAGCCCTAAGTTTGGCATCCAGAGCGCAGTGGAGACTGCATGGTATGCACGGTCGCATAGCATGGGACCGTGAATGCAACATTTAGTCATAAGGAAAGCCCTCCGAGTGAACGGGGCTTAACACAGTTAAGAAGTATGCAGGAGAGGGTCAACAGATCCTGAAAGGGAACACAGAAGGATGCCCTGCAGAGAGAGCTTGGGCCAAGCAAGCAGGTTTGCATCCTGGCTTCACTGAGCCACTCTGGGTAAGCTACTTCTCCACCAGGGGCCCCGGTTTCCTCATCTGTAAAGCAAGGACAAAAATTCCACAGCTTCCCAGGAGGCAGGGACCTCAAATGAGGTAAGCTCCCTACAGACCGGGCTCCAACGAACAGGCTGTATTCCATAAATGTAAGTAATATTATCCTACCTACTGGGACATTCTTGGCCAGGAAAAGAGAATATTCGAGAGGCAATGGTCAGTATCTTCAAATATTAAAATACAAGGTTGATGTGAATATGAATAATACAGACCACAGTTATTCTATGAGACTTCAGAGGAAAACTCAGGACTGATGAGTGGAAACCCGGGATGGCACCTAAGCCTCAAAGAGCTTTTAACCAGCAGCAGGTAATGCCTGGGGCCACCTGTGCCCACCACCCAGCTCCTGCTCCCGCTGCCAGCCTCTGCTTCTGAGAAGCGCTCCCCGGCCATTCCCAGACTAGGCCAGGCACCTTCCTCGTACCATAGCCTCTGAACCAATTCCTGCACTTTTCTCACCAAACCATAACAGGCCATCTTACAGCCTCCTTCCCTCACGTGGCGTGGCCCGTGTCTGATTCCACTTGGTCAACCCCACTGAGTGGGACCCCGTGACGCTAAGGTCAGAGAGCTAGTTAATAGAAGAGCTGTAATTAGCCGGTCTCTCCCCTCAAACGTGACCACTGCATGGAAAGCGTAGTCTAAGTTTTACATACGATACCAGCAGGTACGACAGCCCCTTTCTGCAGAGGTGGTACCCCCCAAGACTGGGGGAACCAGATGTGATCAACTTACCCGGAAAAACCTCACACAGTCCATGAAGGAAAAATGTCAATTGATGAGAAACGTTTGCAATAATGACATAAAAATTTCACGGATCCCCAGGGCCCCTGAGCAGCCAATGTCTGAAAAGGCCATTGGCTGAAAATCTTTATCTATATATACCAGCATCTAGCAGGTGTGTGGGGAAAGACGCTTTGTCAGCCTTTATTGAAAGGCGCACACTGGTTTTCTTCAGGAATTCTTGGAATTTTATCTTCCATAAAACCACTGGAGGATCAAATTTGCATTGCCTCTTTGACACCTGAGAGTTGCCTCTCTCAGAGCTGACCCGTGGCATGAAGGGAGCAAAGTCACTCCCTCCTAGGCCTTGGTCCGGCTCTGCAGAGCAGCGTGGACCTTGAGAAAACGAATATGCCCTCTCAAGGAAAGGCTGACCAGCAGTCCCGATGATGTCTCACCTCTGCTGACCGAATACCGCCTAGTCAGTGAAGCTCTCTGCGCAGAGGATGAGGTGAGTTCCTCCATTCTCCAAACCTCTCCCCTCCACCTGTCAGGCAGAGAAGCCACCGTCTCCCTCCACCTTCTCTCCCCCTCTCTCCTCCTCTTCCTTTCCAACCATCTAATAGGAACGAACAGAGATTCTGTTGATCTTGCTGAAAAGCTGTGTGTGAAAAAAGGGATCTGGGTTTTCATCCCTTTTCCAGCACACAGTTCCGTTTTCTTGAAGCTATTTTTCCCCTGCGATGATTATTTTTTCTTTATATAGACCTTGATATGTTCAAAAGCCTTGGCCACGGGTGATTATTTAAGTAATTGCGAGAGGTTACTTATTTTCAAACTTGCCCCCGAAAATAGTAGCTGAGACCTAAGCATTCTCTGTGTAATTGCTTTTGCACTTGATAATTAATCTGCTTTAATTGAAGACTCCATCTGATTTGGAAGTTCAGAATTACACTCTTTGTGTGACTTTCTTTTTTTTCCTCTAGCACCTAAAATGTTCTGTTACTTCATGACTCCCAACAGAGAGAGAGGGAGAGAAAAAGAAGGCACATGAAAAGGATTCGGGGACCAGCCTCAAAGAATTGAAAATCTGACCCAGACTCAGAAAAAGAGGCGAATGAAGCAGGCTTACATCTTAGGGGGTGAAAAAAACAAGGCCTTACTAATCCCCGTGTTTTATCTCCCCTGCAATCTGCTTCTGATCCAAACATCCTTTTCTGATGTCTACCATCAGCTACACCCCCACCCTTTCCCTCATCAGCAGCTTTCAAGTACAGATCTGCCTAAGCCCTTGCCAGACACCAATACGGGGAGCCTCCCAGCAGCACCTGCCACGCGGCCCCCACACCCTTGAGCGTCAGCTACAACAGAAATCGTCTAGCACAATCACCCTGCCACACACGCACATTCCTGTGTGTGTCTGGATGTGTCTGGGAAGCAAAGCTGAAGAGTTCTCAAAGGCTTTCTATAGAAAGGTGTAGAAGAACGAGACGTACTGCTGAACACACACGTCTCCAAAAGGGAGGCGACAACGTACATCACATACATCATGAAGTGTGCACAGGAGGGAGCAGGTGGGAGGCGAGTAGGAGTGGAGCTGCCCATAGTGATCCATGGCCAGCCACAGCTGGGCATGGGCCCTGACCCACCGTGCCTGCCAGCTCTGGTGTGGCTGTCGCACAAAGAAGCAGCAGACTAATCAATATGTAATTTATTTGTTGAATCTCACCTCTTCCAAAGAAGGTTTAAGGTATGCAAACACAGACACGGGTGCGTGTGAGCGTCTGAGACACGATCTGATGGACGCATTTCTGTGCACACCCCCTTTGGTCCTTAGCTATCCCTGGACTGATGGGGGCGAAAAACTACCCTCGCTGACTAACCCTTCCGGGGGCATGCTCGGAGCGGGAGGCCCCTTTCTGCTCCTAGTCATTTTCCCTGGGATCCTGTCACCGTGGGCCATGGCAATGGCCCATCTCACTGCCATGCTTGTTCTCCCTCCTCGGGCAGAGACCCTTTACAGCCTCTCCTTCACTCCCACAGATCCTCGCACGTGCCTGTGTCCTTGTGGGTTAACTGCACGGGAGGTGACTAAGTAGCCAGTGCCCCAGGCAAACTCCCATGTCACACGCACACATGTCAATACGCCTGTGTGTCCCTCAGAAGTGGAGTCAGCCGAGGCTATCTGATAAGTGAGCCCGTACACACATACACACACGTGTGCACACACACTCATTCCAGTACGCCTCTCCACCAACCCCGATTAGCAGTCACCCCTTAATACGTACTCATGGCTGTGTCCGCCACATGGAGAAGGTGTTCGGTCCTGTCCCTATTTGACCCACCCTTGCGGACAGCACTTCTCCCCCACCCCTCATTCAGTGGTGGTGGCCTGTCACATCGGCTGCCACATGCCTGTGCCCACCCGCCATGCACACACCTGAATCCCACGTCTGCCACTCAGAGGCCGTCCAGCAGGTTCTGTCACGGGCACATGCATTTCACACCTGCCCCCCACATTTCACCTGTCATCACCCACACACATCCCAATGCCCTTGCGCACCGCTGAACGGGAACCACATCTCAGAAGGTCTCTCACGCGCACCCCTGCGCGGCAGCAGCGCAGGAGCTATCCAGCAGTGTCGCTGTCACAAGCAGACCTGGTTGCTGTCATACGTGTTTTTGTTTTTGGTTTTTTGGTTTTTTTTTTTTTTTTTTTTTTTTTTGTCAGCTCCTAATAAAGTTGCCCCGCACAGTCTAGACAAGCTTTGACAATGACACACCCCCCCTCCTGTCCGGCAGCACCACACGCGCGTAAACACACCCCCCTCATTGTCGCAGCAGCTGTGTGTACGGCTGTTTGGCACTTTCCCCCTCGCGGCCGCAAGACATCCGCGCCCCACGCCCACTGTGGTGGCCTCACGGACCCTGTAAATGCCGTGTCTCCCTGTGTGGCTGTCGCCCAGCTGGCGGCCAGGGTCCGCCCTCCTCCCGCCTGTGCTCCCACCCTCCCAAGCCCCCCCTCCAACAGAGCCCCCAGAGAGCGCGTGCAGGCGCGCCCTCCATCCACACACTCCTCGTGCCTCCCCTGCGTGCGTGTGTGTGTGTGTGTGTCCACACGCACGCCCCCGCGCCGGGGAACCGCTCTCACACGAGGCACACGCGGTGGCCCCACGCCCCCCCACCCCGCGCCCCGGGAGCGCGCGTGTCGCGGACGGCGTAGCAGCCCAGCCGAGCCCCGCGCTCCCGCGCCTCGCGCTCCGGCCCCTTTGTTGGCTGCCCGGGAGCTGTCCAGCACCGCGGCCCGCCGCCGCCGCCGCCGCCGCCCGCCCCGGCCCCGCCACCGCCCGCCCGCGCGGCGCGCACTCACCCCCGGCCAGCAGCAGCAGCAGCGGCGGCAGCAGCGGCGGCAGCCGGACGGCCCGCAGCAGCCGGCCCATGGTGCAGCCGTCGCCGCCCGCAGCCGCAGCGGCGCGGCGCCTCGGCCGGCGTCAGGGGCCGCGCGGGCGGCGGCGGCGGCGCGCGCCCGCCCCATTGGCCCGCGTGGCCGTCACTCACCCCCGGCCCCGCCCGGCCGCGTGCCGCGGGCGCGCCCCCGCGGAGACGAGGCGGGCGCGCGGGCGGCCGCCCCTCCGCGCGGTCCCCCGGCGCCCGGTCGGCCAATCAGCGCCGCGGGTGCCTGGAGAGGCGGGGCCGCGACCGTGACCTCCCGGAGTCCGGCCTCGCACCTCTAGCCTTCGAGAGCAGAGGCCACCTGCCTGGGGCCCGGTGTCGGAGGAGGGCGCGCCCGCACCACCTAGTCATCCATTGGATGGAAACCTTTCCTGCGCGCCCAGGAGGCAGCGGGTGGTCACCTGCATGGAATGACACTGTTCAGAGAAGCCAGGAACGACCCCTGACCCTGTTGACGTGAAGAGTATCTTTAATCCTGCATCAACAGGTTGAACATCAAGAGGTTGAATGGGACTCTAGAAGGAGTGGGGTCAGGGAAATCTTCTCAGGGGCCCTTGAGCTGGGCAAGCCCTGATGGCCAAGGCAAGAGAAAAACTAGGCAAAGGCCCCGGGACAGGAGCGAACCAAAAATGGGACTTAGAGCCAGGCAGTCTAGTGCATTCAAAATGGCTCAGAGACCTTAAGCCAAACTCTTCTCTCCTCTGGGCCCTGGTTGCTTCATCTGTTACGTATGTGCTTTCCGTTATTAGGGCAGCGTTTTTTAACTTCCTGTTGAATATTTCGTCCTTTTTGGTAACTAAAGTTCTTTCATGTGCCAAGCACCATGGTAGTGAACAAGACAGCCACAACCCATATTCTCAGAGCTTAGTCTAGTGAAGGTCTGTTAAGGTCTGTTAAGGTCTAGTAAGGTCTATTAAGACCTATAAGGGGCTATGAGAGAGTATGGAAGGGAACATTTACACGTGACTTCCTGAAGAAACATTTAAGCTAGCACCTGGATGGATGAAGGGGTATTAGCTTGGGTTAGGAAGGAAGTCTTCCAGGAAGAAAAGAAAGGTGCATTGGCAATTCCTGAGCTAGAATGGAGCTCCGCCTCTTTAAGGAACAGAGCAAAGTCCTGACCCTTTCAGAATTACTGCAGTTTAAACAGCTGCAGCAGTGATAATTATGTGGAGTTTTACTTTATATATAGCATATTTGGAAAACATTGCTTTCAATAAAATAAATTCTTATATTGAACCTGCTTTTTCAAATTATATTCTCATCACGCTATCCAGGGGTGGGGCACTAGGTATTGTAGATGATCTCAAAGGACTCTTCCAGGACTACCTACTTAGGGGAAATAAGAGTTGGGGTGAAGGGGGATAGGGTGGGAATGGGTCCCAAGCAAAGAACATGGGCAAAATGTAGCATGGTGTGGTAATACATGGCATTATCATATTTAGGGGAATGATGAATTTCAAGATTAGCCTGGGGGCAGGAGACAAGGTTAGAAAGAGGACTTAGGAGCTAAATACCTTAATTAATCTTTGGTTAATTTGTACAAAGTAGTAAGCCCTTATATTACAAATGAGGAAGTGAAACACAAGGAGAAAGTGATGGTCTAAGAACATAATGAAAAGCAGTACCATAAAATTAGAACCTTTAGGTAAAGTTATTCTTATTTAATTAACAGAACTACATCATTTTGTTTAGCCTGCGGTCAATGTAAACTCCACAGGCCATTGGAGTCTAAGGACACTATGGGTTCCAGAAAAGTAGGTGAAGATGTGGTAGTAAAAGATCTTGACCAGTGTCTCTATGAAAGTACAAATTAAAGGAGACCTATTTTGGGGCACCTGGGTGGCTCAGTCAGTTAAGCATCTGACTTTGGCTCAGGTCATGATCTCATGGTTCATGGGTTCGAGCCCCATGTGGGGCTCTGTGCTGACAGCTCAGAGCCTGGAGCCTGCTTTGGATTCTGGGTCTCCCTTTCTCTCTGCTCCTCCCCCATTCATGCTCTGTCTCTCTCTCAAAAACAAATAAACATTAAAAAAAATTTTTTTTAAAGGAGACCTATTTTATAACAGTTCACACAAAAAGCCCACAAATAGGTAATGGCTACAAAGTGTAAAGCAATTTGGGACTTAAAATGAGTAGTGTCCAGAACAAGGAAGTTAATGGTCCTGTTATTCTGAACTGCGTGAACTTCATTAACATTCCATTTTTTATAGTAACCTTTTTCTTTTTAGGAAGGACCAAGTAATAGAGGAGAAATCCAGGAAGATGTCATGAAAAACAACTATTAAAGCTGAGAGTATCTGACTTAGGAAAGAAAAGACTAGGGTGCATCTAGACCCATCATCAGTCTCCTTCTATCTGGCCAGTCTCCTCCACTGGGCTCACCATTGTATTATCTGTCTCCTTTTCAAGGACTTCCATTTTAGGGTATCTCTTTTCTGACGGTGTCAGTCTTTTTTCCTCTGGATCATTTTCATTAGATACAAACATGATCCAGAACCTCTCACCTTAAAAGAAGGAGGAGAAGGAGGAGGAGGAGGAAGAGGGTGGGAGGAGGAAGAGGGAAGGGGGGAGGAGGCAGAGGAGGGAAGGGGTGAGAAGGGGGAGGAGGAGGAGGGAAAGGGGAGGAGGGGGAAGAGGGAAGGGGGAGGAGGAGGACGAGAAGGAGGAGGAGGAAGAGAAGAAAAAAGAAAAAATTGGGGGATATGAAATCATGCTACTGGTACACTGACTACATGTCCCTGGTTTTCCCCTTCTGCTCATGATTCCTAGACATGATAGGAAAGATACACATATACACATGGGTCCAAATGGGCACTGGAAAAGAAGATGGGATCAGCTGGTGTTCTCAAATGAGGAGGAATTACTTGAAAGATAAAAAGCAAATGAGATATAATTGACCGAGGGGACCACAGTCTAAAATGCATACCTGTCTAAATAATCTTAGGTTAAAGAGTGAATCACAATATCAATTTTAGTCTATTTAGAAATTAATGACAATGTGAGAACACTGCATATCAAAATCCATAGAATATAGCCAACAATTCACAGAAGAGTTTTTGTAGCTACAAATGCATTTATTAGGGGTGGGGGTGGGGGAAACCACAGGTTAAATGTAAATGAACTAAGCATTCAATTTAAAAAGATTTAAACTACACACACATAACATACATGAATCAATAAATTTCTATTGTTAAAATAACAATAAAAATCCAGTAGAACTGATTGCTAAAAGCCTGTTATTTGAAACAATAAATAAAACAGTCAAACCTTTAGTATAAGATAGAAAAGACATTAGTAAATACCATTAGGAATGAAAAAGAGAACAAAACTAGACATAAGATTTTTAAACTACAGGCAAAACGTGACCTATATCAATAAAATTTAAAATGCAGTTGAAATGAATACTTTTAAGGAATACACAAATTACTGAAACTGATTCAAAGAGTAGAAAAGCTAAATAAACAGTGGAGAAAATTAAAAGATAGTAAAAATCAACCCTTAAAAGAGACATTAAGTCCCCTCCGGAATGAATGTATCCTGTCAAACCTTCAATGTATAAACTCTTCTGAGCAAGGTTAGAAAGTGTTCCAATTCACTTTATGAGGCTAGCGTAACCCCACTGCCAAAACAACTAAGAATAATAACAAATAGAATAACAAAGAATAATAACAAGAATAACAAAAGAATAACAAGAATAATAACAAATAGAAAAAAATCCCCAGTCAATCTTCCTGAACACAGATGCAACTTTCATAAAGAAAATATGAGCAAGCTGCTAATGAGCAATGTACTAAAAATATAATAGACCATGATTAAATACGACTTAACACAGGGAAATAAGATTGGTTGAGTATTAGCAAAAGTCACTAATTTAACTCCCTGTATTAAGAGTCAAGAAAAATCTCGAGAGATGCCCCCCCAGGGGCATGTGATGAGACTTAAAACCTACTCCTTTTAAAAGGAACAAAAACTTAAGAGGTAAATAAGAAACAGAAGGAAACTTCTTTAATTCAATAAAGGATATCTCTCAGAAACCTACAGCAATCACCAAACTTAATGAAGAAACATTAGAGGCATTCCCTCGGGCGGGCTCCGTGCTGACAGCTCAGAGCCTGGAGCCTGCCTCAAATTCTGTGTCTTCCTCTCTCTCTGACCCTCCCCCACTCTCTCTTTCTCTCAGAAATAAATAAAAGTTAAAAAAAAGATTAGAGGCATTCCCATGTAAGTGAGGAACAAGAGAAGGATAATCATTTCCAACACAAATATTGAATATTTTGTAAGAGACAATGCAATAAGGCTGCTGACACTCTGACTTTAGCTCAGTGAGATCCATGTCAGACTTCTGACCTCCAAAATTGAGATAATAAATGTGTGTTATTTGAAGCCACTGAGTTTGCAGTAATTTGTTACAATAACAACAGGAAACTAATACAAGTGGCAATGAAATTAATAAAACAATTCCATTTACAACAGCATCAAGAATACAATACTTAGGAATAAATAAGTATAAAACTTACTCTGAAAACGACACATGAAAGACACCGAAGACCTAAATAAATGGAAAGACATTCCATTTTCATGGCTAAGAAGACCCAGATGGTTAAAATGGCAATCCTCAAATTAATCTACAGATTTAACACAATCTCCCTCAAAATTCCAGTTTGCTTCCTTGTAGAAACTGACAAGATGATACTAAAGTTCATGTGGAAACTCAAAGGGTCCAGAATAACCAAAACAATCTTGAGAAAGAAAAACAAAGCTGGCACTGGCACCAGGATAATTATATCCTTGGATAAAATTGACAGTTCAGAAATAAACCCTCACATTATGGCCAATTGATTTTTGATAAGTGCGAAAGCAATTCAATGGAGAAAGAACAGTCTCCAGAAAATCATGCTGGGACATAGGGATATCCACGTGAAAAAGAATAAGATTCGCCTCCTCCCCCCACACCACACACTAAAATCTAACTCCAAATAGATCAAAGACCTACATGTAGGAGCTAAAACTATACAACTCTTAGAAGACGACACAGCAGTATATTTTCATGACCTTGGATTAGGCAGTGGCTTCCGAGATGACCCCAAAAGCACAAGCAACAAAAGATCTATACACTGGAAATCAAGAAAATGAAAAACTTCTGTGCTTCAAAGGATATCACCAAAGAAAGGAAAACAACCCACAGAATAGGGGGAAAAAAAACAAAAAAACACAAACATTTGGAAGTCACACATCTGATAAGGGATTTGTGTCTAGAATATATAAAGAACTCTTATAATTCATAATTCAGTAATAAGGAGACAAACCAATTAAAAACAAGCAAGCATCTGAAGAGATAGGTCTACAGAGAAGATCTACAAACGGCCAATAAGCACACAAAAAGATGCTTAACCTCACTGGCCTCAGGAAAATGCAAATCAGAATCACAACGAGAATCCACGCACTTCACCTGCACGGAAATGGCTAAAATCAAAGAGAAAGGCAACTCACGTTCCATGGGATGTGGACATCAGAACCCTCATGCCCTAATGATGGGCATGCACATAGTGCAGCGGCTTTGGAAAACAGGCTGATGTTTCCTTTCCAAAAAACTAAAACAGAGTTGGGGTGGCTGGGTGGCTCAGTTGGTTGAGCGACTGACTCTTTGATCTCGGCTCAAGTCATGATCTCGTGGTTCATGGGTTAGAGCCCTACATCGGGCTCTGCGCTGACAGCATGGAGCCTGCTTGGGATTCTGTCTCCCTCTCTCTCTGCCCCTCCCCACCTTGTTTCTCTCTCTCTCCTCTCTCTCAAAATAAACAAACATTTGGGGGAAAAAAGATTAAAACAGAGTTGCCAATGACCCAGCAATTCCTGTCCTAGGTACTATCCAAGAGAACAGAAAACATGTGTCCATATAAAACTTGTTACAGGATTGTTAATGGTAGCATGACTCATAATTGATAAGGTGGAGCCAACCCAAATGCTCGACTAATGAGCAGATAGATAGATAAATAAATAAATAAATAAATAAATAAATGAAATATTAATGAGCAGATAAATAACAACGCAATGTTATTCAACCATAAAAAGGAATAAACTGCTGACACAAGCTATGATAGGGATGGAACATAAAAACATTAGAGTTGGAAGTGGCCCATCACAAAAGACCATGTATTGTTAAGATTCCATTTATATGAAATGTCCAGAAGAGGCATACCATAGACACAGAGAGTAGGCTTGTCTTTCCCCAGGGCTAGGGAGTGGGGGTGAACAGGAAGGGAGTGACTGTTAACAGGTATGGGTGTTTGGGGGGTGGGGGGGTAATGAAAATGTTCTAAAATTGATTTTGATGATGGTTATACAATTCTAAATGTTAAAACCATCAGACTGTACATTTTAAAACCATATGGTATGTAAATTCTGTCTCAATAAACCCATTATTTAAAAAAAAACACAAGAACATAGAAGTAGACGTTTCATATAATTTCTTTCATAGAATTTTTTAAGTTTATTTATTTATTTGGTGGCGGAGGAGGTGGGGGGGGCAGGGAGAACCAGAGAGGAAGAGAGAGAATCAATCCCAAACAGGCTCCGCACTGTCAGCACAAAGCCCATCGTAGGGCTCAATCCCACGAACTGAGCCGTGAAATCATGACCTGAGCTGAAATCAAGAGTAGGCTGTTTAATTGACTGAGACACCCAGGTGACCCATACATTTTGTATTATTTTTAACACACATATACACATAAACAGTACATAGTATCAGTATACTTTTAAATTTCACATATATGGGATCCTCTGGCATTTTATTTTTTCACTCAGTTATCTTTCCAATTAATCCATTAGTAAACTCTCATTGCACAAATACAAACTTTAATCGTCCTGTTATAAAATACATAAACACGGGGTGCCTGGGTGGCTCAGTCAGTTGAGCATCCCATCTTCGGCTCAGCTCATGATCTCATAGCTCAGGAGTTCGAGCCCCATGGCGGGCTCTGTGCTGACAGCTCAGAGCCTGGAGCCTGCTTCAGATTCTGTGTCTCCCACTTTCTCTGCCCCTCCCCCACTCATGCTCCGTCTCTCTCGCTCTCTCAAAAACAAACATTAAAAAAAATTTTTTTAAATGCATAAACACGACAGGAAAAGCGTTCCCTTGATCCCATATGCCTTGCCAGCTGCCCATTTCCATGCTTCCCCTTCAGAGCCAAACTTCTCAAGACTTTTCCAGATATACAACTTGTATTCCTTATCGCTTACCTGCCCTTTATTCTACAAACGGAGTGGTGCATTGAAACCGCTCCTCAAGGTGAACAGCAGCCTCCGCCTTACCACAAATACCCTATTTCCACTTAAGATGCACATTGGAAACAATCCCCCAGCACCTCTAAGCTGCGATGTGTTACGGTTGACAGCATCTAATCTTTCTAAACGTTAGCATTTTTGTCTTAGCAGCATGTACAATAATGGTGATTTTTATAATAGATGGCATCTTAGATGCAATGAAACTTGGTTACGGGGGACAGGCCTGTCATTTTACCCAAACTTACAGCTATGTTGGCCCCAAATGACCTCAACCCTCTTCAATTGCTTTCTTCTGGCTTCCATAACCACCCTTCCTCTCATTTTCCTCCCGCCTTCTGCCCACTCTGAAGTGTCCTTTGCTGGTTCAGATAATGGGCCCTTGAGTCTCCTTGGGTGCTCGTGTCTTGCTGCGCTCTGCTGGGTGATTATGCCCGGCCCCATGGTGACAGCTGTCAGATGATTACAGCTCCTGCCGGGACATCTATCAGCAGTCCAGGCTCAAGTCAGCCTGCAAAGTTCACTGTTACCTGGATAGCTACAACGCGTTCCTAGCCAACATGCCAACAGTGAAGCTCTTGGTTCTCCACTAAACCTCTACCTGTTTCTCAAGCTAGAAACGGTTTCTTTTCTCCCACTCCCACTTCTTATGCATCCCTGAGTCTTATCAAACCTACCTGCAAAATCCATCTAGACTGCATCCATTTCCCCCATCCCCTAGTTCAGACCACTGCCATCCACAGACAGCGCCAGAGCCTTCTATGCCACTAATTCTTCTTCCTTTCTCCCTGTAGGAGTCGACAGTGGCCAGGAGGCCCCTGTAAAATACACCGTGTTAGTCTCCTGCTCACCAGCCCTCAAGGGCTGGCTACTCCAGCCAGACTTGAGCCCTTATCAGGCCTGTGTGGTACTGTCCTGTAATGTTATAGAAATATACAGTACAGCACGGTGACTATAGTTAACTGTGCTGTCTTATGCATTTAATTGTTGCTAAGAGAGTAAAAAGAGACCTTAAAATTTCTCATCACAAGAAAAAATAATTTTTGTAGCCATGTGGGGTGATGGATGTTAACTAGATTTATTGTGATCACTCTGCAATATGTACAAACTATCAAATCATTATGCTGCACGTCTGAAATGAATAGAACGTGGTATGTCAATTATATCTCCATGAAAAAAAATTTAGATCCCTAATCTGGGTTTCTACAGAATACAACTATGTATAGTGTATATATTTTATCTTCTTCCCCAGTCCTGGTCAGAGAGCTTAATGTCTTTGTCATCCCCTAAGTGACAAGAGGAAAGGAGCATCTTGTTCTAATATTTGGGTTTTATCTTGGCTTCTGAAGCTCCAAGTAATAAAGGTGAAAAGAATGCCTTTACTTTTTCCTAACAAGCCCTTTCAACTATACCATAGTTGAAGGAGGGGACTTTTGGAAAGCCTCTAAGGATGGGGCCTGGTTGTCATGGGAACCATGGGATTAGCGGGTTGGAAGGAGCAGTCCCAGCCCCTGACCTCTGGGGAGGGGAGAGGGGCTGGAGGTTGAGCTAATCACTAATGGCCGATGGTTTAACCATTATGCCAATGTAATAAAGCCTCCATAAAACCCCTGACTGAAGGGGTTCGAACATCTGGGTTGGTGAACAAGAACACATTCGTGTGCCCGGAGTGTGGGGCACCCCAAACTCCACAGGGACAGAGGCTCCTGTGCTCAGGACTCTTCGGGACCTCACCCTACGTATTCTCTCTCCATCTGTTCATTTGCGTCCTTCGGTATGTCCTTTGTAAGAAGCTGGTCATAGTACATACACTGCTGCCCTGGGTTCCGTGAGCTATTGCAGCAAATTATCAAACCTGAGGAGGGGGGCACGGGAACCTGCGATATGTAGCCAAGCTGGACAGAAGTGTAGGAGACCTGGGGACCCACGACTTGCAACCAGTGTCTGAAGTGGGTACAGGCCTGTGGGACTGAGACCTTACCTCCTGAGGTCTGCACGCTGATTCCAGGTGGCGTCAGAGCGGCCTTAAATCGCAGGGCACCAGTGTAGGACCGCCGTGAATTGACTAGCGCGAAGAACCCTCACATCTGGTGTCGGAAGCGTTCTCTGTGTAAGGAAAAAGCTTTCCTTTCAGCCTGCGAGCCCAAGGGCCTGGCTCCTGCTCCCACTCTCCCCGCTCCCAAGCTTCGGCCACACCCGCTGCTTTTTCTTTGGGGCTGGCACGTTCCCTTTCTCCTAAAGATCTCACTTCACAAGGGGCACTTCCTCATCCCTCTCCTCCCCCATTCAGTTCTGCAGAACTTGACTGGTTCCTCAGGGATGACTGGAGTATTGCCACACCCCTCAGACCCTTCCAGGATTTGTGGAAGGGACTGAATGAGGGAGGGAACCAAATACACTAGGTTCATCAAACATCTGCAGGGCTTTCGTACGAAGGACTATCTTGGCGGTTTCCAGAAAGGAAAATTTGGACAAGAGAGACACGATGGAAGGGAGACACTTCTGCTAAATCTCAGGTAAGAAACAGTAAGAATCATTGGTGTCCACGCATCCGGATGGCAGCTGATCACAGCTGGGCACTTCCAGGTAGAGGTCATGTGGCAACGCTGTCGAGATGAACAGTGCTGCTCCATTAGGAGGCAGGGCCAAGTTACCTCCAGCCCCACCAGGTATACAACTCTGTTCTACGATCTCATGGATTCCACAGAAGCCACAGAGGCAGCAGTAGCCAAGTGAATTCCCTAGGGAGAAGCCACACCATTTTGCTTCTTGCACATCCACAAAGACGACAGCTCTTACAGCCAGATCTGCCTCCCACCGAACACCAAAAATGGAAGGTGGGAAAGGCCTTCAAGGGAGGTGCAGGAAAGCCTGCGTTATATTAAGACAGAATTCAGACCGGCAGCTACCAGTATTTAGACTTTATTTCATTTTATTAAAAGTTAAAACTACAGAACAAAAACTGAACGTACAAGATGACGGGGAAATGCCTAAGAGGAGAAAACAGATTAACACGACAAGGATGACGGTCAGCCCCGGCTAGACCAGAGCAATCCCTGTGGCCGTTACAGAGGCCAAAGGTGCTGGCCCCAGGTTGCACGCCCTGCTGCCCACACATCCTCTCTACTCACAGAAGCCCAGAGAAACCTGCAGGACTGGTTTCAGAAAAACACTAGGAATACCTTCAACGTGCTCTTTGGCACAAGTGGCAGAAGCACGCAGGACAGGAACTCACACCAAGAGGCAACAACAGTCCTCGTGACACCCTCATACTCTCAGTCACATAAAACAGACCACAGTACTCTGGAAACAAGCGACTATGATCCACGGAACGAAGTGGAGACAAACCTCCGGGAGCCAGTGGGCCATCAAGCAGTTCAGAGAGGAACACTGGCGAAGCGTGCCCACCCACAACGGCGCGAGAAGCAGAAAGTAGAGCCCATGAAACAAACACCCCCGTCCCCAGCCCAGCCTGAGCCCAGGAGACTGGGGGTGACGCTGGACAGTTCAGCCGCGAGTGCCGGCACTCCCCCGAGTCCCTCGGCGGTCAGCTCTGTGCCCCCCAGGCAGTGTGAGGGCAGCACCGGTCTGCTTGCCTGGCTGGCGTCTCAACAGCCTCCTGCACTGGCCCCGGGCCTCAGAACTGCTGAAGGATCATCTTCCGTTTCAGGTCATGGCTGAACCTGTTCATCCTAAAGAGCTCGCTGTCATAAAAAGCAGACAGGTTGTGGATATTGATCTGACGAGCCTAAAAAGAGAAAACGTCAGAGTGAGCTGTGGGCATGAACTTCTGCTCGTCTGCAGCACAGCCTTCGGTCCTGGCGCAGTTTCTAAGGCCCGTTCCTGGCCGGGGGGGAGGGTGGCAGTCAAGTGGAGCAGAGGCGACTGGGCCAGGATCTGGAGCCAGACACAGGGCTTGGAGTCTCAGCTCTGCCGATGGCCTGTGAGCGGGGACCAGCTCCTCAGTCACTTAGCCACACTGTGCCCATCTCGTCTGTAAGAGGCGATGGCGGCCTCATCACCTTGTTTCGCCACGGTCAAGAGCGAAAGTGCGTGGTGCTCAGCATGCCACGGACACTCAATAAATGGCTCCCATCCAAGGCCTGCCCACCTTAATGAGGAGACAAGGACTTCTTGCCCCCAAAGGTGATGGACAGCCCCCCAGGAAGCAGCCCTGCCCTTCCTCCCCTCTGTGCCCATACCTTGTCCACCAAGTCCTTCTCGGGAACTTCGATCGTGTCCTGCTGGGCCCCAAAGCGGTTGCGCTGGTATGTCACCTGCTCTGCCACCAACTGCTTCAGTATGAACAGCAGGAGCTCGTTGTTGTCTCGCCGGAACGAGAGGTAGCGCGCGAAAGTCTGCAGAGAACAGCCGAAGTCCAGTGATGCCCTTCCCTACCAGGACCCTCGAGACCAGTACAGGATGACCGGCCTCCACTTCTAACACACTCCTGTCACGACCTGCCAGAGCAGCCGGGAAGGACAGCAAAGCTCTGGTCTGGGCCAGAGCCTCGGGACGCCCACCGCGGCCGCCTGTGATGAGCAGCACCCCCTCCCCCTGCAGGCCACGTTCCCACGGGCCCTCGCCGCAGCTCCCACCCACCTTCCTCATGCTGCGCATGACGCTGAACTTCTGCGTGTCGATGAAGCTCTCCAGCATCACGCGGATGGCCATGCTAACGTCATCCTCTATCACGTAGTCGCGCAGGTGGATGCGCGCGTGGGCCTCTGCCATGCGGATCATGGACTCGATGTGCCGCACCGTGATGGGGATGCTGCCTGTCGCCTGCAGCGGGGAGACAGAGGCGAGGAAAATGGAGAAGTGGCACGGCTGGTGGCTCCTGTGGCAGAAGTCGACGGAGCCACTGGGTGAACTCACACCTCCACCCTTCTCGAAGCGTGCTGGGGGCCCCCATGGATGCCGGATGCTTGTGGCCCCACCCTATCCCGCCCGCACCTTCTCTCCTACCAGCTCACTCGTGTGCCCCCTCCCCCCCCAAGTGCGCGATGTTTCTGGCCAGCTGTACTGGCTTCTGCCAGGTGGTAAGTATTGCACATTCCCGTGCTACGTGAGAGAATATAGCCGTCTCTATAAAAACCAAGTTAAATGCTCACCAAAGACCTGACAAAAAGGTAAAAAAGAAAGAAACACAGCAGCTGTCGTCTTGACGAGGTAGGTGAGACCCACCAGACTACACGAATTCTGCATTCCAGCGGCACACAGGCTGCCTCTAAATTCCACTCCGCTACGAAAGAACTAACACTCGCTCAGATCGTGCGTTCATTTGGGGGAGATTCACACAAAGTCAGCCCGGAACTTGACCAGTGGCCAACACTCCAGAGACCCGGGGCCCCATACCATGCAGACGGACGCATTCACACTCCATCTGCAATAGGATGGCTACGGTATCTACATAGCAGTTCTTAGAGGAAAGTCACACTGGCGCTTCTGAGATGAATCGCACAGCTGAGGAAGCTTCTGCTGTGCTTCCCTCTCTGCAGCCCGCCCCCCGCCCCGACCCTGGGCGCTCACCATGGACTCTTTCCTCAGATCACTGTACATCTGGGCCACCTTGTCCTGGTCCATCTGGTTGAGCTTCGGGTGGACCCTCTCCTTGGCGTAGATGATGTACTTCTTCAGGACCTCCTGTGGCAGGGGCTCCACACCGTACGTGTTGGGCATGGCGGGCTCCTGGGTGCCACCGCTGCCCGGCTCCTCCTCCTTGTTGTTGGGGTGGTGTCTGATATGGCTGCCAACCACAAAACGGGCCAGCATCTCATCCTAAGACGAGACAGGAGAGGCCAGGCCGCAGGATGAGTCTTGTGACCTGGCCCGGGGTAGGTCAGCTCACCAGAAGTGAAAGCCGCACGTGGCTCGGGAATGACACTCTCCCAACGGTGCCATCCTACATCTGCTGTGGCCACACGGCGGTGGGTGCCAGGGGTGACCAGTGCACATGACGGAATTCCGCACGGAGCTTGCCTCCTAGTGAGGGGAGAGGGAACAGACACGGTTTCCGAGATACCCGGAGAGTAACATGCCTGAGATTGAGGCCCGAGGAGATCCCTCCAGCTGAGGCTGCCAGAGCACCACAGCCGTGCAGCAACCTAGGAAGAACACTCCAGAAAGAGAGCCGAGCATGCTGACAACACAAAGCCTGGCGTCCACAGGGGAGGGAGAGAGGGCAGTGTGGCTGGGGTGGACGAAGCAAAGGGCACGAGGAGGAGACAGGTCCACAGGAGTCCTCATAGGGCCAACGGATTCTCTGCTAGTTACACTAGAAGCTGACAGCAAGTTAAGAAAAGGCATGATGCATCCACTTTATGCTTCCAGAAGATGGGCCAACTTCCACCTTCCATCTTGGGAGCAGAAGCCAAGAGACCCACCACCAGACATGGCAGCTTCGGGTCAGAGCAAGAGAAGCTAGCACCTGGATTGCAGCAGGGATGCAGGAGAAGCACGTGGGTGCAGTTGGTGGGGCCAGCAGGGCCTAGTGACAGAGTGGGGACCATGTCAGCTGGGCGGTGGGCACAGGCCAGTGAAGGAAAGAAACCAAGGCTGACTCCCCGACAAACACCACGGTCTGAATGGTGTCCCTTTCCTTGTACCTAGTACAACCCAGGCTCTGATCCTCACTCAACGTCCCTGCAGCTTGCTGCACGGGGCCCGAGACATGGGGCTGTGTACCTGGACTGGGTCCACCGTGTCCCTCACCACACACAGGATGTCGAAGCGGGAAATGATGGGCTCCGTGAGGTCCACGTTTTCTGAGAAGGTGAGCGAGGGGTCATAGCGGCCTCCTGTAACACAAAGGCACCTCTCCATCAGGGCTCATGCTCTCCCGGATCTGCTCATCTCCTGGGCAGAGTTCTTGCCAGCCCCAAGTCGCTTCAGAGACAAAACAGAAAGACGACCTTGGAAGAGGATAAACACTCAGTGCCTGCAACTGTCAGGCATGCTTGACAAGACGTTGAGGTCTTTCCCTGAGCCCTTCCCTGACATAGCCTTTTCATCGAATGTGTAACCATCTCCCAGCAGGAAAAAACCTAGAATAAGTGGGCAGGGTGCCTGGGCTCTCACCTACGTGCTGGCTGGGACCAACAATCAACTCGACTCCAGTGGAGACAATGCACTAAATTCTTGTCTTCTAAGGAAAATGTCCAAAACTGGTTCTGAGAACACAGCCCAACAAAAGACCCCACGTCCTGCTTCCACGCCGCCCCCTCCCCCCAGCAAAAACCAAAAAGAGGAAGGTTTACTGATGCTCAGTTCCTTCCTTCCTCGGACCCTGGGACTGGCCGAGGGAGGCTGCAGGCTCCTACTTCCCGAGGCAGGACCTCTCCGGGTCTTGCCTCCCTGGGGCAGAGCCCCAACCCCCATGGCTGTCGTGCCTGGTGTACCTATGGGGTTGGCCGCGGCAATGATCGTGCAGCGAGCCTGCAGGGAGGTGACGATGCCGGCCTTGGAGATGGAGATGCTCTGCTGCTCCATGGCCTCGTGGATGCTGGTTCTGTCCTGGTCATTCATCTGCAAAAGTCCAACTGCATGATGCTTTGCCCCAACTGCTATCCCATGAACATTTGTTCCCCCACTCGGGGCTAAGCCAACACCTCCCCAGTACCACCACCATGTGGCCCAGGGGCCCACCTTGTCAAATTCATCGATGAGACACACTCCTCGGTCAGCCAGAACCAGGGCTCCAGCCTCTAAGGTCCACTCCCTGCTGACAGGGTGTCGCTGGACATACGCTGTCAGGCCCACGGCTGAAGCCCCCTGGCCAGTGGTAAAGATGGCACGGCTAGACACTTTCTCGACGTATTTGAGGAACTGAGACTTGGCTGTGCCGGGATCTCCACACAAGAGCACGTTGATGTCACCTCGCACCTTATGCTTACCCCCTGGAGGCAGGGACAGAGGTGGGGATGTAAAAGAGGAGAGGGGTGCGAGATGTAGTATCGTGAATTTCTCAGCCTGCTATGCGAAGCACATTCTTTTAGAAAGGGACATGATACCCTAGGGCTAGCAATCCCACTTCTGAGCACTGGGCCCAGAGAAATGGGTGCACAGGGACGCCTGTATAATGCTCTCAGTCAATATTAAGCGACTGGAGGCAATGCAAATGTTCTCCACCCGGTACGCTAGGCTACAGAGGCCACAACACAGTCACAGGAGAATAAACCAGCTCAGTGGGCACCAACACAAACCTGCTACTGGGCAGAAAAGATAAGGCAAGTATTTTACACAATCACTAACACACACGCTACAGGAAATTACTACGTTTGTAAACAGAGACATATACACACATGCCACGAAATTCTGGTTTTTGTAGATGTATGCATGTAAGTCTATGTGGACGGCCATGCAAAGGTCTGTTAGGGCACACAGCACACTAATCAGAGGAAAGACCACAAACGGGACCGGCTTAGAAACTAGGCGCTTGGGTGGCTGTCGGTTAAGTGCCTGGCTCTTGGTTTCGTGGTTCTGAGCCCTGAGTTGGGCTGGGCTGTGCACGTAGAGTGCGGAGCCTGCATGGGATTCTCTCTCTCTCTCTCTCTCTCAAGATAAATAAACTTGAAAGAAAGAAAGAGAGAAAGAGAGAAAGAGAGAAAGAGAGAAAGAGAGAAAGAGAGAAAGAGAGAAAGAGAGAAAGAAAGAAAGAAAGAAAGAAAGAAAGAAAGAAAGAAAGAAAGAAAGAAAGAAAGAAAGATGGTCAGCAGTGACTTTAACCTTTCTGTGACTTCTAACAATTTAAGAAGAAAATATCAAAACATATTCACGTATTATTATTTTTTAAATGTTTATTTTTGAGAGAGAATGTGCACACGTGTGCACAGGGGAAGGGCAGAAAGAGAGGAAGACACAGAATCCGAAGCAGACTCTGTGCAAACAGCACACAGACTAATGCAGGGCTCAAACTCATGAACTGCGAGATCATGACCTGAGCCAGTCGGATGCTTAACTGACTGAGCCACCCAGGCGCCCCCGTGTTATTTTTATAGTTAAAACCACCCAAAGAGCCACGGCCATGGACTACACTCCGCCTACAACGACCAAGCCATACATGGTCTGGCCATCTGTTAATGTGCTTTCTCCCCAGGCGCCCGGCCTTTAAATGCAGAGTCCTGCCTTGTCTAATACCCACAATGCTGGCTCCTACGGACACCCGTGCAGAGGAAAGGTGGGTGGCACCCAAGCGCCACTCACCTGGGTTTTTAGGCTCCCCTCCAAACAGAGCCAGCGCCAGGCCTCTCTTGATGTCTTCGTGTCCATAGATGGAAGGAGCAATACTGGCGAAGATCTGCAAGGAAGGAAAAGAGCCAATGAGAACGGCACCTGTGCACTGCGTCTGGGCCAAGCTGACACACACAGCAGGCCCCCCCCACGCTCCAGTCTCAGGGAATGGGGACACCTCCAGCCCCCAAATGCCCACACCATGGCGCCCAGGTGGCTCAGTCAGTTGAGAGTCCGACTCCTGATTTGGGCTCAGGTCATGATCCCAGGGTCGTAGGATCGAGCCCCACATCGTGCTCCGTGCTGAGCGTGGAGCCTGCGTAAGATTCTCTCTGCCCCTCCCTCTGCCCCTCTGCCCAATGTGTGCACATGCTATCTAAAAAACAAAAAATAAATAAAACATCCTAAGATTTGAAACAACATCAAATAAAGATAATACCAGAGACATCAAAGAAATGTCTTGCCAGCAGGAAGGAATTTCCACCTCCACCTGCATGCCTTTACTGTTCTCGACCTGCCTTCTGATCTGAGGAGCTCTGCACAAGCACTGCACACCCTTCCCTCCTTACAGGTCACACCAAGGCAGCCGGCAGTGCAGCCGGCCCCAGGGGGGAAGGAGGCACTGGAGCAGGAAATTCAGCGCTGAAAATCCTGAGGGAGACCCACCGGGCTGGATCTTGCCTGCTCCACAGGCCAGAATTGCTCCCTCTGGACTCCCCAGAAGGTGGAGTGAAGGTGGGAGAAATCCAATTCTCAGAGCTGGGCTAGGGGTCAGCGGTTTATCCCAGGCACGGCTGCTTTCCCCTGCTGCCAGAGGACAGTGTGACCAGCAGGTCCTTCCGGAAAGAGGATCTGCCAGCACCACTGGCACTGTGCCAGAAATGCCTCCTGCTGTGATTTTACGTAGTAAGTTAGGAGCGGAAGTCGGTTCCACGTGTACGCTTTTGCTGGTTCTTTCCTTGGCCCTAACATTTCCCGCAAGACCTAGCCCAAGGAGAGGACATAGAGCGTTAACCGGTGAACGGTAGTCCAGGCCTGGTGCGTGTGAGAGGCTGCCATCTCTAAATACCATTTCCCACTGAGAGAAAATTATACATCCCACAGGGCTATTTGGAGACACGGCAGTGTCTTACAAGAGAAAGAAGAAAGCCATCACAGACCACTGGGGTCACGACAACACCACTGAGGAGCCAATACAACAGGCTTTATACTGGCCACTAGAGGGACACGCTGGGCATCACCTGGAGCCTCAATGACACAGACATTCGTTAATTTGTAATGACATTCAGTGGTCACCCCGGGAGGGGACCATTGCTTATTTTGAAAACTGGTAAACAAAGGGAAAGAATCAAGCACCCTCCTGCTTTTCCTGCTGGACCTTAACCCAGGGACAGTCCAAAAATTAACAGAGAGAAGCTTCTCTACATAGAAGCATTCCAGAAAATGAATGAAGAAGGATCTGGAATTAGAAGACCATCATTTTGCAACCCCTGATGAATGCATGGGTTTAGCCAAGGATCGTCAGTGGCTAATGTCACAGAGAGGCAAGGCACGTGTCCCCGGTGGGAACACAGGCCCCTGATGCAGTCTTACCGCTCCACCCCCCGCCCCCGCACCAAAAGAAGAAAAAACCCATCAACCTGGAGACTGGGTAAGCCTGCGCAGCTCAGTGACAATTCACAGAAAGCGGGTGGCCCAGGAACATGTTCAACAAGGGCACAATCGGCAACACCAGACTGTGGAAAATTTAGCAGGCAGACAACCCAAATTTTTCCACAAACAAATTGCAAGAGGGCACCTGGGTGGCTTAGCTGGTTAAGCGTCTGACTTTGGCTCAGGTCATGGTCTCGTGGTTCTTGAGTTTGAGTCCCACATCAGGCTCTCTGCTCTCATCACAGAGCCTGCTTCGTATCCCCTGTTCCCCTCTATCTCTGTCCCTCCCCCACTCGTTCTCTCCCTCTCTCAAATAAATAAGTAAAACCTTAAAAAAACTTGCAAGAAAAGAGGAGATGGAGAGGGGACCTAAAAAGATTGAGACTTAAGAGATTAATCCGTCGCAATGTGGGGGCCTTCCTTGGGGATCAAGTCCAGGAAACTTGTAAAAAAAAAAAAGAAAAAAGTAGGATAATCAGGGAAATGTGGAGACCAACCAAATACTTGGTATTACAGAACTGCGAATTAGTTTTTAAAGTGTGGCTGCAGAGTTGAGGTTAGGTTCAGCAGAGAGGGCCTGTCAGAGATCCTTGGCTGCAGATGCTGCGTCGGAAAGCGGCCTCACAGTAATGAGTGGGCCGAGGGGACACAAGGCTGGCACAACTGCAGCCACCGGTGGAGCCGGGGGTAGGACATGTGGGGCTCACTGTGCCGCTCCACGCCTACATCCAGAAGTTTGTGTGGTAAAGTTTTAATAGTCAGGTCAGGACTTGTGCTTGGGCGTGCACAGAACTCACCGTAAGCCAGCATGCACACAGGCGTCCTCCCCCAGCTGCAGTAACTGACGGAGAGGGAGCAGAGAGCTGTCCTTGGAGCGCGGGCTCAGACCACACCGCCCAATGGGGATCCTGCCTCTGCCATTAGCAGCTGTGCGGCGTGGAGGCTTATTTAATCCGTGCCTCAGTTTACTCACCAATAAGACGGGTACATGTGACACCTCCACTATAGGACTGTTGTTGCTACCTGGAAACTACCTAGAGAGCGTCAAGCAGGTGCTTCATGCTCAGTGTGCATGATTCTGCCACGACACCCTCACTTGTGCCGGGAGTGTCAGGAGACACGATCTGCCATGGATGTCTCCTCCTCCTGTGCGTCCTGTGGCTGTGCCAAGGCCACTTGTCCCTGACCTCTCTTTACCCAGACCGTTTCTCAGGGCTGTTCCCGTATGAAGTGCCCCTGCGTGGATGAGGTAATGTCTCCCTCCAGCACCAAGAGCAGCAGGCCCCCTTCCTGCCTGCTATGCACCAGTTTCCCAGGCTCAGCTCCCCTCCTGCAAAGCACCCACTGCATCCAGATGGGCCTCCTATAGACTAGAGGGCAAGGAAGCAACCATGCTAAAGCCCATGCTGTCCTGTCGCTGACCTAGCTGGTCTGAGCGAGTAACAGGCAACCTTAATGGCTGGTAAGAAGGGTGAGACTAAACCCAGACCTGCCAAGGAAGGACACGCTTCCCGTGAAGTATTCCATTTAAACCTCATGATCCTGGGGCCTCCATGTCACAAAGGAGGAAACAAACCGAGGCTCTGGGCAGACAACGGCCTGTTCCTAAATGAGACAGGCAGGACCTGACCCCAGATTCCTCTGAATCTGAAGCTCATGCTATTAACTCTCTATACGCACTGTTCCTGCTCCCCACGCAGAATACCCCGCCAGAAAGAGGAGACAAGCCCCCAACTGCACCGCGACTGTGAACACGAGATGATGCTTATCTTCCTACGGTTCTTTATGCCTTTGGGACACCCATCCACGTTTTGTACAAGTAGTCTAACTTCTGTACGGACGTGCAGTAACAGCTCCCTGCTGAGCACACAACAGTGGAACATTTGTGTGTGCACATCTATGTAATCTTTGTAACAACTCTGCCTGCGGATCCTACTACCCAGATGCAAGCAGCCCATCTGATCACACCAAGGGTTGGGCTGAAATCCAAACTAAAGAGGCTGGCTGCACACCGATGCTCCCATTAGTTCTTTGCAATCTAAGTGTTAGGCGTGAACTGCATCCCTTGGTATGTCGGTAGAAATATCTATCACGGACGAGGGCCCACAAAATCAAATGCCCTGGGTTTTTGCACACTCGAGTTATTCAGGCTGCAGAGAACAGAGAAGCGGGTGGCTGGGGCAGACAGCAGGGAGCACGCCCTGTCTGCAAGGCAGCTGCCGCTTGGCTCCCGTCTGTCACTGCTGGAGAGCAACACAGACCTAGCACTGATGGATGCTTGGATGGCTTCTGGATCTTTAGGTGAAAACTCTTGGACTCCTAAGGATGATAACTCATTCAAAAATAAATGCAAACTAAAAAGAAAAGGAAACACAGAACCACATACCAACTGAACAAAACCTGCTGGCAGGCAGCATGTGGCCCACAGGCTACCAATTTGCAAACCTCTGGCTTCGATAGTTCGAGGAGCCCCACCATTTTTGGATCCTGCCTGTCATCCATTCTTTCAGTTTGTTCCCCAAAACTTGAGTGCGGTTTCTGTCTTTGAACAAGTTATTGGTGAAAACATCCACCCTGACACTGGACTAAAGATGGGGCCAGTACAGATCAACCCTCCCTGGTATCATCTGGTCTTCCTTTACCCATGGGGGCTCAGAAAGAGGTCCCACAGAGATGTCATCCTTTCTAGAAGAATCCCCTTCAGGGGCGCCTGGGTGGCTCAGTCAGTTAAGCATCCAACTTCGGCTCAGGTCATGATCTTACGCATTGGGCTCTGTGCTGACAGCTCAGAGGCTGGAGCCTGCTTCAGATTCTGTGTCTCCCTCTCCCTCTGCCCCTCCCCTGCTCATGCTCTGTCTCTCAATAATAAATAAACGTTAAAAAAAAAAAATTAAAAGAAAAAAAAAAAGAATCCCCTCTAGATCCTTCTAAAGGACCTCTCTTTAGGAGTGCCTGGGTAGCTCAGTCAGTTGAGCGTCCGACTCTTGATTTCAGTTCAGGTCATGACCCTGGGTCATGGGACCCAGCCCCAAGCCCCACGTTGGTCTCTGCACTGGGTGTGGAGCCTGCCTCAGTGTCTGTCTGTGTGTCTCTCTCTCACCCTCCAACCGCGCTCTAAAAATACAAATAAATGAATAAATAAAGGACCTCTCTTTAGAAGTCACCCTCTCCAATGCTGGGAGAGTCACCGTGTAAGCATGCAGGTGTAACTGAAATTGAGCAGTCAGTACACTGACAGCCCACACATGTGCACCTGCAGTTAGCTACACAGACAAGGAGGCAGACGAAACAGCAGCTACCAAGGCCCAGAAGTGCGGCACAGCTTTCTATGCTAGGACAACTACGAGCAGTTCTGGAAGTCTGGGGCACAGGGCACGCGTGGGGACCGCCTCGTCCGAAGCCTTGAGTAAGTCAACTACATCCTGTCTCCCACGCTCTCATCTGCTGCCGTCCTCATCTCCTTGACAAAGCGGGAGAGCGGCAAGAACTGAAGCAGAGAGAAAGAGGGGTGCTGGCAAAGTGTCCTAGAAGCACGGGGCTCCCGTGGCAGGTCAGGCGCACATGAACACGGCTGATGTGTGCCAGGCCACCCAGCGGGGAGGGCTGGGTCTCTGTTCCTGGAGAAACTGGCTCAGATACTCACAAAGAGTCTGAAAATATGTCCACTGCATTAGCACTCATTTTCCTCTGGGAAGCGTGGGAACCAAAGAATCATGGGTTGTAACCATCTTCCCATGGTACCGATTTTGTGAGAAGATCCTTTTCCATTGTTTCTTTCTTGTTATTGGGGATCCTGATTAACTATGAGCCCCATGAGGGCCAGGACTGTGCCGGACTTCCCACCAAGATCCTAGACTGTGGCCACAAAAGGCATCCAAGGACTGAGTGTGCTGACAGAATGAGGTTCTTGTCGTCCAAGGCTGGGAAAGCACCCGCCTCCTGGTGGTACCCCAAATCCTAGTGGCCCAGGTGGAGGTGACAGAGGTGTGTCACATGTGGCCCTACTCTCAAGGGAAGGATCCCATTTGTTAAACAAGCCAAATGGAAGCTGCACTGAACCAAGGGTCTGGCTCTGCAGAAGAGCAGAGGCAAAAAGAAGGCTACGCTGTTCTGCGTTAAACGCTGAACAGGAAGAGAGAACGAGAAAAAGATGGAGGACAGCCGTGAGCTTGAGGAGAACACTTCCCGACCTGGGAGCCAAGCGATACCTGAGCAGGTGAAACATACATCCCAGCTCCCCAACCTTCAGTGACAACATCCACAATTAAAACAAAGTAGCCCCAAAACCACGCTGGGGTTGAGTCCTTCCTAGAGAAACCACTGTGGGGAGGAGTCTGGTAGCAGGGCGCACTCCCCCCACCCCCCATGTGGCACCTGTTTCAGCTTTGAGTCCAAGCTCCACTCCATCCACTGACTCCTCACCACAGCCCCATCCCACGCAAATAGTCCCCCCCATCAAGGCAAGTTTTCCGAAGTGACGCCAGGAAGGGACCCCAGACTCCAGGACCCGGGGAATCAAGACCGTGGTTCTGGGGCAGTGGGCCCCCAGCCTCCTCTGGGAGCATGGCAATCCCGCTCGGCCTTCCACCTGCCTTCTCCCCGATCTGCTGGTCCTTGGAGAGGCTGGTGATCATCTTCACATCTTCATCTGTCAGTTCCCCCACGGCGACCTTGTTGTCCTTCTTGGCCACGTGGTTGGCTAAGATGACAGTGGCAAACACGGGGAAGCCGTTGGCCGTGTTGAGGGAGCCATCGTAGTTGTTGTGGTAGATGCCAGTCAGCTCCTGGGAGAAGGGAGCCAAGCCAGAGGGCCAGCCCTGGGTCAGACCCAGGGGCGCGTCCTCCTTCCCAAGACATCCCCAAGTCCTCCACGCCAGGCACCGAGACAAGTAACCCAGATGGCCAAAGCAAAACTAACTCCTACGTTCCAACCCGCCAGCCTTTACAAGGACAGAGGCGTCTTCCTCTCAGCGATGGAAGAACCAGCCTCAGCCGACGCCCCCGCTGCCGGCAACCCTCTCCAACCCTCTCCACACCACAGATGCTCACGCTGATTTCCCTAGCAACTCGGCTCCCTCCGCGCCTGCTCCGGGCCACTTACTATCTCATCTCCTGGCTTGCAGCTGTCCACCAGATCGGCAAGGAGGATCGCGTCCTTGGAGCGGGGCAGCCGGCCGGCCGCCACTTTGCCGGGACTCTCCTGAATTCGAATGCGCTGGTAGTTCTGATACACGGTCTGTGTGGGGCAAACACAAGGTCACAGGAGCCTGTCTCTGCATGGCCAACCTTGCACCCCTCCAAACACTGACTTATTATGCCACCCGACCTTGGCCACGGCCCCATGAGGAGGGAAAACAGACATGGCTCTTCTTGCTACCAACTCACTAGAAAACGGAGAGTGAAAGACAGCAGGGAATGAGCCTGCTGTGACCAACATATGAGTAGACGGTCCCCACCCCTGCCACCACCCCTGTGGATGCCTCCCTACTGCTAGACAGTCAAGCACCTGCTAAATGCTATGTAACCCAGCCCTTTGTGCAGATGGATGCTGGAACCAGGCTGCCCCAGTTCAAATCTTAGCTCCATGGCTTAGGCTGTGTGATCTTTGGCAAGTGATGTCCCCTCTCTACACGTTTTCTGCAGAATGGGGATGCTAACGCTCTGAGTGCAACCTCATGGTTAAATCACGCCATATGTCAAAAACACATCAATGCCAACCAAGACAGTGAGCTCCACTAAGCGTTGGCCCTACTGCCAAACGTCACAGGCTAACGTCGTGCTGTGCAATGTAACATCCATTATTTCACTGTCTAGCAAACAGGCCACAAAATACAGCCATCGGAAGCACACACTCTGATCAAATCCGGAGTTCAAATCCTCTGGACCTCTTCCTAGCTGGGTGACCCAGGGGTCAGTAATACCACCTGCCTCAAAGGGTGTGAAATTACACATCACCCACCACTCGGTACCTTGCAAGTACTCCAGAAGCTTCAACTATAATTACTACTTGTTTAGAAGCAGAGCCTGAAACTCTGCTCCTGTGTACAAGACTTCTCAAGAAGCTTCTGTGAAGGTGGACTCTTAAGGAGGATAAGCTAAGGGGCGTCTGCGTGGCTCAGTCGGTTGAGCGTCTGACTTCGGCTCAGGTCGTGATCTCACTGCTGTCAGTACAGAGCCCACTTTGGATCCTCTGCCCCCCTCCCCCGGCTTCTTTCCTGCTCACACTCTCGCTCTCAAAAATAAATAAACATTAAAAAAAAAAAAAAAAAGAGCTAAGCAGGCGATCTGGGCGTCCCCTAAAAGTACTGTGATGACCCCCACTCTACAGATGAAGTCATTCAAGTACAAAGGCAAACAGCTCAGAGACTTTCAGCAGGACCTCCTGAATACGGCACAGCAGCGTCTGAGGCAGTCACCATCTAGAGGCTCCCAATGGGAGGCTATCAGAGAGGCAGGTACCAGGGTCGTCAAGGGGAAGCCCCATGTGGGTGAGGGACAGGAAAGCAGGTGCCTTGCTAAGGGTGCAGCCAGGTGAGAGTGAGCCCAATTTTCCAGAGCTTCTCATTTTTTTAAAGAAAGCCATCAACTCTGATGTTTTAAATAAAATTATCTGCTTAAAATATTGGCTTAAATTCTCAAAAAACTCCTGGGCCAAACTAAACAGACTAGCCAGATAGATCTGGTTCACCTCAGGGTGCGGCCATACACACTTCCATCCTGCACAGACAGGAAGAGCAGCCAACAGTGGGCACAGGACGGTCTCTCACCTCTTCCATGTTGACTTCAAAGGGGCCAGCTGACTGGCACTCGGGGCAGGAGCCCGGCTTCACCTCCTGGTTCTGAGACTGACAGAAGGGGCCCAGCACAAAGTTACACTTGTTGCAGTTGTACTTGACCATGCTGAGCTGGGGCAGGACACCGGTGCAGCTGGTCACCACCCCGCTGGTGCGGATCAGCTGGTTGAGGTGCAGCTGCCTGCAGACACAAGAGCGAGACTATCAGAGTCCTGGAGGCCAGATGCGTGACCCATGCCCTGCAGAGGTCAGAGCTGTAAGTAGGTGGATCCAGAAAACCCAGGGTCATCCCATCGCGCCCCAGTGCCAGAGCACAGGGGGTGAGGACTCTCCTCGACTGAAGCCAGCCTGCCCACACCTCCGTGGCCCTGCCGGAGCTCCCCCGAACGAAGCCACAGCGGGGTGCTAAGGACCCGGACCCTGAGGCTTGCCCTGCCCTCAGCTCACCTGAGCGAGCGCAGCTCCTCTACCAGAGGCAGGTGGGAGATGCGCACATGGATGTGGCTGGCGATGCGGTCGTACTTGGGGTACATGGCCAGCACAACCTCCAGGGCAGCCTCATCAAAGATCTGCAGCAGCTCTGCAGGTGCCTCAGGCAGGAAGTAGGCCAGGACGTGCTCCCGGGCCGCCAGGTCCTCGTAGTTCACCACCAGGCTCTCGCGGTTCTCTGGAGGCAGGAAAAAGAGACTAAGCACAGAGCTCAGCCGCGGACACAGCAGGCACTTTCCGTCTCACTGCGCGGGGAAGAAGGCCTGCCCGCCCAAATCCTTGGCTTGGGGCTAGCAACCCCAGCCCTGACTTCTAAGCCTGCCCTGCTTTAGCTACGTGACTCAGGCAAGTGACACATCCTGAGCCTCGGCTTCCCAAACTGTAAAATGCAGATGTCACACAGCGTAGCGCAAAATTACATCAAGTGAAATGCACAGGGTGACGTTTACAGGAGCGTTGCAAACTCAAAATGCCTAAGAGGGCCACGAAGGAAACCTGTGAGTAAACTGTGTCAAATATAAAACAAAAGGGGGCGGAGTGGACAGCAGGGAACCAAGATCTGTGTGCCTTTTATTGTTTTTTTATAATGTTTTTATTTATTTTTGCGACAGAGAGAGACAGAGCATGAGCAGGGGAGGGGCAGAGAGAGAGGGAGACACAGAATCAGAAGCAGGCTCCAGGCTGTGAGCTGTCAGCACAGAGCCCGATGCGGGGCCCGAACCCACAGACTGTGAGATCATGACCTGAGCCGAAGTCGGACACCCAACCGACTGAGCCACCCAGGCGCCCCTGCGTGCCTCCTTTTAAATGTAATTCCCGCCACACGGAAACATGCTACTTTCTGACTGAACTAGTAATCCAGACTTTTACATGAAACCGGCCTCCTATTAAGTACTCAAAAAACATTTCTGTGGTCCAGCTGGTGTCCCTGGACAGCCAGTGAGCATCCTAGTGCAGACACGCATTTTGTATTCGCCTAAAAGACAGACATCTCCAGCTTCAGGTGGTAGCTCCTGTCTAGCTAAGGGCAAGTTACCCAGTATTCCCCACACTTCCCACTCCTATTAAATGTGCCGTTAGAGACCCATGCAAATGGCCTGTTGCAGGAGAACTCGGAAAGGCGGATCGAGTGAGCGGAGGGGCCGCAGGGATGCTCAGAAGCCACACCTTTGCACATGTCGCTGATGCGCTCCTTGAAGACGTTGTGGCCATGGCCGTCCACGTGGGTGCGCAGGAAGTTCTTAAAGCGGTGGTGGATCTCCAGGCGTGGGCCTGCCATGCTCACCCACTCACGCACAGAGTGGCCCTTGAGGTCCTCCAGGTTCTCAATGCTCTCGATCATGTCCTCGTCCTCCTCACCCTCCTCCGTGGCCCGCTCCACCTGGCGGCGCTTCCGGGAGGGACGCTCCTCGTCCTCCTCGTCGCTGTCTGGGGGCCGAAGGGATACCCTCAACTGAGGCCTTCCCCAGAACTGCTTTTCCCAGCTCCCCTAGGCTCTGGAAGCTAGGACCAGCCTTGCACCCTTGGAGGTTGCAGACCTTCGAACCTACCGTACAGGAGCCCACGGCGCATGCGGCCCAGGCCCCGGCCAGCCTCTCGGTCACGCTGCCTCATGGCCCGCTCCGCTGCCTCCCTCTGACTGGCCGTCAGCTCCTCTACGTCCTCATCGTCCAGGGCCAGTCCCTCGGCCTCGTAGGCATCCAGCTCCGGGATGGCACGATAGTCCCTGAGAGAGCCCCGGAATGGACCCTGTTAGTTATCAAGACCAAAACAAACCCCCCCACACCTCCAGAAGTGGGCTTGCTCCAGAAGGCTCAGGAGCCCCAGGCTGGGCAGGCCAGAAGAAATCTTGGTCTGTGTATACAACGGAGTATATTTCAGTCTTCAAAAGGAAAAACAGTCTGACACGCTAAACATGGGTGAATCTTTTTTATGTTTTTTTTATGTTTATTTATTTTTGAGAGAGACAGAGACAGAGCACAAATGGGGAAGGGGCAGAGAGAGAGGGAAACACAGAATCTGAAGTGGGCTCCAGGCTCCGAGCTGTCAGCACAGTCTCCCACAGACTGTGAGTCATGATCTGAGCTGAAGTCAGACACTTAACAAACTGAGCCACCCAGGCGCCCCTAAACATGGGTGAATCTTGAGGACAAATATGCTCAGGGAAATAAGCCAATCCCCAAAGGGCAAATTCTGCAGGATTCAGTTTGGAAGGATGAAAAAGTTCTGGAGATGGGTGGCAGAGATGGTGACACAACAGTGAGTATACTTGATGCCACTGGATTCAACACTTAAAGAGGGTGAATTTTGTGTTACGTGTATTTAACCACAATAAAAAAAGGGGACAGATCTCCAGACAGCTTTGAGCATCCCGAAAGAAACAGGAACTGAAGGAACCCCAAAACCTTCAGGCAGCCAACCCCAGCCCCCCAACAAGGCAGAAATTTTCCCCACACCTTCCTCCTCCCAGACAATGCCGCCCCAAGCCCCTGGAAGTTCTGGGAGGGTCATCTATTGACATCTGCCAAACCAGCTTCTCTGAAACGTCCACACACTGGCTCAACCGTCTCAGCTACCCTTAAGATCTTCAAGGACTCATTTTCCAGTCACCTACCAGATATTTGAAGGGGGAATGTTGCCTGAACAAAGAACCCATGAGAGTGAAGCACGGCTTTCCTCCCTACAATTCTGGGAGGTAGACACCATTATTCCATTTGAAAGATGAGGAAACTGGATTACAGGCGTAATGGGGCTCTTGCCAAAAGTCGCTCAGCAGAGTTGGGTGTCAAAATACATCCAACCACAAACTGCAGGCTCATTCTCAGATACCATACTGCACTCCGCCCCCCCCACCCCCACCCCAGACCATCTTGGAATTCTCCCTTTTTTCAAAGTGGTGATTGGAGGAACTGCACCCCCCTTTCTTTTTCTTTGCAGTAAACTCAGAATAAGTAATTCCACACTGCTGATGCCAGAAACAGATCCCAGAGCCAGGTACATTTCTGAGCTGATCCATTTCCAAATGCTTAAATGCTTTCAGTTAAATGGTATTTGTCTAGTTCTTTGAGAATTTTAAGTCACATGAGATGTCCTCTGTCCTCCGTGAAATTCTAATTGGTCCATATTAAAACTAAGGAACTGAACATAATCAAAATTAAAAGTTTTTGTGCCTCAAAAGACACCATTAAGAAATGGTTAAGAAAAAAAAGCCAGATTGAGAAGACAATATTTGCAAACTGCGTATCTGATAAAGGACCTGTGTCCAGAATAAATTTTAAAAACTTACAACTCTGGCACAAAAAACAGACACTCAGATCAATGGAACCAAATAGAGAACCCAGAAATGGACCCACAAACGCATGGCCACCTAATCTTTGACAAAGCAGGAAGGAATATCCAATGGAATAAAGATAGTCTCTTCAGCAAGTGGTGCTGGGAAAACTGGACAGCGACATGCAGAAAAATGAACCTGGACCACTTTCTTACACAATACACAAAACACAAAAATAAACTCAAAATGGATGAAAGACCTAAATGTGAGACAGGAAGCCATCAAAATCCTAGAAGAGAATGCAGGCAAAAACATCTTTGATCTTGGCCTCAGCAACTTCTTACTCAACATGTATCTGGAGGCAAGGGAAACAAAAGCAAAAACGAACTACTGGGACCTTATCAAAATAAAAACCTTCTGCACAGAGAAGAAAACAATCAGCAAAACTAAAAGGCAACCGACAGAATGGGAGAAGATATTTGCAAACGACATATCAGATAAAGGGTTAGTATCCAAAAATCTATAAAGAACTTATCAAACTCAACACCCAAAAAACAAATAATCCAATGAAGAAATGGGCAAAAGACAGGAACAGACACTTCTCCAAAGACATCCAGATGGCCAACCGACACATGAAAAAATGCTCAACATCACTCATGATCAGGGAAATACAAATCAAAACCACAAAGAGATAACACCTCACACCTGTCAGAAAGGCTAACATTAACAACTCAGGCAACAACAGATGTTGGCAAGGATGCGGAGAGAGGGGAACACTCTTGCACTGTTGGTGGGAATGCAAACTGGTGTAGCCATTCTGGAGAAGAGTATGGAGGTTTCTTAAAAAGTTAAAAATAGAACTACCCCACATCCAGCAATTGTACTACTAAGCATTTACCCAGAAGATACAAAAATACAGAATTGAAGGGGTACCTGCACCCTGATGTTTATAGCAGCACTATGAACAATAACCCAACTATGCAAAGAGCCCAAATGTCCATTGACTGATGAATGGATAAAGATGTGGGCTGTGTGTGTATATATGCATACATACACACACACACACACACACACACACACACACACACTGGAATGTCACTCAGCGATCAAAAAGAATGAAATCTTGGGGTGCCTGGGTGGCTCAGTCGGTTAAGCGTCCAACTTCGGCTCAGGTCATGATCTCACGGTTCATGGGTTCGAGCCCCGCGTCGGGCTCTGTGCTGACAGCTTAGAGCCTGGAGCCTGTTTCAGATTCTGTGTCTCCCTCTCTGTCCCTCCCCCATTTGCGCTGTCTCCCTCTGTCTCAAAAATAAACATTAAAAACAAAAAATTAAAAAAAAAAGAAATCTTGCCATTTGCTACAATGTGGATGGAGCTAAAGTAAATTATGCTAAGCAAAATTAGTCAGAGAAAGGTAAGTACCATATGATTTCATTCATATGTGGAATTTAAGAAACAGATGAACATATGGCAAGGGGATTTTAAAAAAGGAGAGGGAAACAAACCATAAGAGACTCTTAATGATCAAGAACAAACTGAGGGTTGACGAGGGACGTGGGTGAGAGAGGGGCTAGATGGGTGATGGGTATTAAGGAGGGAGAGCACTTGTTAGGATGAATACTAGGTATTGTATATAAGTAACGAATCACTGAATTCTACTCCTGAAACCGATATTGCACTGTATGTTAACCAGTATTAAAAAAAAAAAGATTAACCACAGAGTTCCCATATGAGCTAGCAATTCCGTCCCTAGATATATGCCAAAGAGAATGGAAAGCATATGTTCACATAAAAAATTCAGAGCATCTGTCCAAAGACTCCCAATTCCTTCCACAGTGTGACACGCATGGCACAATAGTCTCATCATCTAGGGTAATGATGCTTAAAGCAAAGATCTGAAAGGTCCAGAGAGCCCTCGCAAGTCCCCTGGGTGGCTCACAAAGGGCATTTTCCATGGATTATAGGATGGCCTGTACAGTGCTCTCAAACACACCACATTTGGAACCCCTGAGTCAGAGTAAAAGAAGGTCCCAAAGGGGGCACCTGGGTGGCTCAGTCGGTTGGGCGGCCGACTTCGGCTCAGGTCATGATCTCGCAGAAGGTGAGTTCGAGCCCCACGTCGGGCTCTGTGCTGACAGCTCGGAGCCTGGAGCCTGACTGGGATTCTGTGTCTCCCCTTCTCTCTGCCCCTCCCATGCTCATCCTCTCTGTTTCTCAATAATAGGTAAATGTTAAAAAAAATATTTAAATAAAAAAAAAAAATCTTGATTCATCAGGCACCCCCGCACAGTTTCAGTTGCAGAAAAGAAGTGGCAAAAAACAAGTTGCAGAAAAACACTCAGCTGCCTCCTCTTCCTGTTGTTCCAAGTCACCCTTGGAACATCCCTTGGCATCCTTGACGTGGTCCACCACATTAGAGACCCCGTAAATCCCCTGGGATGCACATCTTATGGAGCTGAGGCTCGCCCAGACCTTAGAGCCCAGACGAAGATACAGCAAGTTACACGGACCTATGCTGTGGCTCCATGAACCTGTCTCCCCCTAGACCCTGCCATCAAGGTGCACTCACAGACAAGGATACTCTGATTCATCTGCTACCCCTGCACCCAAAGCAAGGTCACTGGACACACCCCACGAGCTCTCCGCAAAAACCATTTGCTGAGTGCCTGGCCTTGAATGAAAATACCTCTCCATGCCATCTCCGATAAGCTCCTCTCCATCTTCTTCCTCTTCATCCAGGGGTCCTTCTGTACCTAGAAGTCCCTCAGACTCATCCTCAAAAGGGGGAAGATCACGACCAGGGCTGGAGGTCAGGGCATCGGTGCGACGGGAGCTTCGCCCAGGGCTGGAAGTGAGAGGATCGTTTCGCAGCCGCCGGGCTGGGCTGGATGCCACAGTGTAGGACTCAGATGATTCCTGCAATGGAGGACCGAGAACTCGTGAGGGCTGACTTAGCTTCCCATAAGGCAGCCCTCTCTACCTGTGACCCTGTGCCCCCGACACTCCTAACCCTGTCAGGCTCAAAACTTTGCCCTCAGATGTTCCCTCTGCCTGGAATGCTCTCCAGTGAGCTGAGCCAATGGCTTCTGAGCACACAGGAAGCAGCTCAAGTATCACTTACTCAAACACTGCAGCCACTCACTCCCATTTCCCTTCTCCAGGACCAGTCACTAAGCACACCTCATTTGTTTATGTACCTGTTTCTCTACTCCCTCTGCCTTCCTCTCCTGTAAGCCCGCCTTCCCACCCATGAAAGCACCCACAATATGCAAGACCCTGCGATAGGAAACACAATACAAGAGTGACTGAAACCTCAGAGATCTGGAACGTACAGACTGGTGGAGAGAAGACAATAAATAAGACAAACGGACAAAAAATACCACAATACGTGCACGAAGATGGCGGGACCGTGTCTGTCTTGTGTACACCCAGCGCCAGGCACAGAGAGGGTGCCCCACAAGCATGTACGCGGGTGGCCGGGTGGGCCACTTAGCTCGGGTTAAGGAATTCCGAGCTCCCAGCTTGGCGCGGGGCCCGCTGGCTTTGCAAACCCCGCAAGAGACGAGTACAAGGGAGAAATCAGCTCCCGACCCGAGCCCAGGGACCCAACCTCATCCGGAGGCCCCTTCCCGGCGGGACCGAGCGCGGCGAAAAGAGCCTGAGAACCACAAGCGCGCAGCCCCTCGCCCCAGTTCCCGGAGCGCGCCCGCACCGCCCGCGCCGCTGGCCCCAGGCAGACGTGCCGGGTCGCGGGGACCACCCGCCGCCCCCCAGGCCCGCTCCCCTCCGCACGGCAAACGCGCGCTCACCGCCATGGTAGCGCCTCGCTCCCCGCCGCCACTCCGGCAACAACCAGTTTTCGCGCGAAAAGCGGCTCACGTGACCCGCCCGAGCCCGGGAAGCGTCCGAAAGAACACAGCGTCGTGACGTAGGCCTTATCTGCGTGCGTGGGGGGCGGGTCAGAGGGGGAGGCCCCGCCCTCGCCTCCGAGGCCCCTCCCCTGCCGGGTCTTCCCGCAGCCGTTCTCAGCGCTTCGACCAGCAGAGGTGTGGGAGCTGGAGCTGCGGGTGGGGGCAATGAAGACCAGCGCCACCTGCTGCCTGCGTGACCTTGGCCACCCTGTGGACATTTTACAGATGGGGCAACTGAGGCTCAGAGAGCCCTGTTTCCCGAGGTCTTATGAACAGAAAGTCTGTTTCAGCTACTCCAAAAGCCCTCAGGCCGAATTCTTCAAGCACCAAAACAGCTCCAGGATTGTAGGAGGCCACATTTGGTGTTCTAGTAAGTTATTTTGACTGAGGGAAGCAAAGATACCGAGATGTTCCAGATACAAAGAACGACAACTGTAAATATATAAGAGAGCACGGCGCAGCGGGGATCTCTAGGCATTTCTGTAGTTTCGGTTAAACAGCTTGCGATGCCCAGGAAAGGAGAATCCCTCAGCTGCTCCTGGGTGGTGGTGGATTGAACCAAACTGGAGACCGTTGCTGCTGTCCTCTCTCCAGTTACAGGCAGCTGGCTCAAGCTAGGGCAGGTCCCTTGGTGAGCGCGGCAGTGAGGAAGCATCTCTGGATGGATCGCAGTGTAGGTGCAGGAGGGGTGATGAGGACTGGAAATATGCCAGAGATACTTAGAAGAGAGAATCTATCGGCATTGGGTATTGAGGACAGGCAAAAGGGAGGCATCCCGGATGACACCAGGATTCTGGCTTAGGAGACTACGTGGATGATGGCACCACCTCTGAGATGGGGAGCTCAGAGGGAAGACAAATTTGGGGGCAAATTTCTGGCTGTGTTGAACATGGGCCCTGAGCGGAGATTTCCAGGAGGTCATCCAATGCTCGGGTCTGGACCTGGAGAGGGAGTTTGGGCCTCAGCTGTAGATTGTCTTGAGAGTGGTTGGACAATCCAAAGAGTGAGCGCAGTGAGAAGACCCAGGCCTGGGACCTGGGAAACACTGACAGTTAGGAGGCACCAACAAAGGACTCTGGGCAGGAGATGGGATGCTGGGAGCTGCTGGGGAAAAGCCAGAGAAGAGATGGTGGATGGGACTGTATTAGTTATCTATCGCCTCATAGCAAATTATCCTGGAATCCAGCAGCTTAAAGCAATGACCGTGGCTAGGGGTCTGGGATCTGGCTGTGGCTTAGCTGGGTGTCTCTGCCTCAAGATCTCTCACAGTGCTGCTGTCAAGGTGCTGGCGGGGGCCTCAGTCTCCTCAGAAAGGCTCAGCTTGGAAAGGATGCACCTCCAAGCTGCCTCATGTTGCAGGAATCAGTTCCTCCCAGACTGTTGGATGAGGACTCGATTTCACACTGGCTGTTGGAGGGGGTCCTCTTACTTCCCTGCCATGTGGGCCTCCCCACAGGACATCTCACAACATGGCAGCTGGCTTTGCTCACAGCAAGTGAACTAGAGGGTGCGAGAGGCCATATGAGACATCTGATAAGGAGCCAGCTCATTTCCGATCAAGCTTAGCCTTTTTCCTTTGTCAGCTGGTCACGAGGGACCTCTTGAATAGGTCATAGGTGTGAATGAGGGAGAGGCGCTGGTGTGACAGGGGTAGATGATATGGAGCTACAACATATCACTTATAATCTGCTGGGCCCACATGAATTTACCACTTAGCGAGCCTGATAGAACCCAGTTCATTAGGGGCAGCTCTGGCTTTATGGGCCCTGATGTCCCCTAGTTCTCTCCACCAGGGTCCAGTAACCTAGCGGAATTGCTTTTGGAATGTATATATAATTTTCTGCTGTAGGTGGCCTGGCATTGCTCTAGAACCCTAGGGGTGTACATGATGGATTTCCCACTAGGGCTTGCCATAAACCTCACACAGCATCTTTATTCACCATCTATGCCTCTAATATTATAGGGTCTGTGAGCCCTGTGGTCCATGGGACAGCTCTTTCCTTTTATGTCATCCAGACATGTATGGGTCAGCGCAGAATTCTCAGGTGTAGAATATACTGCCTCCAGATCCCAAAGAGTGAGTTTTTGCATTGTGTTTCCCTCCCTGCAATGGGGTATTCAAGATGCAGTCGTTTGTCCTTTACTTTGGAAGGGATGTTCTGGTATGCCCCAGACCACTAAACTCCACTGATGTGGCAAGCCCCCACATCTTCCCGGGGTTTATCTTCCACCCGATTCGGAAACACATATGTTTCATCGAGGTCTTCATTTACTTGTTACTTCTCGTTCAGCCAGCCAGATTAGTAGGATGTCATTGCAATGTTCTGTCAAATGTCCAGATGGCCAGGGCCCTTCGGACCGCATGACAAAGGTGGGAGAGTGACCACTGGCCTGGGGCAAGACCATAAATGTGAATGGCTGTCCTTCCCTGTGAATGTCAATGGTTCCTGATATGAGTGGTCAAATAGAAGGCCAGCCTCTGGGTCCCTGAGGCCGTGCTGATCCACGCTAGCAAGGACACCAGCACAGAAGCTGTAATTGGGGCTACTACTTGGTTGAGTTTGTAGCAATCCACCAGCATTTTCTGTATTTTTTAAAGATCAGACTGATGAATTAAATAGGGATACGATGGGGTCCACAACTCCAGATGCTTTAGGTCTCTATGGGTAGCACTAATCTCTGCATTTCCCCTGCCATGTGATATTGGTTTTTTGTTTTTTGGTTTTTTTGTTGTTGTTGTTGTTTGTTTGTTTGTTTTTACTTATTATCTTGGCTAAGCTAGGTGGGTAGGAGGCAAGTTTCAGGGGCTTTCACTTGACCTTCACCTCTGAGAAAACTCTCCTCACACAGACCAAGGAACCAACATGGGCATTCTGCCAACTACTGAGTACATATATCCCAGAGATCTTTTCAGCCTTCCTGGCTGCTCCTTTGGCCTCGACAGTTATATGACAATTGTACAGACTTTTCTTCTGACAGCAGAGCAGTCATGTTGTTTCTGTTGTTTTGAGATTTCCATTGCTTTCAGGGATCCCTGTTCTGTAGCAGCCATGGCCTAGAGAGGATGACCACCCCTGAGCCCAGTGTAGGACAAGGAATAGAATTTGGGAGTCTGATCTTTGTTTGTTAAACTACCACTTCTTGAACTTCGCTAATGCTCCACTCTGTCCTGTATGTAGGGGATACCACAGTGAATAAGATCCTGATTCTGCCCTGAAGAGGAGGGCACGAAATAGATACCCTCGGAAATCCTGCAGAAACCTACACACAAGGCCCCAAACCCAGGGTATAGAATGCAGAATTGTGCATTGCAGTGATAATAGCAAACTGCCTGCCCCGGAAGTCTGTACTGTCTTAAAAAAACACACACACATAAAGATAAAGATGGAGGGTAGTCTTTTAGCCTGGTCACAGATACTCCATTTCTTCTTCCTGGAACATGGTAGGAGGGAAGTTTTCCTGCCCCCTGGAGGTGAGGAGTGGCCTAGGACTTGTTTTTAGCTAATTAAACGTGAGCAGTGATGAAGTTCTTTTCTTAGCTTCCTGGCAACTCTAGGAATGGACTGTGACTCCCCGTAGCCCATTCAGGAAGGCAGGCATCAGCTTGGGCACAGCCCCTCCTGGCCAATACAGAAACTGTGCACACTGACCACAGTCCAAGCTGGGAAAGTCCCAGACAAACCGAATCCCAAATGGTCACGAGGTGGTGACTTCCCAACCTTCTACTGTTTTAGAAGAACGGGGTCCATCTCATTCCAGCCCAACTGTGAAGTGACCGTCTTATCACTGGGTGTGTGTCCTGAGGTTACCGTGATGAGTGGGTGTCTACAACTTGCACCAGGCACCGAGTCAGCCTCAGGATATTGCAAAGAAAGTGACAAACATGGTTTTGTCCTCATGACATTGACATTCTAGTGGAGGGTGGCTGATGAACTAGGAAGCAAGTAAATGAATATAATCATGTTCGAGAGATGGTGCTTGGAGGGAAATAAAGGGGCATTATGTGAGAGACTGCACAGCTACTTTAGCTAGGGTGTCAAGGAGGTCATGTGACAAGGAGCCAGCCAGACAGGACAGATGCAGAGAGTGGGAGGCAGGGACAAGTTTGGTATATTTAAGGAAGAGAAACAGAAAGCACCGTGGCTTGAACACGCTGAATGAGGAGGGGTTAGGTGGGAAACGGTGACTCAGACGCAGGAGGGGCCAAACCACGCAGGGCCAGCAGAGGAGAGGCAGGAGTGAACACGGCAAAGATAGGGCAATCAGGGAAGGCTTCCCAGAGGAGATTGCCTGAAGACCTGTTGAAGTCAGAGATGAGAGGAGGGGCAGTTCAAACCCCGGGCGTCTTGACTTCCTAGTTGTATGGCTCTGGACAAGTTATTTAATGTCTCTAAGCCGCAGGTTCCTCCTCTGAATAGGCGGCTAATAATAACCGCCCTGCAAGGTTGTTGTGAAAATTAGTGCCTGAAACCCGATTGGTGCTCAATAATGCCAGAGCGCTTTGATGGTGGACGTAGGGGCAGCGTGGCATGCTGTGGAAACGCGTCGTTCCGGGAGAGGGGGAGGGGCTGTCCCTACCCTTCCTTCCCCAGCCAGGTGACCAAAGGTCACCAGGCAAGACTGCCGCTGAGGGGCGCCCGAGGCTGCAGCACGCGAGGGGGAGGTCCACGGAGGCTCCTCCCTGGACGGTCCGGCCGCGTCCGGGCCCCAGAGGAGGAGCACTGGCTGGAGCGAGCGGGTCTGTTGACAGCTGCTGACAGCTGGGGCAGGAGCAGGGGCCAAAGGGGGGCAGCGTCCTCAGTTCTCGGGTCCGCGATCCTGGCAGCCTTCAGGGTGAGATACGTAGCAGCTTCCCTACCCCGAAGCTGCTTCCCTCCCCCGCAATGCCCTCTTGCTGTCTCTTTAAGAGGTCAGCGGGTCGCCCCGCCTCTTAGGGATCTGATTGGCTTCTTCCGCGGCTTGCGCCTTCTTTTTGATGTAACTCCATTTCTATAGGCTTCTGGGGGCTGGGGGCGGGCCTGAAGGCTATAAGTAGGGGCTGTGGCTGTTTTTGCAGTTTTGGCTGAACGAAAAGGACGCGCCTGCCATCTGGTCGCCGCTGCCGGGAAGGGCTGCGTGGTGTCCTGGGGGCCGGTGCGCCCGGCGCGCTGACCGCGTTTCCCCTTTTCCGCTGATTCCCCATTTCCGCGGAGCCGGCTGCCCCCGGCTCTTGCGCGACGTTCCCTGGCCTTGCTGCCTGCCAGGGGCGCTGGAGGCCGGAGTCCCGGGGCCTGGCCGGATCTGCGCACCCTGCGGTGGTGGATGAGCGGCCCGGGCGGCGGGGGCTGAGCACGGCCCGGGACCCTCAGGTAAGGAGAGGATCCTCTCCCCTTTCCCGCCACACCTGGACGGGGAGCCCCATCGCGGCGCGTCCGGAAGCCCTGCCGCGGGGCTGGGTGCCCCCCTCCCTCTGCCGCGCCTGGGACCGGCGCTCCAGGGACGCCTCCCGGCCTCCGCCGCACCTACAGTCCCTCTCTGTCAGGGAGCTCCCAGAGCCCGGGTGCCCATAGTGACTCCCCGCGACAGCTGCGGGAGAGCGGGGAGCTGATTGGGACCCCCACCCCCATCCCCACAGCTGGACCTGGGGCCCACCTGTCGCCGTTCCTTCCTTTCGGAATGACCCCTTCCCGCTCACGGCACACTCTCAGAGGACCCCCTTGGGGAAGTTTCAGAGGGCCAGGGGCCCCTGGGTGAGGACTCACGGGAAGATGGGGCGGCTGAGCCCTCTGCGAGGGGGAATGAGGACACACAGGGCTGCACAGGCCCGGGGCTGGCCATCGAACAGGGCTGGTGGACCCTGGGGCTTGAGGCTGTGTAGGAGGAGATCTAGGCCAAATGGCCCCGCATCTGGGCCTGTGTCCCCACCTACAAACAGCGTGACAGGACCTGCTTCCACAGCAGGAGGTGTTGCTTATAAGGCCGGGGCTGCTGTTGCATCAAGGACCGTCTGGGAGGCTCAGAGACCGCTTCCACCGGATGGGGGGGGGGGAGCGATTTTGCCTTCTGCCTCTGTAGTGGGGATGAGGCTGTGGGGTCCTCCCAGCGATCCTTCTCCAGCTCCCCAGAAGGGCTTGGCCGCACTCTGCTGGAGATTCATCTGTCCACATTGTAACATTTTGGTGAGAACTTAATTCTGTGCCAGGCGCTATTCTAGGGGATTGGGTCATGAGCGCGCCTGGGATGGGCAGCCAGTAAACACATAAACACGCAGCTGGGGCCACTTCAAATGAAGTGCTGTAAAGAAAACACAGGGCGGGCCAGTCGTGAGAGATGGTTAAGGAGCACCCAGAGGAAGTGGGCCAAGTGAGGAGATGATGCAGGAGAGGAGCAAGCACCAAGGCCCTGAGGTAGGAGGACGCTTAACAGCTTGGAGAACAAGGTGGAAGCCAGGGGCTAGAGAATGGAAGGGAATGAGGCAGAGCAGAAGGCAGGGGTCAGATCAGATTGGGCTTTGACAGATGAGGGAAGGGGCCCAGGGCTTCCCATCCTCCCAGGGGCTCCTGCCTGGGCTGCTGGCAGTGTGTCTCAGACAGTGTCCACCTCCCCACCCCCAAGGATGAAAGATAAGGGGTTGGCGTCTGTCCTCTGGAGCCTTCTCATTTTGTTTTGGTTCTAGGGTTTAGAAGCTCAGCAGTCTGCTAGAGGTCAGAAGCCCCGAGGGGCGTGACAGCAACTATGAGGCATAGCCTCTCTCTTACGCTCGGGGCTCTCTGTCTTCCCTAGAGTTTTCCATCCAGCCCTGGTCAATCCCAATGCACAGATGGGAAAGCTGAGGCCCAGAGAAGGGAAAATCCCATCCAGGGGCTCATAGCAGGTCTGGCACTGCATGACTGGAGCCAGCCTGGCATCCTGCCCCATAGGCTGGCCACAGAGGAAGGGACGGAACTGGAGACCCAAGTGGTGAGTGGGAAGATGGCCTCTAGAATGTTAACAAGGTCAGGAAAGTCCCTCCCAGGTGGAAGACAAGTCTGTCCCAGTTTCCCTGGGCCTGAGAGGCTTGGGGTTGCCTTAGGCTACTCAAGCATCCCAGAAAGTCCTCTGAGAATTCCCCTCTCTAGTCTGGGCTCCACCCCTACTGCCCCCTGCCCTCAGCCGGCCTTTCCACCGTCTCCTGTCCCGCTGTCCCCCATTTCCTGAGCCTGCAGTCCCCTTCCTTGTCTGTCACCACCAAGACTTCTGCCTCTGAGGCCAGGAGCTTACCCACGGTAGGTGGAGGAGAATGTAGAGCCAGTGACTCACCCCTCTGTGCCTCTCCTTTCCCCCCTGTACAATGGGTACAAAGTAGTTCCTTCTCATTTAGGGGCTGCTGTGTTAGTTCAGTGTGTCACCACACGTAAAGTCCTCTGTCTCCAGGTAGTGTGCGTGGTTGTTTCATTTTTTATCATTGCCTCAGTTGATTTGTAAGCTTTGACCCATAGTGGCAATTCTAGTGTGGCCAACAGCCTCATGACCCAGCTGTGGTTCTCTGACCAGCAGCGCCGCAGGGGTTAGCGTTGAGGACTGTCAGCCGGGCCCCGGGCCTGCGGATCAGAACCTGCCTGTGCACAGTGCTCAGGTCTGAGAAGCACAGCTCTAGATGAAGCCTTTCATCTACAGGTGGAGAGATCAATGCCTGGAGAGGGGCCCTTGGCAAGTTGCCACTTGAGGGCCTGGGCACTGGAGACAGATTACGTCGCAGGCGGCTCGCTGGCCCTGAGCTTTGTACGGTGGGGGTAACAGAAGTACTTCCCTTGTAGGGCTGGGAGGGCTCAGCGAGTGTTGTGTGCTGTCGTAGCAGAGTCAGCAGGGCCACTGGTGGGGAGCAGTGGATGTTGTTCTCCCTCATCACCCCACAGCCAGCAGTGCTTGCAAAGGGGCCCTTGGACTTGGAACCAGATCCTTCTTTCCTCTACACCCCAAGCCCTCCTCTGGGGGTGGAGGGGGTGGAAAGCAACAATTACCTTTATGTTACCTTTTGTAGACCTTTGCTTCTCTGTCCTTGTCTGATCCTCAGCACCTTTGTCGGGTAAGTGTTATTGTCCCTGTGACGCTCAGAGAGGAGAAACGACTCACGCAGGGTCACGGAGCAAGTATGCGGCAGGGCCAGAAGTGCAACCCGGATCTGCCCAACTCCATAACGTGTGTTAGCCGGAAGTTTTTCAGTAGTACAGGAGAGAAATCAGACTCCACCAGACCTAAGCAGAGAAAGGAATTTGTGGGATTTAAAACTCAAAAGAAACTCCAGGGGTAGGATGAACTTCAGGTGTGGTCAGATCCAGGGGCTCGCATGAGGTTGTTCTGTCTCCGGGATGTATTTCCATCTGTCTCTCGGCTCTATATTCCTCGAAGTTGGCTTTATTCTCGGGTGGGTATCCATGTGCAGGGTCAAAGTGGGACAGCCCTGGGGTACTGCTTTTAGCAGAAAGCCCATCTGTTCCGAACAACTATAGCAAAAGTCTCAAGGCTGATTCTCATTGGTCGGGGCAGGGGAGCATCCCGACTGGCCGGGCTTAGATCCCATGCATGTTCCTTGGAGCTGTGGTACAGTCTGCTGTACCCAAACTTCATGGGCAGAGACTGGGGAAGGTGAGGCTCCCCCTTGGGAAAATGGGGTGCTGGACAGGCAAAACCAAGTGACACTTCCCCCTTCAGACTCTCTATCCGGCCCTCCTGCTCCTTGGCCCTGTTCATCCCCACTGGGGACTAGGATCCCCATCCCTTCACAAGGAACTCTCAGCTTCCCGGCGGCTGCTGGGAGCTTGGCCTGCTCTCCCAGGCCTGCCCCTCCTGGGGCTGCTTGACACTCTGTCCTAGGCCAGAGCTGGTATCAGGCTGCTGGGACCAGAAGTTTGCTCCACAGGGAGTGGTGAGTGGGGCGGAGGGGGCTGCAGAATCTCTCTCCTTCAACTCCGGTCACTTAAAAGTCATCATCTCAGGTCACAAGAAGTCTTGAGGGGGCCGGCACACCCCCTGCCAGCAGTAACCTCCCCGTGTTCAGCACGGCTGCAGTTCAGACGTCATACCCTCAACAGCCACATGCAGGTGTAGACAAGGGGCTTTCCTCCTTCAAAGTATTGGGTGCTCAGGAAGGAAAATGTTTCTTGGGAGACTTCCCCCGTGTGGCATCACGTGCCCTGGCCTGAACTGGCCACCAACAAGGAGAACACCCTTCTTGACTTTGACCAGAGCCTCCCTTCGGGGCACTGTTGGCAAAGGTGAGGACGATTATCCATTTGGTGGACCGTCCCCCATGTTGCGGGACATTGGCAGCCTTGGCCCCTGTCTATAAAAACATCATAGCACCCGGCCCCCGCAGTCCCTGTGTCAAACTGGAGCACCCCTGCACACGGCCCAAGTGCCTGGTCCTGTTCCACACTGCCCCGACCCCAAAGCCACTGGCCAATAGTAATTAGTTCAGCTTGTGGCCCGGGAGAGGGGTCCCTGCCTGTTCAGCAGGGCATCATGGAGGGGACCTGGACGAGAACAGCACTTTGTCAGCTAGGGACAAGGGAGCAGTGTTTGGTGGGGCCACATTAACAGCACTGGCCTTGCCATTGCAAAATATCCAGTGGCTGAGGCCAGAAGGCACCACATCCTTCCTGTCTTCCCTCGTTCCCTCTGTGTGTCCATGGGGAGGTCAGGTCGGCCAGCCCTCCCGAAGGTATCCCAAATTCCTCCACCCCACCCCCACTGCAGCCACGCCCTCCCGCCTGCACTGGTACAGGGGCTTCACTCTGCCCCCGCTCCAGTCCGTTTTCCACGGCAGCCTGGGTGGAAAGGGGATCCCGTCCCCTGCCTTCGTGACACACTTCTCATTGCATTTAGAATGAAATCGCATTGCATGTGGTCATGTGGCCCCCAGCGACCTGGCCCTGCCAGCCTTTCTGATCACCTCCAGCCACACTGGCCTGCTTTTTGCCCTTTGAACAGGCCAAGCCTGTTTGTATCTCACGGCGTTTCCATTCATTGTTCTCTCGCAGATATGCTCTTTGTCCAGATTTTTCCAAGTCTGCCTGCTTCTCGATTAGTTAGATCTAGTGCAGAAGGCACTGGGTTGTCTGACGACCCAGTCCAAAGCAGCACCTCTTTATATTCATTGGGATTCTGCCTTAGCTGTTGAAACAAAGGTCGAGACAACAAGATAGAAGATTACTCCTGCATGTCGCGTGACAGTCTGCGTGCAAGCCGTCCAGGATATGCATGGAGGCCTATTGGGTGTGGGACCCAGATGCTTTTTCTTACTGCTGTCTCCTCAAGCCATGGCTTCCGTCTCGTGGTGTAATATGGCTGCTGTTGCTCCTGCCACCACATCCCTATTCCAGGCAGTGGGAAAGGAGAAGTGCATGGCCTGAAATTGACAAACTCATTAAATTAGCTGTTCATTTACAATTGGATAAAAGTTGATCGAGGGGCCATAGCCAGTGGCAAGGGAAGCTTAGAAAATAGCCATTGTTCTGGGCAGCCTTGTGTGAGCTATGGGCTCCAGTGCTAAAGGGAAGGGTGGATGCTGGGGACCCTGGTAGTCTCCTCTACTGTGTTACCCGTTGTTCCATTCCACTCCTCTGTTTTCTTCTCTGAGCCTTTATCTCTAGGAGACGTTTGCTTCGTAACGCAGGTTTCATGCTGGCTGGCTGCCTCCCCTCCTAGAACAAAGGGGAAGTGTGGCCCAACACCCAGATTCCTCCCTGGCTCGCGGTAGGTGCTGCTGCTGCGGGCGGAAAATGCACGAAGAACACACCCTTTCTTTGGACCTACTGTGTGTCGGGCATATGTTTGCCCTGTTGGTTTGGCCTCGAGTTGCCAATGGGGATGTGATCCACAGGCAGCGAGTGGCCTGTTGGAGAGAGGGATGGAGGAGGATGGTCTCAGCCCACCTGCCTCAGTCTCCTCTCCCTTTCAGCCAGAGGCAGTGCTCCCGTGTCATGGCCTGGATAGGTAGCAGGGATGTCCCTGTATCCCCTCCAGCCCTCGCCTTTGGCCCGTCGTTCAGGGGCCACCGATCCTTGCTAACAGGGCGCTGAGCGTCCTGGGCTGCCCCTGGCTGAGTGTGAGATCTGCACTCTCGGGGTGTAAACAGAACGCGTCTTTCTAATTTTTTAAAACTTACTGACGTGTAACCCGTGCAGAAAAGCACACAGATCCTAGATGCGACTCAGTGGATTCTGACAGGGCGAACACGCCTGTGTACCCGCCCCCCCCAGCCGCCCCCAGATCAAGCGCCGGAAGCTGGTGTTCCTCCCCCCACCACTACGCCCTCCGTCCTCCACAAAGGTGACCCTCGCCTAGATCTTTGCACGGGGTCAGGCAGCAGCATATCCACTCTCGTGGCTGGCTCTGCTCAGCACCGTATCTGTGACGCCCTTTCATGTTACTGCTGGTAACAGTAGTTTCTCTTTCTGTTCTGCTGCTTACACCGACGCCGCCATAGACGTGTGCCCGCTGCTGATGGTGGGCATTTGGGCTGTTGCTAGCCTGGGGCTACTGTAAATGTACCCAGAAGTGGAGACGCCAGGCCATCAGGCCCTGTGCGTTCAAGTATTCGCTTTCATGCTGGCATCCGTTACGTCCTGGTGCCCGGGCCACACACACCTCGCTCACATGCCCTGGGCCCCCTGAGCTCCCTGAGGAAACCCCTGCTGCCAACAGTGTGGGCCCAGCCCCTCTGCTCCTGTCCCTGAGAGCCCAGTCACCTGGGAGCCTGCTTTGTCCAGGGCAGTTCCCAGGGTTCCCGGCCACCGGCTGGACTCTTTTCTTTTCTTCTTCTTTTTTTTTTAATGTTTGTTTTTACCTATTTATTCATTTTTGAGGGAGAAAGAGAGAGAGCACGAGCAGGGGAGGGGAAAAGAGAGAGGGAGCCAGAGGATCCAAAGTGGGCTCTGCGCTGACAGCAGCGAGCCCGATGCAGGGCTCAAACTCAAGAACCATGAAATTATGACCTGAGCTGCAGTCGGACCTCAACCGACAGAGCCACCCAGACACCTCCAGGCTGGGGTCTTAAGCTGTCGTTGGGAGCCGCTTGTCTGCGGGCCCACCTGCCGACTCTACAGCAGCCCCCCCCACCCTTCCTGCCTTTGCAGACACAGCGCCCTCTGCAGGACATCTCCTTCCCTCCCTTCTCCACTTGGACACCTGTGCAGCTTCCAGGCACAGTGCACGTCCCCCCAGATTTGCATCTGCCTTTCCAGGGTGGCAGCAGAGGCTGATGAGGGCCGTGGGCCACCTGAGGTGTGCCTGATGCCCCACTCTGGCGTCTGGTGGCCGTGTGATTGCCTCGAAGTCGGCTCTGCATCTGCGTGCAGGCAGGAAGTGCAGCTCGCGGACTCTGGGGACTGCACGTGTGTGGGTCGTAGGAGGCGCCTGGCACCACTTAGCCTCCCGGGGTGGATGCCGTCGGTCATTACCGCGTTGCAAGGGCAGGACGAAGCAGGCACAGAGGGGCCAAGAACTCTGGCTCCTAGCCCCTCTGTTCTCTGTCCCCGGGGCCCCCGGGACTGGGGGGATGAACTGAGGTCGTGCAGAGTAGCTTGCGCTGCTGTGCCAGGCTCACGGTAAGGCTCCATCAGTGGGGTGGCATTTACTGTTGGGGTCACCGGGCCCCTGTCTGGGGGTTGCGCTGTGGCACGCGCAGCCACAGCCTGCCCTCCCCCTGCTGGGTGGGGGAGCTGTCCGCAGGCCCACTGTAGGCGGCCCTCTTGGGTTCCACTGGGAACCTGAGACCAGAGACCCCGGGCCACGCAGCTCCTGCACTGCTCACGCTGGGGCTCTCGCTCCCGCAGGGCCAGCTGCTGGCGGGATGGACGCCCTGGAGGAGGTGTTTCGGGCCAACGGGAGCACAGCCCCGCCCCCGCCCGTGGCGCCCAACATCAGCGTGCCACATCGCTGTCTGCTGCTGCTCTATGAGGATATTGGCACCTCCAGGTGAGGCAGCCGTGGCCCTGCTGGGCCGACTGGCTGTGTGTGAGTGGGTTTCCCCCGTGTGTGCGGGGGGGTGTGCATGTGCATGACGGGCTGCGGAGGGGGATGGGTGAGACAGAGCCTTGCCAGTCAGCTGGCTTCTCTGCCCGTCTGCTAGGGTCCGGTATTGGGACGTCTTGCTGCTCGTCCCCAATGTGCTTTTCTTCATCTTCCTGCTTTGGAAGCTTCCGTTCGCTCGGGCCAAGATCCGCGTCACCTCCAGCCCCATTTTTATCACCTTCTATATCCTGGTGAGTTCAGTCCAACTCCAACTGGCATAAGTGCAAAAGGGAATTCTCAACTGCCTCTGTAATGAAAGCCAGCTTCAGATGAGGCTGGATCCAGAGGATTAACGGATGTCATCAGGACTCTGTTTCTCTGCATCTCTGCCCTCCTCTGGCCTTATCTCAGATGATCTCTCCCTGCCTGGTGTCAGAGATAGCCAAGAGCAGCTGTGAGCTAACATCCTGCCTCCCTGCCAATGCCAGCGGAAGAGGACTTCTTTACTGGCGGTGCGAGTATGGACCTGAAATTCCCTCTGACCGGCCCACCTTGGGTCCTTGTTTGTCCCCGAGCCAATCACTGTGACTAGCAGGGAAAGGGGCACTTTGGCGCTGGGGTGTGGGGTCAACTCAGCCAGACTATGTGGACTGAAGAGGGTGGTGGTCCCTGAAAGAAAAGTGGGGAATCATTAGTAGAGGGAAGGGGAATAGATACTGGCTGGGGGGGGAAATGCCCACGGCCCCCCCCATCTGTCCGTCTGTCCATCCAGCCATCCACACACTCTTTGAGACCTCTTTGGAACCTCTTCCTGCCTGTTGGGCAAACCTGAATTCTCCTCAGTCAGTGCTCTTGGTGTGGGCCTCCTCGGGAGAGGTAGCAGGGCTGTGGTTGAGAAGGTGGGCCCCAGGTGTGGCTTCCAGGTGAGGGTTCCAGGTGCGGGGCCATCCAGCTGCATCCTTCAGAGCTCAGGCCTGACTGGCTGGAATCCTCCCCTCTCTCTGCCTCTTAGCTACCAATGCCCGAGAGCTGAATGGCTCTCTGGTCCCCCTCTTTGTGGCCTGGCTCAGAGCTTCCCAGGCAGGGGAGTTGTCAGCGGGCAGGCAGGGTCAGGGGAGGCTGTGTGGAACCCTGGAGGCTGTTGGTGGAGGCCCCAGGGGTCGCTGGCTGACTGGAGCCCCCTCCTCTGTGAGGCAGTGGTGGGCGTTGAAGCCTGCTCTCTTCTGTCTTCCGCTGCCTCTCTGACTCATTACAGAGATGAGTATTTATTCCACAGATAAAGCATTTATTTAAAGCATCACTTACCGATGCCCTCTCTGGGGGAGCAGGCAGGGAGAAGTGATCCAAGGCCAATGCCCAGGAACACGACGCAGGGACAGGGGACTCAGCACTGCCCTCTTATTCCTGGGGGCTCTGTTCTAGAAAGCTCAGGAGACAGCGGTGAGGGTTGACTCAGGCTATCTCCGGACCCCAGCTGTGCTGAATGACCTTGGACTGGTAGCTTGGCCTCTCTGTGCCTCAGTGCCCTCCTTCTCACGTCACGTGCACTGGGTCTGCTTTACCCCGGGGCGCTCCTGTGATCTTGGGGTCAGCCTCCCCAGGAGGCTGACACGGTTTTTGTGGCACAGAGGACAGACTGTTGTGTGTGTCTGGATTCTTCTTTTTCTTACATTTGTTTATTTTGAGAGAGAGAGAGCACACGCATGGCAGGAAGTGAGGAGGGGCAGAGAGAAAGGGAGAGAGAGTCCCAAGCAGGCTCCTCGCTGTCAGCACAGAGCCAGGCTTGGGACTCAAACCCACAAACCGCGAGATCATGACCTGAGCTAACACCATGATTGTGACGCTTAACTGACGGGGCCACTCAGGCGGCCCTGTACCTGGACTCTCCTGTTTGTATGTATCCCGGAAAACCTAAGTTAAATTCATAGAAGCTGGAGGGAACATACTGACTGAGAAACTGACAAGTCCCAGGGCTTCAGGCATGGCTAGATTCAGGGGCTCGGCAATGCCGTGGGGGCACAGTCTCTGTCTCCCTGTCAGCTTGGGTCTCTCTGATGGCCTTGCCTCTAGCAGTCTCGCCCTCCTGGAGCCAGGCAGCCCGGCAACTCCAGGCTGGCGCGCTCTTCAGCTTCCTTTCGTAGTGGCTGCACCTGCTGTCCTGGGTGTGCCTTTCACTAGACTCCCTTGGGATCCCCCGCCATCCCCAAATCAGGGAATGCCATAGGCTGAATGCCCAGCCCTGTACTACAGGCCAGCCCCTGAAGCCAGGCATGGTGGGGTCAGCCCCCCGAACCACGCGAGCAGCAAGGAGAGGGAGGAGGCTGTTGCCAGAAGAAGCGAGTGGACACCGGGGTGACAAAATCCAGGCACTTTTGCACCACCTGCCGGTGCAGTAGCCCTCCCCAGGGTCTTTGATGTCTCTTCCCTGCACCCTCCCATCCCCCGTGTCTTGGAAATAAAACCGCTAATGTGACAGTGCTAGCGCCCGACGTGCACCTCGCCTTCACTGGGTGCCACGCATGCTTCTGCTACATGTACTTACCCATTTGCCCCTGCCAGCCATCAAATGCAGTGCGTGCTAGTTTTACCCCATTTCATAGATAAGGAAACTGAGGCACGGAGGTGCACTTCCTGGCCCGAGGTCACAGAGGCAGGAGGCAGCGGGGACCCACCATGTCACCCCTAAGAATGTCACCATTCTCAGGCTGCCAGTGTAGCCAGGAAACTGAGGCCGGAGAGGGAACTGTCACCAGCAGCGGAGGATCTCGCCACCCCCCTACATCCCACCCCCGACTCTTCGCGTAGGATCCTTCTGTTCTCGAAGAATCAGAGGCTCCTGCAGAGGCGGGATGTGGGTTTGCAGTCCCGCTGTTCCCAGAGGCCTCGTTCCCTGACCCCTTAATGGCATCCCCGCTCTTGCCCACCAGGTGTTCGTAGTGGCGCTGGTGGGCATCGCCCGGGCCGTGGTGTCCATGACGGTCAGCACCTCGGACGCTGCCACCGTTGCTGATAAGGTGGGGCCGGGCCTGCTGACAAGGGTGGGAGGATGTTGGGCACTGGGGAGAGGGGTGACTGGGCCCCCCAGGCTGACAGTCTGCCCACTCTGTGTCCAGATCCTGTGGGAGATTACCCGCTTCTTCCTGTTGGCCATCGAGCTGAGTGTGGTCATCCTGGGCCTTGCCTTTGGTGCGTGTGCGGCTGGGGCCAGTGCTCTCCCTGTCCCTCCCTAGCGGGCACCGACCCCACCACGGCCACCTGGCTGGCTCCCCCTGACCGACCAGCATGTTTCTTCCAGGTCACCTGGAGAGCAAGTCAAGTATCAAGCGGGTGCTGGCCATCACCACGGTGCTGTCCCTGGCCTACTCTGTCACCCAGGTAAGAGGGGAGGTGGGGCAGGTGCAGCTATGAGGGCTCCCTGGAGGAGGCCAGGGGTCACTGAGGGCCGCACATCCACTGCTTCCTGATTCTGGGTCAGGGTTTGAATGTTTATCAGGTGCAGCGTTCTCAAACTTTAAATGCGCCCCAGGAATTACTTGGGGTGCTTGTTAACAAGGCAGGTTTTACCCCCCCCCCCATTCTAATCCAATAGGTTGGGGTGGGGGCAGGGAGGAGGCCCAGAACTTGCTGTTTTAAGAAGCAGCCCGGGTAGGGAAAATACGGGTTTGCAGACCACCCTGAGAGCTGTCCATCTAGAGACTCCTTCGTTAGATCTGGTGGGGGCTGCCTCTTGCCCAGTTCTGTCCCCTGCCCCATGGCTGGGCCTATTCTGGGTGGTGGAGTGAGGCGGGCAGGGGGCAGGGCGAGGCCAGAGAGCAGTCTGGAGTGGGGATCTCTGATGGCCAGGCTGGGGAGCTGGGCTTGGGGTGGTGGAGAGATCCGGGTGCTTTGTACGAGGGAGCTCCCAGGGAGGGGGCTTTCCAGGTGGGCAGGAGACCGAGACCCTCCCCCGCCTGCCCCTGCAGGGGACACTGGAGATCCTGTACCCTGATGCCCACCTGTCGGCTGAGGACTTCAACATCTATGGGCATGGGGGCCGCCAGTTCTGGCTGGTCAGCTCCTGCTTCTTCTTCCTGGTGAGGCCGAGGGTGCCCTCCCCCCTTCTGGGCACCTTGGGGGTGGCCCCAAGGAGCCTCAGAGCATGAGACTGGATGCCTTGGTACTGGTGTCCCCAGCATCCTTCTCAGCCCTGCTCTGTCACCACAGGTCTACACTCTGGTGGTCGTGCTCCCCAAGACCCCGCTGAAGGAGCGCATCTCCCTGCCTTGTAAGCAGCTGGTGGGTGGCTCTGGGATAGGGCTGGGTCCCTGGGGGGTGGGGCGTTGCCTCTTTTCCCGGAGAGCCGTGGGTGCCAGGGAGGGAGTCCTCCTGGGGGCCCAGAGGGGTCTCCGGTGACACGCTGGGAATGAAGGGTGGAGGCAAGAGCAGGACCTCACGGTCCCCAACCCCCCAGCACGGAGGAGCTTCTACGTGTATGCGGGCATCCTGGCGCTGCTCAACCTGCTGCAGGGGCTGGGAAGCGCGCTGCTCTGCGCCGACATCATCGAGGGGCTCTGGTAGGTGGGGCGGGGTTCAGGGTGTCTACTGGCCCGGCTGTGGGGGCGGTGGGCAGGGGGAGGCCAAGCCGAGGCCCCACCCAGAGGAGGCCCCTCCCTGACCCGCTCCTCCTGCCCCCCCCCCCAGCTGTGTAGATGCCACCACATTTCTCTACTTCAGCTTCTTTGCGCCCCTCATCTACGTGGCCTTCCTCCGGGGCTTCTTTGGGTGAGTCTTCCCACCGGGGGGGGGGGGGGTTGGGGGGTGGGTGGGGGGGTGTGGGCAAGGGGTGTGGGCCCCGAGGGGTAGGCGGTGGCCTGCCTGCTCGCCACCCAGTCTCTCGTGGTTAGAGGGCCGTGAGCTCCGCCTCGTGGCTGCCGGCGGAACTGCGCCTCCAGCTTCGTGCGCCTGCGCATCCGCAGCTGCGGGGTCCTGAGCGTCCCTCGGCCCGGCGCAGGCTCGGATACCAGGAAGGCGATGCTGATGAAGGGTGTATGTATATTCCCTCACGTGCTTACACGCACTTATATACATTCGCACATTATATATGTATACACGTTACACGTTATATATACAACACACAGACATACACACTTTCCCCGCAGGAGAGTGGCTCTGCGCTGTTCTACACTTGCTGCTTTTCATTCTACGGTAGATTAGCTAATTCGTTTAGCAAGCATTCACTGAATACCTACTCCGTGTCCCGCACCACTGCAGCCGCCAGACACCGCAGGGGACAAAGGAGACACAAGTCACCATGCTCCCGGATTCAAGCTGGGAATGGCTGGGGAGAGGAGCAGGCCTGGGGGAAGCCGGCCTGTAGTGCAGCGTAGGGTGGGTGCACTTTGGTGCACGTGGCAGGGAGACAGGATGCTAAGGACAGTGGGATGGAGGCTTGGACCCTGGGCCTCTATTGTGGCAGGAGTGCTGGCGTTTTGCCCCCCACCCCCACCTGCCACCGCACCCTCCCCCACCTGCTGGGTTTGAGGAGATGGGGGCATCAGAGGTGGGGTGAGAGGGCCTGGATTGGACCCCAGCCCAACCCTGATCCGTGTGGGACCTTGCACGTGTATTTATTTCCCTGGCCTCAGGCTCCTTTTTGCAAATCGGGTGCAGTGCTTCCCCATCAGTGTTATCTCGATGCTGGAGGGACCGGGTAAATGCAAAGTGAGAGGTCATAAAGCTGCAAGGGTGGAGGTCACAGCTGGTGTTTGCGGAGCACCTCGGGGCCGGAATTTACCTCCATTTACCCTCTTGAGCTCAGAGTTGTACAGAAACAGGCGCAGAAGTCCTTGTCCAAGCTCACATACGGGCTGAGTTTTAAAACAAGTCCCATTGGACTCCAGAGTCCAAGCCTTGGGGACCTCCCAGGGTGGCGGTTAGGCAGCCATTCGTGCGTCTCATTCCCTGGCCAAAGGCCTTATTGCCCAGAAAAGGAAGCCTTTCTTGACCCTCCGGTGGAGCTTCCCTGTCTCTCTGTCCTCCCCACCAGCTCGGAGCCCAAGATCCTCTTCTCCTACAAATGCCAAGTGGACGAGACTGAGGAACCAGACGTGCACCTGCCCCAGCCTTACGCGGTGGCCCGGCGAGAGGGACCGGAGGCGGCAGGGGCCGCGAGTACACAGTTCGACTCGGCCGGAGGGGTGGCCTACCTGGACGACATCGCCTCCATGCCCTGCCACACTGGCAGCATCAACAGCACAGACAGTGAGCGCTGGAAGGCCATCAACGCCTGAGTGTGGCCACCCTGGCAGGAAGGCCTGCTGGGGCCTGCAGAGGGCAGACTGGAGAGGAGGCCAGGGCGCGCAAAGCCCCTGGTGGGGAGGGACGAGGTCGCAGGACCTTCTGTGGGCGGCAGCCCCGTGCGGGCCCTGTCCTGCCTTCTGCGTTGCCTGTGGCCACCTCTGCTCTCGCTGGGGGCCGCCTCCCCCTTCCACCTGCCCTCACCCGGCTCAGCGACATGGCCCTGACTCTGATCTCCCAGGGCCTGCTGAGGGCGTCTCCTTTCTCCAAAGCCTGCGCACCCGGGACCGGTCTGGCCTTCCTCGTCCCTTCCAAAGTCCCCTCCCCGTGGCACTTTGGCCTCTTCGGAGCCCACTCTGGCAGGTGGGCTGAAGTGTGGATATTTTCTTGATCTATTTTTTAATAAAAAACAAAAGGAGCAGAAGGCGTAGCTGTGGAGGTTCTGCCGGAGCGCCGGGGCCGGGGCGAGAACCCGCGACGTACAGAGGTCCTGGCAGGCCCTGTGTCCCCAGCCCTGGGAGGCTCTGGGCCCCTTCGTTTGCTCAGCCAAGGAACACTGGCCAGTGCACAGGCTGGCTGCTGGGGACATGGAGGGAAATCGGATCCCAGGGCTCCCTGCCCCAGGCCCCTTTTTGAGCAGAGGAGACGCACGTGAAAAGAGAATCATGGTTCTGTGAGCTGTTGTCTCCCTACCCTGTTGGGGAGCCCGGGGTTTGGGATGAGCCCTGCGGGCCCCATCCTTTCTCTGCTCCTTCTGCTCCGCCATCTTGGACAGGCCCAGCTCCCGTTCGGCATCTGGAAAATGGGGATTAGAAGGCCTGTCTTTGAGGGGCTCTTGTAAGGGTTAGGAAACAGTAGGCGTGCACGGCTGGCAGATGGTTATGGGGCAGTAGTGACAACTGGATTGTTTTTAGCCCCTAGAACAGTGCTTGCCCCGTAACAGGTGCTCCGAAGGTAGGAGGGCAGGGAGTTGATGGGATACGCTGAAAAGGGGCCAGAATAAAGCAACCTGTGAATAAGAGAGAGGTGCCGGTGTCCGTGTTGCTGCCATTGTACCGAAGTCTGTCCCTGAGACTTTGGGCAGCCGGAGAAAAAGGGAGTTGCCAGTTACGCGATCCCCTGTGCCAGAGAGGAGGAGGAGGGCTCAGTGGGACCACAGGGGTGCTGAGGGTCAGGCCTGGCCCCGCCTGCACTGCCAGCCCTCTTTCGTGGGAGAACAGCAAGGGCCCTGGCGGGGGGGCCCATGAGGCATGCTCACCGGGATCCGGGGCCCAGAGGGCCGTCCGTGGGCCCGGACACTGGCAAGCGCAAAGGCACAGCCAGGGAGGGGACCGTTGGGGCTCCAAAGAGGTTGCTTCTCGCAGCTTTCCTAGAAGCCGGTTGGGGGCGGGGGAAGGAGGCCTGCAGCGCCTCCCAGGCAGGGCAAGCATTGGGGGCCGGGCGGGACCGGACAGTCCAGCCCAGAGCTGCATTCAGTGTCTGCAGCCTGGGACGCCTGTGCTGAGATACCAGACTCACAGCCGGGGTTTGCTCAGTGTGGTGACGGACCAAATGGCTGTGTCAACAGGGAGGCACCAACAGAAGAGAAGAGGCTAGAAGCCTACCGCTTTTTTTGTTCTGATCTTAAAGTTTGTGTTTTAATAGGTAATAGACGTACATGCCAAAACACACACACGCACACACGCACTCAAAAAACGAGGTGCAGGGAGGTGTATGATGAAGTTTGACTCTCCTCCCTACCTTGACTTTCAGGTTCCCTGTCCCCTTCCCCCCCCGAAGCACCACTGAGGCCAGGGGCTTCATTGCCTTCCAGAGGCCCCCGTGTGTGTTCATTACCCCTGTTCTGGGAACGTAGACGTTCTGTAGATTTTTTCCTCACTGACATCTGATCTTGGGATCATCCCATGTCAGATGCGAGAGCTGCTTCCCTCCGGCAGCTGCATACATTATGGATATATAGCAATTTATTTAACCAGTCCCCTTGGGATGGACTTTTGTTCCTGATCTATTTTTGCAACAACAGACAGCACAGTGGCAAAAATCCTTATAAATACGCTTTTGGTAACTCATGCAAGTGGAATTACTGGAGCACACGGTCTTAATTAGTTTTAATTAGTCTTACAGTCTTCTGGCAGAGACTAATAGCCGTCCTCCAATATATGTCCTCCTTTTCTTCCATTGTTTTTTAAAAAAATTTTTGTTTAATGTTTATTTATTTCTGAGACAGAAAGACAGAGCGTGAGTGGGGGAGGGGCAGAGAGAGAGGGAGACACAGAATCCGAAGCAGGCTCCAGGCTCTGAGCTCCGAGCTGTCAGCACAGAGCCTGACGCGGGGCTCAAACTCACAAACCATGAGATCATGACCAGAGCCGAAGTCAGATGCTCAACCGACTGAGCCACCCAGGCGCCCCTCCTTTTCTTCCCTTGTAATGGAATCCCTGGTTTTTTTAAAAGCTGGATACACAGCTTCCTGGAATAAGACTACATTTTCCAGCCATCCTTGCAGGTGGGTGTGGCCATGTGACTACGTTCTGGCCAATGGGATGCAAGCATGCACCCAACTTCCTTAGAGAACAGGCTCTGTTCCTTCCTGCTAACTGGGATGTGGTTGCAGTGGCTGGTATTGTAGCAGCCATCTTGAATCACAGAGTATCTTGGGAACGGAAGCCTCTCACGGAAGTGCAACAAGATAGAAAGGAGCCCATGTCCTGACACTGGTGCATCCATGGTGGCCTTGGACTTCCTTCCTTTTCAGAAAAAAAAATTTTTAATGTTTATATATTTTTAAGAGAGAGAGAGAGAGAGGGGCGCCTGGGTGGCTCAGTCGGTTGAGCGTCCGACTTCGGCTCAGGTCACGATCTCGCGGTTCGGGAGTTCGAGCCCCGCATCGGGCTCTGGGCTGATGGCTCAGAGCCTGGAGCCTGCTTCAGATTCTGTGTCTCCCTCTCTCTCTGCCCCTCCCCCGTTCATGCTCTGTCTCTCTCTGTCTCAAAAATAAATAAAACGTTAAAATTTTTTTTAAATAAAAAAAAAAAGAGAGAGAGAGAGAGAGAGAGACAGGGAACACATGGGGGGAGGAACAGAGAGAGAGGAAGACACAGAATCTGAAGCAGGCTCCGGTCTCTGAGCTGTCAGCACAGAGGACAACGCGGGCTCGAACCCATGGACTGTGAGATCATGACCTGAGCTGAAGTCAGAAAGAAGCTTAGCCGACTGAGCCAGCCGGTGCCCCTTATGATGGCTTTTTGAATATGAGGGAGAAAAAAATGTCTACTTTGTTTAAACCGCTTTGGATTTTTCTCTTACAGTTCAACCTAATCTGAACCAGCACACTCTTCAAGGAGGCTGTACGAGTTTTAACTCCTACCAGTGCAGCCTCATTGACACTGTGCGCCATTCAAATTTTTAATCTTCCCGAAAAGACTTGCTTGCTCCTGTTCTTCTAGGAGCACTTTCCAGATGGCAACAAACACCACGCTGAAGAGTGGCCAGAATGTGGGGAATTCTGGAAGCCTTGTTATGGCGATGGAATTAACCCTATGTGGCCCAAGTTCCAGTCCTACCTCCCTGCTGCCTCTGCTCATGAGGTATGGACCTTGGGCGAGTCGCGTCTTCTCTCTGACCTTCAATTTCCTCATAGGGACTCAGGGTATCTGATGACTGGTTGCTATCTAATCTTCCCTTCCTTAGTAACCACACCCTGGTGTTTCGTGGTTCAGTGAAGCAGGCAGGTGTAAGGTGACATTCCTTGACCCTTTGTAGTCACTCACGTGACTAAGTTTTGGTCAGTGGATGTTAGCAGAAGTATGAGACTTTCTTTAACACAGACTGCTTAATGGGCGTTGACTCAGCTAGGAGGTGTGCTCTTTTGTCCCCCTGCTTCCTACAATGCTGATGTGATGACCGACTCTCTGGCAGCCATCTTGGATGGTGAGGTAGGTGACTTTGGGAAGCTATGCCTTGGGACTTCTCAAATAGACAGAACAACAAGTCCTGTCCCCAGTGATGGTGGTGCTGTACCAGCACTGGACTGCTGCCAACAGCAGCAGGAGAGAAAGAAACTATCTTGTATACAGGGAGAGAAAGAGAAAGAAACTATCTTGTATACAGAAGCTTGGTCCTAATGACAATATGTGAGGATCAAAATAGCCCCCCTCCCACCACCAACAGGTCACTCGCAGGAAATAGGATAATATTTTGAGATAGTAATTGTGTCTTTTCCTTCTTGAGTTTCGCTTTCTTTTCCCTTTCATGTCAGGGGGAGTTGGGTCTTGTCCTTCCTTACCCAGGGAAGCCCACAGATGGTGGCTGCCCTCCTGACTTTGTCCCAAATGCCTTGGGTTACTGAAGGCAGCAGGTGGGGATTCCCTTGGGAGTCAGGTCTATGTGTCCCTGAGCGTTGAGGACCAGGCATGGGGGAGGCCGGGCTCCAGATAAGATGGCGCCCTTGTGAGCCTCGGGAGGAAGACTTTGGGCACAGCGGTCTCCAAGCCCAAGTGATACAGACACTGCAGAGCTCTGAGCTCAGCAGGTCCCTACCGCCAAGAGCACTGGAGGCCTTAGTGGTAACGGCTGGGAACACGAGACCAGTGGTGTAGTGGCCTGCCAGGTACTGCAGGCCAGGTGGCTAACATGACAGACATTTCCTTCTCACGGTTCTGGAGGCTGGAAGTCTGGGATCAAGGTGCCAGCAGACTTGGCTTCTCCTGAGGCCCTTCTCCGTGGTGTGTTCGCTGTGTCCGCAGATGGCCTTTCCTCTGTGCAGGCGCGCCCCTGATGTCTCTCTGTGTGCCCAAATTTCCTCTTCTTATGAGGACACCTGTCAGATGGATTAGGGCCCGCCCGAATGGCTTTGTTTTAACTTAATCGGCTCTTAAAGGCCTTGTCTCCAAATACAGTCACATTCTCAGGTGCTGGGTGTTAGGGCTTCACTGTGTGACTTTTGGGGGGGGGAGACACAATTCAGCCCATAATAAATGGCACGAAATCTTCTCTTCCCCTGACATCCTGACACTGTACCAGAGCTAGGAAACTTTTTTTTTTAATTTTTTTTTAATGTTTATTTATTTTTGAGACAGAGAGAGCGCACGCATGAACGGGGGAGGGGCAGAGAGAGAGGGAGACACAGAATCGGAAGCAGGCTCCAGGCTCCGAGCCATCAGCCCAGAGCCTGACACGGGGTTCGAACTCACGAACCGTGAGATCGTGACCTGAGCTGAAGTCGGACGCTCAACCGACTGAGCCACCCAGGCGCCCCCAGAGCTAGGAAACTTGACCTGGTCCAGGGACCAGGCAGAAAGCCCCCAAGAACAACAGAGGTGACATCTTCCACCAGCTCAGCAGAATCAGACCAACTAGGAAATTAAGGAGCCTTCTAGAAAGTCACTTGTATGTTTGTGGCCTGGGATTCACCGCACCGGTGTAAGGGGGGTTCGCTTGAGGATCGCCCACACATTCTGCTTCTCTTCCTTCCGGACACACATAGAGGATCATTGTACTTCCCTGCCCCCTTTGGGGAGAGGGGTAATGCCGCGGGACTTACTTTGATCGGAGGTGCCACGTGTCGTTTCTGGGTAGAAGCATTTAACTGCTAGTACATTACTCTGTCCTCCGCAGTAATGGTGGGAACGTATGTCCAGATAGACCCCGTGTCAACCTGAGTCCCTGAGGGACCTTGTGACAAGAGTTCCTCTGCTAGACTGCACTGGCTATTTAGCCAGAATGAGAAAGAAGCCTTGTCCTTTAAGCTGCTAAGATCAGGGGCCACGTGTTAACGCAGCAGGTCCTAGCACATCGTGACCGATACAAGGGCGAAATGAGATAGACCGCTCGGTTCCTAATGGTGCTCAGTTCACTCGATGTTCAGCAAATAGGGGGAGCAAGGTCTGGGCTGGGGACAACTAACAGCCTGGGGGGGGGGTCACAGGGTCACCCCTTATCTTCTGTGTGGCGTGGGCCTCCCTTTCACATCTTGTGCCGCTTTCCGGAAGCTTCACGCCAAAGTTATCCTCACCCATTCATGGCTTTCCTTCCTTGGAGATGCCTGGGCCAGGCTCATAGCCCAAGCGCCCCGGCCTTCCTCCTCCCTTGAGGTTCTAGCAGCTCCTCCTCTGCTCTGGGACAGGACCTACGCGGTCCTGCTGGGGAGCTAGGGAGCCATGGTGACACTGGCTTGGCTCTGAGATGGGGCCGTGAAGTCGAGGAAACACTGGCATCCGGGGTTACGGTTTATGAACGCGTCTCCAGGACCCTGCACTGAGCTTCCTTCTGGAATGCTGATGTAGGAAGCGCCGTCCCCTCCCCTGACGAGCTGTCACTGCTGTGCTGCCCACCGTGTGGGCCCACGCCCTGAGCCCGGGAGGGACAAGCACACTTCTCTCTTAAGATGAGGGGAGCGGCCCCTCCGAGAGCAGACAGCCAGCTTCCTGAGTCCCTCTCCAGCGATGCTCAGTGGCCTGCACTTGCTACCTGACATGTGCAGTGCCATGTGACGGAGCCTGTCAGCCCGTGGTCTGCTCAGAGAGAACCACTCCCCGCCCCCCCCCCCCCCGCCCCTGCCTCTCCCCAGAGACCCGTGTCTCTACCCTTCCGCCTCCCCGGGGCAGGTGAACACGACAGAGCCCAGCCAGCCCAGAGGAGCGCCTGCTAAACTTGGTAAAGGGACGCTGCAGCCAGCAGCCTCAGTCTCAGGATGGGGACTGGGGAGGAGTGAGGAGTCAGAGCTGCTACAGCTTGGTCCTAAGCCCCAGGGAGCAGATTGGAGCTGAGTGGCCATCCGGCTCTTCTCCCAACCTTGTCGCAGGACCGCGCTGGAGACCGGACCCCTACTCCCCAGAGCTACAAACCCCGAGTGAGACCAGAAGGGTGTGGGTCCGAGCACCTTGCGTCCCCGGGATGCATGTATGGGCTCTGCCTCCAGACTCTGCAGGGGCAAAGGCAAGGCTGCTCTGGATTCTGGGGGCTTGCTGTCTCTCAGAGAGCTGGTCTCATCTTCAGCCACGGGGCCTCCGCAGCAGGTAATTCTGCTAAGGTCCTGATACGTACCCTGCAAGGCAGATTTTCTGCCATCACCCCCACCTTACAGATGAGGACACTGGGGCTCCGAGAGAGGCAGCTATGGTCTCAGGGGAGGCGGAGCTGGGAGGTAGGCCCGGGGGGAAAGCGGGTGGCCACACTCCCGCCACACCCTCCCCTCTGCTGCGACAGGCGGGAAGGGGTGCTGACGGGCAGGTGTTCCATCGGAGAGGAAGTCAGGCCCCTGGCAGGCCCGTGTACTAGAGTGGAAGCTGTGTGATGTCGGCTGATTGTCCTGGGGCATAATGACAGTCGTTTGTCATCCAGGGGCCTGTGACAACTATCGATGTTCAGACCACATTCCGAACACTCCACGTGGGCAACAGAGGCCCACATGGTTACGATGCCCACTTTGCAGATGGGGAAGCCGAGGGAAGGAGAGGTCACGTGGCCAAACACAAGGCAGGGCGGGATTTGACTGCAGGGATCCAACCTCTGTGCTCCACTGCCAAGACTCACAGACACAGCAACAGAGAAGGGGCTCTGAGCCTTGCCGCTGGGGCCACTGGACCCAGGTGAGGAAGCTGCAGTCACTCCATGGTCTAGGGGTGCAGAGAAGTCCCCACAGGATTGCCCTGGAGGGGAGAGACAGCCCCCTGGGATGCTTATGGCAGAGCTGGGTCCAGGATGCACACCGCTTGGGCATCAAGGAGACAACCCCGTTCCTCGACCCAGGTCTGACGTGTGATGTGGCAGGACCCCTTGCTCCCCATGCCTCCATTTCCTCGCCTGTGACGTGGCACTGATCGCTCCCCACCCCCACCCTGTGCCGGGCCTGGCACCGAGCAGCCTCTCTGTCTAGGGGGCTGTCCGCCCTCTGTTTCTAAGCAGGACCTTCCTCGGGGGGGGACGGGCCTGCTTGCGGGGAGCGGCCCGTGTAATTGGCCCTGTGGATCAGGAGGCGGCTGCTGGCCATCCGAGCGTGGCCAGCGTTTTATTTCTCATATTGTTTGGGGATGGTGACTCAGCTGAACGCATCCAGCAAATCAAGACCCAATCACCCGCTGTGAAGAATGTTTAAAGCCAGGCTCCAGTCAAGATCTCGTTAGGAGCTCAGGAGACTCTGGGACGCAAAATCAGTGCCGCTTGGCTGGGGCTGAATAGCATTCTGGGGAAGATGAGTCTGATTCGAGGTGGAAAATTGGAGAGCCACCCCAAGGAGACAGCCTTCCCGGTGGGCCAGGGTCCGCCTGGGCCGTGGGGCCGGCCTGGTGCACACCCTCATGGTGTGGGCCTGCCCCCCGTGGTTGGTCCTGAATCCCCTGACTCCCAGACTGGTGTGGGGGTGACAGTGCTCTCGTGCAGTCATGGAAGCAGCCCCTGTGAAGGTGGCCTTCCGGAAGGTTCCGATTCCTCCCTCTTGTGCACATTTCAAATATGGACTCCGGTCATCCTCGTAAACAGGTGGCCCATAGACACATGCGATGTTTTCAAAAATTGTTTTAATTAGTTGTCAGAACATAAATATTAGATATCACACACACTTCCAGATTTTCAGTTTCTCAAAAAAAAAAAAATTTCACGAGATGCAGCGATCCCAGATTGGGCCATTCCTCCCCGCCCCAGTTATGACAGGCCCATCTGGCCTGAGTTGATTATTTGTGTCTCTGGCCTGGCCCCTCTACATATGGGAGTTTGAAATGTCTGAGAAGCTCTAAAGCTGTGGCATCAAGGTGACTTTTCCGGGCTGCATCTCGTATTTCCCATTCATGTCACTCTGCAAACATTTACTGAGCACCTACTATGTGCCAGGCTCCGTGTTTGTCCATCTGGACACAAAAGGCACGGAAGAAAATGAATTACAACTTCACATTGCAGTGGGCTTTTGTGCCAGCTCAGTGTACTGATGAGAACCACCCCCTTCCCTTCTCCAGGACTGGCCCTCCCACATCACTAAGGCTCCACCCCCACTCATGGTGGGCACAGGTGCAGGCCTAGCCTGTGAGAAGCTGCAGTGTGATTGGCTCAGAGATGCATGTGACACTTGGGGAAGGGCCAATCAGAATCACAGAGCTGCTTCTGCCCTCAAGAACAAGATGTCTCTCTCTGCCGATTTGGATGGATCGGTGGGATGTGGTCCCAGAGCTGCTGACCCCATCCCTCCCACCCCTTGCTAGAACCTCTCTGATGATGAAGCCACCCAAGGCCACTGAAGAGGCTAGACCGGGAGCAAAACACGGGAACAAATCATCCTCTCAGCACCTGGATGCAGCTCTGCCTGAGTGCAGCTCGGCCGGGATTCCCAGGCGCTGGAGCTAACGCATCTCCTTCTTTGCTCAAGCTAGTTTGAATTGGGCTCCTATCCCCTGTAACTATAGGAACCCTGGCTGATGTGAGTGAGGGGGGGAATTACTCTGGGAAATGCTGGGAAGCTGCGGGAATGGAGAAGGAGGCCCAGTTCTTCTAGGGGCAGGGTCCTTCCAAGATGGAGACTCTGGTTGAGCTTGAAGGGAAATGAAATGAAATGAAGTGAAGGGAGAGCAGAGCAGGAGGACGTCTGGATAGGGGAACCCATGAACAAATACCGGTAGATCCGTGTTGATTTAAACGAGACGGGAGAGTCCAAGAATTTTGGTTCAAATAAGGAATCTAACAATGTCTTCGCCTTTGTTAATTTTTTTCCTTCATGCCAGCAGCAATGATCCTCTTAGGTTTTGACCCAGAAATTCCAGATGCCAAGTGCTCAGCAGGGCGAGAAAGGGTCACATAAGACACCCTCCCAATCCTGGGCCTTGCAGCCTAAGAGGGCTGTGGACACCATAGCCAGGCCCACAGGCCAGGCATCTTATAAGGCTCCTTTGTGCAAATAACCCTTCTAAGCACACGTCTATACTCACAGAAAATAGAACAGGGCTTTGCATTTTCACGCCAGTCTCCACTCTGAAGAGGAGAACATACGTCGTTTTCTCGGTGAATATTTTCAATGCACTACTTATCAGAACCGGCTTGATGATTCCGAAGAGCGTCTGTGTTTTTGCAGCTGTAGGGGAAGCAAGAACATTTTTTCCTTCTTATCTTGCTGAGATTTCTTTTACCGGCAGTAAGAAAAGCTTAGAGTTTTCAAGGCTAAGTACTGAAATTTTATTACTTGGCACCAAGAGGAGGGAAAAAAAAAAAAAAAAACCCAGCTCAACAAGCTGGAAATGTAGACCAGGAAAAGGCAAAGAGAAGAGGAGGGTTAGCAAGCGAGGCAATTGGGGCACCTGCCATTTTTGCATGTGCAGCGAGAGATTGTGCTCTCAGTGTGCTTGGGGAGAAAAGGGTGCAGGAGGGTGGACATAGCCTGGACCCAAGCAGCTTAAGTAAGGAGGGATTATTTGTCCCTGACGGAACATGAGCCAAGGGCTGATGCAGGGCTATGTGGTATCATCAGTGCTCAGGCTCCCCCTACGGTTACACCGTGCTCAGTCTTGCCTTCCATCTGCAAAGTGACCTCATGATCACAAAAGGGCTGCTGCAGCTCCAACCGTCTTTCCAACCCGGTTCTAGGTGGGGAGAAGGAGAAAAGGGGTGAGTGTGAGGGATGAAGAAAACCAGTGTGGTCAGTCGTCATCTCTTATAGCTGAGAATCTTTCCCGTGAGATGCCTCAGGTTCACCTTGTTGGCCCCAGTGTGCTGGTACGGCCACTACATTGCACAGGGGCTGGAATAGGCAGGGTTTTCTTTTTCTTTTCTTTTCTTTTTTTTTTTTTTTTAAGCTGGGCACATGCTACCCCTGATAAATCGCTAAGAAGGAACACGGATATTAGGTAGGCGGCTGGCAGTCTCCGCTTCATGTACTCGCAAAGATGAAGAATCAGTTAATGAACTGGTGACGGCATGCACCGCCAGCTTGGCCCAGTTTTACATCTTCCCCCAGTCACTCGGGTACTTTAAAAATAACTTTATGAATTAAACATCGCAGATGCAATGAAAACCCCCTGGGCAGCTTCCCCTTCCCGATTCTCTGCCCTGCCCCCCACAGTAGAGAACAATGGCCACAAATCTTGAAATCTTGAATTTCGTGGTTATTAACACAGCAAAGGTTAAGTGTATCCGTGAACACCGTGCAGCACCGTCCTGTGTGCTCTAAATTCGTCAAGTGGGTTCATACCGACCTTTTCCCTCCTCAGCCTGTTGTTTGCATTCCCTTTTTGTTTGGGGGCCTTATGTATGTTGATACTGTGTAGTATTCTGTTATAGAAACAGAGTATCAGTTACCTGTCAGCTCTGTCGTTCAGGCAGTTTCCAAGCTGTGAAGGCAGATGACCTTCTCGTGCATTCTTGGGTCTGACTCTGTGGTTCACATGTGCGTGCGCAAGTCTCTCTAGGGTGTGTCTGGAGGGACAGAACGGCTGGGGTCTCAGGCGGACGCATGTTCAACGTCACTCGCCACTGCCAGAGTTTTCTTCCAAGTGATCCCAGTGATCGCTGGAGCAGGGGTGTGGCAAATACCGGAGCAGGGGTGTGGCTGGGGGGGGCCATGCTCCTGGGCGTTTCTGAGACCCTTTGAGGGGACTTGTGAGGTCAAAGCTGTTTTCATTATAAGACATTATCAGCCTTCCTTATGCTCATTCTTGTCTTGAGTGCGTGGTAGAATTTTCCAGAGCTGACATGTGATGATGTCATTGCTCCGACAGCCAATGGAATGTGTGCTTTAATTTTCTACACTTTTTTAGAGAGAGAGAGTACAAGTGAGAGAGGGGCAGACACACACACACACACACACACACACAGAGAGAGAGAGAGAGAGAGAGAGAGAAGCAGGGCTTGTGTTTTACCCGAAGTGGGGCTTGAGCTCACCCCATGTGGAACTCGAACTGCGAGGTCACGACCTGAACCAAAGTCAGACGCTTGATGAAGGAGCCACCCAGGCACCCTGTGTGCTTTAATTTTAATTAAAATTAAATTTTGAGTAATTTTGAATATAGTAAACGTCGATAAACAAAACTCCCATCCACAAAAGCTCTTTGGGGGCCCTCACTCAGTAATCTTTCAGAGTGTTAAGGGGTCCTGGGACCCGAAAGGCACAGATGGGAAAAACCCTGGTAGTGCTGACTGCCCCTGCCTCTTGGACCATGAGAGGACAGCTCACGCGGTGGGAATCACCTTGCCTGGGGGTACCCTCAAATTTCTCGGTACATCTTGGAACTGCCACCTGCTAGGTGGCCGCTAGGGGTGGCTAAAGCTGTGTCATAGATCTGACCTCTTTGATTCCGTCCCTACTCTGGGAAACCATGCATCTGAGCAGAGGACCCTTTTCCAGGCTGGGAAGGTCAGCAGACAGCAAAGGGAGGCCGGAAGTCAGAGACCCTGGTGTAGGTCAGGCTCTGCCTTTAAGGGTGACCTGCGGTGAGTCATTTTACTGTCTGGCCTCGGTTTCAGACACAGAGAAAAGGTACAAAGATAGTACAAAGAACTCTTATTCCCTGGACAATCGGAGAGCAAGGGCCAGCATGCCACCCACCCCCTAGAAGACTTTCTTTTTTTCTTTTTTTTTTTTTTTGCGTATTTCCCTCAAATAGACCATGCTCTCGCTCGACAACAGCACAGCCACCCAAATCGGGGAAGCCACCCTGATGGGACACCCCTTTCTGAGCCACAGACCCTGTTCACATTTTGCCAATTGTCCCAATAATGTCCTTTAGGGCAAAAGGACCCAGGTCAGGACCACACACTTGAGACCCTGAGTTTTCCTGTCTCTTGAGTCTCCTTTAATCTGGAACATTCCTCAGTCTTTCATTGACTTTCATGACTTGGATCCCTTTGAACAGGATTCTATTTTATAGAGTGAGTAACTGTTTCCTGATGATCAGATCCAGCCGATGTGTTTCCATATCACAGAAGTGATGCTGTGTTCCCCTCACGGGCACCTGCCACGGGGCTCCTGATAGCACCTTGTCTCTTGGCATTAACTCTCATCCCTTGAATATGAGGGCATCAGCCAGACTTCTTCACTGCACTTACTCCTTCCTCCTTTGTAAGTAACGCGCCTCTGCGGGGAGGTACTTTGAGCCTACAAAGACACCCTTTCTCCCTACCTTTTCTCTCTACCTTTTCCCTGCTAGGTTTACCAGCTTTCGATTCTTGCCAGGAACGGTGGTGCCCACGCTGGTTGCCAGATGGCGACTTTCCTTCCAATTGTGTCGTTCGATCCTTCCACGTTCACAGGTTGGCATCTGCGGTGAAGAAGGCAGCTTTTCTCTCTGTTCATTCATCCGTCATTTATATTTGTTTTCTGTGTTTTTATTTACGACTCAGAGGAAGACAGGGAGCCTGTTGAGAGTGAAAGGGGGCACAATTAACAACAATGCAAGGATGATACGTATAGACCTGGACTGTTCCCCCCAGATGGGTAGGTGTGCTCACCTGTGACACCCTCCTTCCCGGACTTCAGGTGGCTTCCTGCTGAGGACGGTGCTCCAAAGGGGAGCCCTGACCACCCGGTTGTGGAGGCCGGGGCTTGGAGGTCCTCCTGACGCCTCCCTCCCCCTCCCCCCGAACATCCGTGACCAAGTCCTGCGCATTTTACTTTCAAAATACAGCCTCTCTCTACTTGTCCCCCTTTCCTGCAGCAGCCTGGTTCATGCCACCCCTCACCTCTAGAGCAACGCTGTCATTTCCAGCCTGCCCCTCCTACCTTCCCTTTGCAGACTGAGGCCAGGGACGTGGACGCAGCTCTGTCTGTGGCTCCTTGTGCCCTCCCACGGCTTCCCTGGCACGGCTCCCAAAGACCTCAGCAAGGCCCCCAGAGGCTCCACCCCCTCCCCCTTCCCCGCCCCGCCCCCCCCTACTCTGGGCCCTCTAATTTAGCTTTCCAACACTAACCTGCAAGCCGTCGAGGGTAGTGGATTTTTGTACGCGTAAGTTTTTATGGTTGCAAAATCGCTTTCTTGCAACCGTTCGATTAAATTCATTTGGAATTATATTGGGACATTATTTTGGCGACCTGCCAGCTCGAATTCAGTCTCTGGGACTTGGCTCTGTAGGCTTCCCACCTGCCACCAGAGGGCGCTCCGTAGCGTCCTGGCTGCGCCTCGCCGCTTGGCCGCCACCTGTCCCCGGCTGTTTCTCACCCACGAAAGAGCCGGTCAATGAAACGAATTCTTGTTTAGGCACCGTATATAGCCATCGCGAGGACGAAACGTGATATAGCGGTGTGAACACAGTCATGTGGGTAGAAGCCAACTCAAGATCATTTACATATTGGAAAATGTTTTCTTTGGAAATTCAGTGCACATCCAATATTGGCTTCTTCCTTAAAGCCTTCACACTCTGCTCCTCTTGTCGGGCTTTATGATATAAAGAAAGTGCCATCCGTTTTCCGCCACACCTCATGGAGGCTGCCCGCCCCCCTCCCCGTTGCTTCTTGTCTAGGTGAGCCTTGGTGGGAAAGGTGGCATGCCCAGGCCTGGGGCACCAGCTATCAGCGTCTTGGCACATGCAGTCACCCTGTGCTTGGCATGCCCCTGTCTCCCTCCGTGGTTCATTCCCAGCTATCCTCCAGCCTCTGCTCAAACACCAGCTTTCCTTGACCCACCAAGGAAGATGGGCATTCTGTGCTACCTATGCTCAGGTGTTTGCTGAACACACCCGTGGATCGCTCCTGCGATGCACCAGGCACGGCTTCAAGGTACTCTATGTCCAGTGCTCCATTTAATCCTCCCCCCCACCCGATGAACAGGGCAGGCACTGTGGCTATCCCCATTTTACAGATGATAAAACTGAGGCTCAGGGAGGTTTAGTGACCTGGCCACATTCATCCTGCTGGTCAGTGGTGGAGATGAGATTCAGACCCAGGCAGCCTGGCTCCAGGCCCGTGTCCTCGGCCATTGCATTATGCCGTCTGTCCTTCACGCGCCACCCTTTGTAACGCTGCATTTATTTGCGGTATTATTTGGTGATTGTGATGTCCGTTGGGGCATCCAGCATAGGCCTGGTCCTTGGTAGGTGGTCAGGATATATTGGTTGAAGGAATGAATGAATGAAACCAATTTTTTTTCCTTTTGCTGATCGAAATATCCACCTTACCCTAAGCTCCTCCTTTACGGAACAAGGGGATATGAGGCTGGGGGAAGTCAGGAGCCCTAGACCAGACCCAGAGCCCAGGGCACTGATAGATGATGGGGACTCAGAGGGCAGAGATGGATCACTCTGGGCCAATTTTGCCACAAGGAGCGAGGGAAGGCTTCCCCAAGGAAGTGATATTGAGATGGGTTTTGCAGGATGAGTAGGAGTTTGCCGAGGACAGCCATCCAGCCTGATAAGATCTGGGGTTGGAAGCATCATCTGTGGTGAAGGTCATTCTCAGTTTCAAGCCTCTGCCCTTCACTCAGGTTGGGGGGTGGGGGCGACAAAGGAAGACAGGGACAGCAGGGCAGATGTTTACAGATGTCTGTGCACCAGTGAAACCTTCAAATGTTTTCCAGTCACTCCTTCTACCAAATCATTTAGTGCTTTTCAAAGAAAAACGAGTCAAGCCTTGTTCCCTTTGACTCCTTTTACTTGAAACAGCTGCTTTTGGTCCCCAGCTCTTCTCTTCCTCTGTGGCTGGAAGCCTTTTGGATTTCTGGGGTTCTCCTTTGAGACTGCAGCTATCCTGGGGGTGAGTCAACTGATGAGAGTGGTTGGCACTGACCCCTTCATTGTTAACTGCCAGGTGAGCAGACGTGGGCAGGGGTGAAGGAGCAGGGCTGGGCCCGGGGAGGAGCTGGCAGAGCCGGGCAGGGTGGGGCAGGAGAGCTGGCTCTGACCTCCGGATGCAGAGGTGGCCTGTGGCCCAGGCTGGCCAGCGAGAGCACCACGGTCCCTTAGGACCCAGTGACAGTTCCGGTGGACATGTGATCTTAGCTGGTCTCTCAGAGGAAATCCCAAGCCATTGCTTGGAACTACATGGAAAAGAGAAGGAGCTGGGGTCACAAGCGAGAAGCTGGAAGCCTGGAGCTGGTTGCCCACTGTCTCTGCCTCCACGCATGAGGGCTGACACGAGAGTGCAGGCGGCACACAGCAAACCAGGATCCAGAGACGGATGTTGAGTCCGAATGGACTTCTTTCAACACCTGCTCCCACCTGCACCGGGGGTCCCGGACTTCTGATGATTCAGACTTCTTCCCCGTAGCGTAAAGCCAGTCTGGGTTGGGTTTCTGACCCTGGCTACCAGGAGGATCCTGGGAAGATGAAACTTGGCTTAGCTTGGGAATGAGTGAGGTCTACAGACCCTCCAATAGCTGTGTTCAGAGGGTAAGAACCGCACAGCACCAGCATGGGAGACGCTCCGGGCTTTCCCAGCGATTAGGCAGAGGACTGTGCTATTAACCCCGAGTAGTCCCAGAGCCTAAGGGTGGAGAGAGAGCACCCACCCCCATTTATGCAAATCGGCACAGCAGGTTTGCTTGGTTACCTGCAGGGACCTACAGGCAAGACCCACAGGCACACACAGACACACACGCACAAGCACACTTCAGATGGCTCAAAAAGGTGCAGTGCCCCCAAAAGTACACACCCTCTGAGCTAGAAATTCCATTTCTGGGAAGCTGCCCTGAGGGCAGAATAAAGGACGTGTGCCAGGACTTAGCTTCAAGGAATCTCTCTGCAGTGCAGCTTCTAATAACAAAAAGTTGGCAACAATCTGGATTCCAATAAGGGAGTGGTTAAATCCGCTGTAGTAGGAGAGCACAGTGGCGTGCTACTCAGCCCTCAAAACAAGAAGCGGAGCTGTTTACTTACGTGGGAAGATGAGCGTCATTGATTATTGAGTGAAAAAAAGAAAGCCAGCAGCTTGCAAAACAGTCTAAATGCCATGAATCCATTGGGGTGAAATAGAAGTCAGAATCAGCATGCACTAGAGTCTGGGTGTAATTGAGGTTGTTTCCGAGGCGGTAGGATTGGGGCACTTTTCCAGGTCCTCTAGGGTGCTCTGTGGTGGGAAAGCACCCTGGATTTGGAAACGGAATATGCACTCTGTGCACACGTACCCTCCCGCGTGCAGAAATGAGGTACGTGCACACATTGAGGTAACGCCGTTGCTTATAAAGCTTGAGGTTGGAGCCAACCTTGCTGTCCAGCGATAGGGGATTCAGGAAAGAAATCAAGAGCGGTCATTCAACGTCAAACAGATGAGGAGGCTCTAGATAAGTTCTGATTAGAAGCAGTCTCCGAGATACGGCAAGTGGGGGAGAGAAGCAGATCAACGTACGCAATCATCTGTGTGAAAACAGTCTTGTGCATGTACAAACATAAAATACCTCTAGAAGGACCCTCAGGAAACACAACAGTCTGTGTGCAGGGAAGGATGGAGGCAGGGGTGGGGGGTCAGGGGAGACTTTTGTTGCAAACCCACTTACACCTTGAATGAAAACACCGTTTGCGTGTGTTCCCTATTGGAAAGCAGGGCTTAAACAGAAAGGAAGAGGCAGCACAGCCATGCTCAGGGAAGCACGCAACAGAGAGATCCAGACAGGCTCGCAGAAGCACCTGCTTTTCCTAGCACGCAGATACTGCCCCGACCCGCGTGCGTGTCTGCACGCACGGAGGCTCAGCTTTGGCCTTCCCGTCCCTTGTCCGAGACCTGAATGTGGCTGTGGCCTCATGCGGGGCGGGGTGGGGGGCGGTGCGGTGCAGGGGCAGTGGGATGGCCGGGATCAGTGGCAGTTCAGTTCTCTGCCTCTTTAATTCCCTCTGGCTAAAATGCCAATTTTCTGCTAGGCTGGTCTGACTGCTGCAGAATCGCTTCTGTTAACAAACTGCACCGAAGAGCAGAGCAATTAGGCAATTAAACTGTTTTAAATTGAATTTAGAGCCCTGATATTTCTCTGGGAGGGTGGCCTCTTGGCCTCACCTCCGCCCTGTGCAGTGGATGAGAGAGCAGAGGGGCCAAAGGGCAGAGACCGATGACGGTGCCTGGGTGGGGGCAGCTCAGGGAGGACTCCAGCGGTGGACACTTAGACCCACGGCTCTGTGGGCACGCAGCCCCTCCTGGCTCGTCCCTGCAAGCTAGGGAAGTCTCGCGTTCACTCACCCATTCATGTAGGGAACACCTACTGTATGACAGGCGCTGTTCTAGGCGCTGGGATCCAGCCAGCGGTGACTACACAAGGCCCTTGTCCGCTGGAGCCCATGTTCTAAGTAAGATGGTTCCAACGGGAAGTGGGGAGACGGGAAAGAGAACGGATGGGAGCTATGTTAGCTAGAGCATTCAGTGAAGGCCTGTCCAAGGAGGTCACATTCCTGCTAAGAAACCGAGGATGAGAAGACGCAGACATAATAAAAGCCTTCCAGATAAAGCCAACAGTAAGTGCAAGGGCCCTGAGTTATGCCCAGTCGTGGCTAATTTGGGCAAGACCAAAGGTTACTATGGCCAAAGCACAGAATGAAGAGGAGTCTGGAGGCGAGAGGGGTCAGGAGCCGGGGGCTCTCTGTGTGTGGGCACCGGTCCTCGATCATGTAGAAGGGGGCACATTTGCATATTGCTTCAGAGATGGAAAGGGACTTGCCTGAACCGCCCGACAAGGGATACTTCAGGAGCCAGGACTGCTCAGCCTGAAGAACAGCCCCAGGGGTCCCCATCTTTGTGTGTCCATGTGGCTTTCCTTGGCAGAGGGCGCAGCTGGCTCGGAGGGCAGAGCCAGGGCAGGGAGGCACCCCTGCTGAGTGAGGAGGCGTTTTTCCTGAACCACCCGGCCACGGAATGCCCTGCCTGCATGGTGGTGAGCTCCCCCGTGCTGGGAGGTATTCAAGCAAAGGCTGGGCAACAAGGCGAGACGATTTTATGAGCAGGGAGGGACCCCATCACTGTTTTCCACCTGCTGGCCTATGGTTGGTCCCGGGGACTCGATGGGCACACGCCCACCCGTGTGTGATGCAGGGCGGGACGCCCATCTCTCCTGGCCTCAGTTTCCTTGGTACTTCCTAGATGCGTTAAAGTAGCAAATGCTTGCAAACTGTCGGAACAGAACCTGGCTCGGGGCAAACACCGTGCCTGGGGAGCTGTTGTATTATTTTAACGGCCCGTAGGCTCTCCTCTGCCTTCTTTTTCATCTCTTTTTCTTTTGATTTGAAAGCTTCAAAACATGTATATGGTAAAAGAGAAAATAATTAATTTAAAAAATCCAGCCACCCCAAAGGATCAACAATGAAAAGTGAGTCTCCCTCTAACCCCTGGCCCCATGCTCCTCCCCCAGGCCACCTGCGCCAGCATTTTTGTTTTTGATGGGGGGGGGGAGGGGGTTGCCCTTCCAGAAACACTCACACATAAGGAAATATGTGTTTTCCCACACAAACTGTAGCCATCTATATATACTCTTCTGGCTTCTTTCCCTCACTCCTCATCAAAGCCATGGATGTTGATTTAAGCATCTTGAATTTCTGAAGAGAAAATATATTCTTACAGGGTTTAAAAACTTCAGTGATCTGTGCTGAGAATATACTCTCTCCTCCCTGCCCCTAACCACTCATTCCCCACAAGTAAGCACTTGAACTGGTTTCTTAGGGACCCTTTCAGTGTTGTTGTTGTTGTTTTTGTTCCCCACACAAATACAAACACATACAAATAGGCTCTTATTCCCATATCCTGGTCCTGCGCAAGAGCCTTACTCTAAACACACGGTTCTGCACTTTGCGTTTTCACCCCTCAGTGTCTACCAGCATGCCGATATTTTGATATTTTCCGTATCCACCTTGGAGCCTCTTTCCCGCCCTTAACAGCTGTGTGATACTCCACCCCGCACTCAGAGCAGAGTTTATGTAACTGGATCCTGGGTGGGGTGTTTCCAAACACACGGGCAGTGGCTCACTGGAATAACTTTGAAACATAGTCTTCCACGGTAGCAGGGGGTTGCTGGGTCAGAAGGTAACCCTGATGGATGGATACAGACAGCTTCTCCTGTACAGGGCGCCCCCTTTGCACTCCTGCCAGCCACACAGAGAGGACCTGTTTCCCTTGGCATCACCAACAGAGTGTCAACGGAAGTGCCGTTCTGATAAGGGAGAAATATTTCCACGTCTCTTACATGTGTGAAGTTGGGCATTAAGTAATATAGTTGGGGGCCCTTTGGGTTTTCTTTAAAAACAATTTTTTTTAAACATTGATTCATTTTTGAGAGACAGAGAGAGACGGAGTGGGGGAGGGGCAGAGAGAGAGGGAGACACAGAATCTGAAGTGGGCTCCAGGCTCTGAGCTGTCAGCACAGAGCCGGATGCGGGGCTCGAACTCACGGACTGCGAGATCATGCCCCGAGCTGAAGTCGGCAGCTTTTTACTGCCTGAGCCATCCAGGTGCCCCTTGAGTTTTCTTGAAATTATCTGTTCATGATCTTTGCCCGTTTTTCATTGGGTTGTCTTTTCTTGATTTCTAGGAGCTTTTTATATATTGGTTAAATTAGACCACACTATGGCCCGCAAGCTAAATCAGGCCTACTGACCTATTTTTTGTAAACAAAATTCTATTGGAGCACAGGCATGCTCATTGTCTGTGGTAACTAGCATGCGACAATGGCAAAGCTGAGTAGTTTTGACAGGGACCTTATGGCCCGGAAGTTGAAAATACTTACCATGTGGCCCTTTACACAAAAGGTTTGCTGACTTCTGTATTAGACTTTTATGCTGGGAGGTACAAAACTTTTCCCCCCACGTGTCATTTATCTTTTGACTTCTGAGGTGGGTCCTTGCACATCTTCTTTTCCTTTTTAAGTTTATTTATTTATTTTGAGAGAAGACAGGGCAAGCACGAATAGGGGAGGGGCAGAGAGAGAGGGAGAGAGAATCCCAGGCAGGCTTTGTGCTGTCAAGCACAGAGCCCAACACGGGGCTCGAACCCACAAACCAGGACCTCATGACTTGAGCCCAAATCCAGAGTCAGACGCCCAACCGACTGAGCCACCCAGGCTCCCCCTTGCACGTCTTTAATTGGGCTACAAAGTTGACTGTTGGAGGGAGGGTCTTGTTTCTGGAAAGCCATCATCTTTACTTTGGAGACCCTGCAGTTCAGTGGGACTTCTTCATTCCAGAGCTGAAAGGAAATGCACGAAAAAGGCACATTTAAACTAAAACTAGAAACTGTTGGAGAATTTAGCACTTGGATTCTCACTGAGATGAAGCTTTTAAGCCAGGTGGGGGAATGATGATCGCTGCTTTACAGATGAGGAAACCGAAGCTCAGAAAGTCGTGCAGCCTGCAAGGCCTGGGTGGACAGTCGTGCCGGACAGCCCTGGTGACCTTGGCCATGCCCCCCTGGGAAGCGAGATCCAGGGTTGGGAGGTACCAAGGTCACAGGAGGGCAGCCAGGCTGGGGCTGAGCGTGAGCCTCCTGCCCACGCTCGGCTGCTCGCAGTGCCGGGCATCACCAGGGATCTGCGCCCCCAAGTCGGCCACCTGGCTGCGGGGACTCCCGCTTGGTCCCCACGAAGCCCGGGCGCGGCGCAGCCTGGGCGCGATGCTCGGCGCGGGCAGCAGGGGGCGGTGCCGCACCGGGCAAGGCGCGCTAGGCCGGCGCGGGGGGTGGGTGGGACAGGGGCGCTGGGGCTGCGACAGGCCCCTCTCGGTGGCGAGCCCCGTGGATGGGGCTGCGTGCGCCCTGCTGCCTAGTTCGGGGCAGTGGGGGCGCGGTTAGCGTGTAATCCCCACCCCTCCTCTGGACCCCAAGCTCTGTGCCCTCGGGCACACCCAGCTGGGCCCCATCGCAGGCCCCGGCCCGTGCCCCTCCCCCAGCCGATGCCCCCTCGGGCCGGGGATCCTCCCCCCAGGCTTCATTTTCTTGCCCGGCGGCCGTGGGCTTGGAGCCAGACTCTTAAGGGCGGCGGTTGGGCCCCGCCACTGGCCTCGCAGCAAAATGAAAAGCCCACCACGGAGCTCGCCTTCAACCCTCCAGGGGCCCCTGTCACCTTAAAATAGAATCCCGGCGCTTTGCTTTACCGCTGCTTAAAGGGCTGCGCGAACGCCCTGCTGCCTGGCTGACATCATCTCCCACCACCGTCCTCTTCTGACAGTGCGCGCTACCGTCTACCGGCCGTCCCAGCGACACCTCGGTGTTGTGACTGCCTCCAGGCCTGTGTGCTTCCTGCACCCTCCGCCTGGAGGGCCTGTCCTGCTGCCCCGCTCCCGCGTCCCTCATACGCCGTCCTCAGAAAGCTCTCCCCTGACCGCTGCATCTGCAGAAGCCCTAGTTCCTACCTGGGCGCTTCTGTTCCACTCCTGTTTTATTCCCCTCCCCCATCGCCCTTAGAATGCCAGGGGCAGCCCCCTCAGCAGACCCAGAGCGTCTTGGTCTCCACTGGCCCCTTTTCCAATGTTGACAAGGGTGCCTGGCACACGGGAGGGACTCAGTAACATAGGAGTGAAGGGCGACCTCCATCTGGGACTCTACTGCTCAGACATTTGGACACCGGCTGAGGTGCCCTGGAACATGGCCTTGGGACACCCCCCCCCCCCCCCGCCATGTTGGCCATGACCTTGGCCGGGGGGGGGGGGGCGGGGGGGGGGGACAGAGGTGCTCACATGTACTGAGCACTAGATCCCACATTAACCCCAGAAATTACATTTCCATTTTATGGATGAAAACACTGAGCCTCAGAGAAGTTAAGCCTGGCCCAAGGTCACACAGACGGAAGTAGAAGGGGCTGAGTTTGATTCCAGAGAGACAAACTGCTCCTGTCCTCAGCTAATGGGTGATGAGATGGGAGAGGCCTCAGAGAGCATCACCATGTATCCCTTAGTGAACAGAGGGGGAAAACTGAGGCCTGTTGCCTAAGTTTCACAGTTGAACAGAGCAGGGCTGGGCCTCTGAGCCGGGGAATCTAGGAAGAATGCACTTCTTTGCAGCGTATCTGCAGAGGGACTCCTGGGGATGATTGGGGGGCAGAGCCAAATGTGATACAATTGGGGAAGGAGGTCTGTGCCAAACCAGGTGTCTCCCTGCCCGCTGTCCGAAGGGGCCGCTGAGGTCGACTCTACCTAAGGCGAGGGGTCAGGGCTGCCACAGACCGGTTATTCAAGAGACACGAAAGCCGGGAAATATTTTAGGTGAGGTTTTCTCATTTTTCAATGTTCGCAACTGACCCTCATGTTAAAAACTGCAGGGAAAACAAAAATACCTCTCTGGGCTGTATTCAGCTGGATGGCCGGACCCTGAGTCCCTGCTAACATCAAGTTCAGATCCCTATCACTTCGGTTCTGTAACTTGAACTTCCCGAGCCTCAGTTTTCTGATCTGTTAAATGGGCACGACCATGCCTCCTTGTGGGGGCCAGTGGACATGGGAGGGCTCGGAGGCAAGGGCTGTGCATGGGTGAGAGGCACTACAGCAGGGGGAGTGGCTCGCAGCAAGGTGGGACTGTTTCTGCCCTCACCTACCCGCCAGGGCCTGCCAGTGCATTCTGCATAAAGTCCAAATTCTTCCTGCCCGCGGACATCTCCGACTTCCTCTCTTCCGCTCCCACTTGGTTCAGCCACACAGCCTCCTCGTTGGTCCTTGAACAGCCAGCCCCTCACTCGGAGCTGGGCCTTTGGCTTTTACACCCGGTGTTCCTTTTGCCTAGAGCCCCACCTCCTGACCCTGTGGCTCCATCTGGCCATTCAGGTCTCAGCTGAAATGTCACCTCCTCGGAGAGGCACCCCTCCCCCAGTCCAACACTAGTGCTGCACCTGCTTAACTCTCTTCCTGCCCCATATTGCGTTGGACCTCTTCCTGGGCACTTTTGTGGGCTCCCTCCATGGCGTGCGATCGCCATATGTGCAGCGCTTTATCTCATTCACCCCCGAGTCCCCAGAGCCGAGCTCAGTGCCCTCATCCACATTGTAGGTTCTGAATGAATGAATGAATGAATGGATGGATGGATGGGCTGGCTGGGGATGGTGGCTCTTCTTCCCCAGGGATCCAATTAGCGGAAAGTCCCTGAGTGCCAGTGTAGCAGCCGGCCGGGTTAGCGCAGCAGCCCGTCCAGCCCTCCCCAGCAACCGAGGTCCATCTGGAGGCTTTGTTTAAAGATGCGGAAATCGGCCACTCAGCTGTACCACCATCGCAGACAAGGCTCTCCTGAGGGCTGCAGGCCCGACCTGGCCCAGCGTTGCCAGGCTCCACAAGGAAAAGTGTGGGTATAGGAGTGGCTGGCCCCAGATCGGGAGTCCTTGGGCTGACGGACCCTGCGCTCCAGCCCTTTCCTGGAGGCTCAGAGAAGGCAGGGGAATTGCCCACGGTCACACAGGGAGGCTGGGACCAGGGCTGAGTGAAGAGAGGGGGCAGGGACAGGTTCAGCAGGTAAGGGTAGGAGAGGGGTCTGGCGGGGGTCTAAGTGGTAGGGTACAGGGAACTCTGTCCACTTGGGGGAGTTTGTGGCAGAGGGAGCCCTCCTCCTGTCCTAGCTCAGGCCAGCCCCCCCGCTTCCCCACCACCGCCCAGTCCTTCCAGTTTCCTTGCACACAGCTGCCAGGGGACGATGTCTCAGGCCTTCAGTGATAGCCCGAGGCCTCAGGACCAAGCCCCCCATTCCCAGCCACGGCCTGGCTGCACCTCCCAGAAGTTCCCCCTCTCCTCCCGATCCTTGCTGCCGTCTCCCCTTGGTCCCCCTCGTCCTCCAGTACTGGGCTGTCTGTCACTGCCTCAGCAGGCACCCCCCAGTCTGGTCAAGACCCGTTCCAGCTCGGCCTCTGTCACTCTGGGCTGGGCTGGGTCTGTTCTGTCTCAGGGCCCGCAGGGTTCTGCACACAGCTAGGCAGGGGTTCTGGCTGGAGAAAGAGGGATGGATGGATGGGACACTCTCCGAAGACCTGAACTTCAGAGCTGTTAAGTCCTTCGTTGTGTGGCTGAGACAGTTTATTTCTTACCCCACTGTTACATCCAGTAATTAATGCTGCAGTGAACATCTTTGCTTCTCCCTTGCTCCCTCCCTGCCGAAAATAAAAAATAAATGTATGAATGGGTGAATGAGTGAGGATGCTTAGCACTGTTGGGGAAACCCGTGACCCAGTGGGGTACCCTCATCCCCACATCCGGTCTCTAAAGAAATCCTGCTCCCTCTACCTCCCAAATACACAGAATTCCCTCTTTCCCCACTCCCACCGTTACCACCCTGGTCTGAACGGCCCTACCCGCTCCCTCCTGGATTGTCAAAGCAGCCTCTCTGCTTCTGCTCTGGCTCCCTGCAGCACCCAGAGAGATGGTGTTAAGACTGAGCTCAGATCCACACCCTCCATGCCCGACTTCCTCGGAGGAAAAGCCCATACAATCTGCCCCAGGACCTCTCAGGCCTCAGGGCTCACCTCTGTCCTTAGCCGTCACTCTGCTTCAGTCACACTCATCTCTTACAGGTCAGTCCCAGAACATGCCAAGCCCAGCCTTGCCCCAGGACCTTTGCACAAGCTGTTCCTGATGCTCGGATGCTCTTCCCTGGTATCCCCCGGATGCATCACTTCCTTTGAGTCTCTACCCCAAAGTCTTACAGATGTCTTTCCTGACCACACTCTACCCCCTGCTTTACCTTGTGGTTTTCCTTCTCAGTTTGTTGTCGCACCCAGGCATTTTATATTTTTATTTATCGTCAGCTTCCCCCACTAGGATGTAAATTCCACGAAGGCAGGGCTTTTGGTCCCTTTGTTTCCTACTGTGTCCCAGGCTCGGGCCACTGCCTGGCACACATTAGGTGCTCAATAAATATTTGTTGGATGGATAGACAGATGCCAGTGGGGCAGAAGGGCCGTGTGGATGCCCACGCCTCTTCCAGGGAGTGCGGCCCGTCTCATTGGGCGGTGGCCAAGCCCAGTGTTTGTTCAGGCAGAGCGCCTTGCCTCTGCATCGAAAGGAGAGATTCTGCCGTGGCATAAAGTGCCCCCATCACGGGCTGCCCCTGGTGACAGCCGAGTGCTGCCACTGTCCCTGGGTGCACGGAGCGGGCCTGTCACAATATTTGTTTAACAGGCGGCGGCGGGCTAAGCCAGGTGGCAAACACAGCGCTGCCAAGAGGGAGCCTCCTGCGTCCGCTGGGCTCCCTCGCGGTGCTAGGGACACGCTGCTGCCCCTGTTCCAGTGTCCGGCCTGACTGCCTGGCTGGGATGCAAGTGACCCTCACAGCCCCTGCCTCCCCATCATCCTTCTAGCCCAGGCCCACCTCTGCTCCAGCTCTGACTGCTGTTTGCTTACGCCCCTCTGGAAGACTCTCGACTCGTGGTCCCTGGCCCCGCAAGCAGCCAGTGCTGGGGTGCTCTCCCAGAACTCCCAGCTTCCGAAGGCTTCGGCAAGCACATGCTGCCACCCAGGGTCCCTTGAGACCCCCGGGCAGGCCCCGCGTCACCTGGCAGCCTCAGACTGCCTGCCTCTTGAGACAGGACAGGGGTGGGTAGGACCCGCTCCGGGGGGGCTCCTGTAGGGCCAGGAGCTGGGAGGCTCAAATCCGGCCATTTGTCTATTTGAATGTGTCTTGCTTGTCCGTCTGCCTGCGTGTCTCACTGTCTGTCTGGCCATCCGACTGCTCCCCTCTCTGCCTGCCTGGACATCCCTGGGGTCCCAGACCCTGTGCTGGCATCTGGACACAGACCGTCTTGTTGGGTGCCCCGGCAGCCCATTTCACAGATGAGACCCCTGCAGCCCACCGAGGTCGCCCCGTGCTCACCCCAGTGCACTCCTGTGACCCTGTCCACCCAAGTCCCCATTGCTCTCATGGGGGTGGGGGCCTGCCTGCGTGACCCCTGCTCCTGCAGGGCCACCCCTCTTACACAAGCCACCTCCCCCAGCCACTCCAGCCTGGCATGACTCCCTCTACCTAGCGCTCCCGCAGATCAGCGAGTCTGAAACACACAATTTAGCACTTAATTATACACTCTGCTCACTAATTATTTTGTGCCTTATCTCCTCAACTCGTGTGAGCTCCGCGAGGCAGAGCCACACCCTTGGGGCCCGGAACAGCCCTCTGAGCAGGCAGGGCTCCTCGCTGCCTGGGCTGGGGCAGGCAGCCACGCCCTGAGCCTTGAACCCCCCCCCGTGTTGGCACTCAGTGGCCGGGCAGGGGACAGAGGCCGCTCCCCCATTCACGTCGCAAATATTTATCCAGCCCTGTGAGCACAGCAATACACGGGATTTGAAGATGCCCCGTCCTCTGCCCTCCTAGAGCCCGCTGCAAGACAGGCTTAAACAACCCACCCTGGATATATGTGGGGTCTGGAACGGGGGCCTGAGCCCATCCTCTTTCCCTGCTGAGACCTCTCAGCCCCGCCAAGCCCACAGTCAAACCAGTGGGGGAGGGGGCATTGATTCTGTCTCCTGACCCACCTGAAATCACCACGCCATCACTCCGCTATCACCACTCTGGCACCTGGATGGCAGTGGCGGCCTCCCCTGGGCCTCCAAGAGTCTGTCCTCCAACAGGTGGCCAGAGGAAGCATCCCTTTTCTCTCAAACACGGCTCCACATAGAACCAAGTGCCAGTCTGTGCCCCTCACAGGCCTCACGCTGCGGTGCTCTGCTGACGACTTTGACTTTCCCTGCCGCTCAGGCCTTTCTTGCTATCCTGCCACGAGTGTGTGTGCGTGCAGAGAGATCTAGAGAGACAGATTGAGGTACATTTAAATTTTTTAAAAATGTTTTTATTTATTTTTGAGACAGAGAGACAGGGCATGAGCAGGGGAGGGGCAGAGAGAGAGGGAGGCACAGAATCAAAAGCGGGCTCCAGGCTCCGAGCTGTCAGCACAGAGCCCGACGCAGGGCTGGAACTCACAGACCGTGAGATCATGACCTGAGCCGAAGTCGGACGCTTCACCTGAGCCACCTAGGTGGCTGAGCCACCCAGGTGCCTGGATCGAGGTAGATTAATTCGGGGAACTGGCTCACCTGATGGTGGGAGCTGGCGAAGTCTGAAATCTCTAGGGCAGACCAGCGGGCCAGAGACTCCAGGAAGGGTTGATGCTGCAGCCTGAGTCTGAAGGCCATCTGCCCCCAGAATTCAGACCTTCGACTGATCGGACGAGGCCCACCCCCGTTCCGGAGGAGAATCTACTTTACTCAAAGTCTATTGACCTCAGTGTTAATCCCATCCAAAAACATACCTTCATGACAACATCTGCACTGGTGTTCGACCACAGCGTGGCTAGCATGGCCTAGTCAAGTTGACGCATGAAGTCAACTGCCGCAGAAGCCTTCCTAGTAATTAAAATAGCACCCGTGAGGGAGACCATGGCAGGCTGTTCAGATCGCAGCTTTGGGGGTGAGAGCTTTTTGCCCTCAGGTGCAGAAACCTGCCCCATGGAGGTCACCCCCTTCCTGTGAGTGATTGATGTGGGGGCTCCTCCCAACGCGGGCGGCTCTAAGGGACCGGCTGACTACAGAGCTTCCTGTAAGGTTCGTTGGAGCCACGTCTCCCAGCCGGCTTGTCCCTGCCAGTCCTGCCTCCTCCTCCCCTTTCCTTTCGTGTGAGCTAGAAAGTGTGTCCCCCACAAATCAGTGCGTTAAATCCTAACCCCAGGGTGATGGCAGGTGGGGGGCGGGGCCTCAGGGAGGCGATTGTGTCCCGGAGGGAGGAGCCTCAGGAACAGAATTCTGCCCTCACGAAAGGACCCCAGCGAACCCCGCCCTCTCCCCCACCCCTTCCACCACGGGAACACAGGGACAGAGGAGGGCCCTCTGTGAACCAGACACGGAGTCTGCTCACACCTTGACGTTGGACTTCTAGCCTGCCGAACTGTGAACTGATGAACCACTAAGACGTCATCCACCACAGGGTCCTCTTCCCGCTCCCCGTCTTCACTGCCTGGTGGGGTCTTTCTTCAGCTGCACTGACCTTGGCCTAGTGTTTATCTGATTTGGATGTATACTGTCAGTCTCCTGCCCTGGGGCGGGGGCTCCATGGGGGCGGGGTTGTGCCCCCAGCACCCCTGACATGCTGCGGACCATCCGCCTCCCGACAGGTGGATAAGCTTGCAGCAGCATCCACTCCAGGCTCTGGTCACCCCAGTCACAGCCAGGTCTGGGTTCCGGGAGCGGGGTGGGCTGTAAGCCTCCCACAGGGCTGGGTTCTAGGTGCATAAGGGGGCGGCTGGGGGTACACGGAGGGAGGCCGCTGTGTGAACCAGACTAGGGTGGGTGTGTGACATGCAAGGAGGCACTCACTCCCCCTCCGGGCCTGGGGCCAGAGGATCTGAGACCCAGAGACAAGAACCTGTTAATTCAAGGCAGCGAGGCAGGTCAGGGGCAGGACTGAGACAGAACGTAGGGCTGTCTGACTCCAAATTCCCCGTCTTAAGGTGGGGGGGGGGATTGTGTGGCCCCAGTGAATGCAGAGACCCCGCCAGGGGCAAGCTTTGGGCTTCAAGTAGCTTTGGGGAAGGGGGCATCGAGTGGGGAGACGGAGGGTAGAATGGATTGGGCCCATGCTGTGCAGCAACGGTGGGAGTGGGGAAGCTGGCCGTGAGATCAGAGGCCCAGGATCACATCCACACAGGGGCCGAAGGACGCTGGGGCCGGTCTCGTTTGCAAAGGGAGTCCCATGACACTCCCCAGTCCACAGGCTTTTCTGCAGCGTGACCTCGTCCCTCCGCTGCCCCCATGCCTGGCCTTGAATCCGGGCTGGCCTTCCGTGGCTCCCTTGCATCCGTAGAATGTGGTGGAACAGCAGGTCCCAGGATTCTACGTCGATTCTTGGAATACTCATTCTCAGGATGCTCCTCTGGGAACCCAGCCACCATGCTGCGTCGAAGCCCAAGCCCCATCCGCACCCAGCCTTCTGGTCGCCCCAGCCCAGGCTCCAGGTTCGAGAGTGAAGGGGACCCCCCCCCCGTCCGGCCCCTGAGGTTTGAGTCACCACTAGCCTTCAACCTTCCCAGCTGAGGTCTTAGACATGAAGCACAGGCAGAACACCCCACTGGGCTCTGGCAGGCTTCCTGACCTACAGACTCCCAGCGCTGAATTAAATGGTTGCTGTTGTTTGCTACTAAGTTCGCAGTGGTTTGTTAACACAACAAAGGGTAACTCTGACCCTGCTACCCACACACCCTCCACCCCTGGGCCCGCGGGCTTCTCTGGGCCGGCTTTGAACACTCAGGGAGCCTGGAGGCCTGGAGGGCCCCGGGATGGTTGGAGGAGGTTGGCCTGTCCACACCTCGAGTGGCTGAAGCCGAGGAAAAGGCCTGCAGGATTTGGGGAGAGATTTGGGCTTTGGACTCCACCATGACCCAGGCCTGGCCTGCCCTGTGTCACCTGGGCCAGCGTCCTTCCCTCCCCAAATCCCTGCACGGGGATCAGCAGGCACAGAACACGCGGAGCCCACCAGGCACCTGTAGGCAGCTGGGGTGACATGTTTTGTTTATGCACTGGCCGCAGCGGGTGCGGCCACCTCTGCGCAGAGGTGGGTTTAGTGGGGAGGGCAGACTGTGTCCCCAGGAACGCAACCTCTAAGACTTTCTGCTCCTTCCAGGGAGAGAAGCGCTCCCTGTCCTACCCCTCCTTTGCTCTTGGATTCCCTTCCTCTTCTCTCCAATTCCTCCCCTGTCACCTGGACATCCCTGCCCCGGCCTCCCGCTGCCCCCCTGGGTCTTCCCTTGCCTCTGGGCCCTGTCTGCACACAGATACCATCACAGCTTAAACACCTCACAGCTGACCCTGCTGTGTCTCTGGCTGCCACTCCTCAGACTCCTTTTCCCTCTGAGAGAAGGTCAGGGCGCCCAGTCAAGGTCACCGGTGACCTGGCCCGCCCTGCCTCTCTCTCTGCTTCGGATCCCTCCACCCCTGTGAAATTTCGCGCTGCTAGCAAGCTGGCTAAGACTTGACGTGGAGGTGGCAGACCCCACCTCAACCAGCGCTCAAGGTCAACAGCGCCTGCAACCAACCATCAGCCATTCAGGTAGCAGGCGCCCCCCGATGTGAGAAGGCACCCACCTCTGTGGTGTTCTCCCCCCAAACCCACAGCTCTTGTGTAATCCTGAGAAAGCCACGGACATCCCACAGAGTAACTGGGCAGTGTTCTTCATAAAGGTCAAAGTCATGAAGGACAAGGGACGACAGAAGAGCTGTCCCAGAGTGGGGGACACGAGAAGACCAGCTGACCAGGTGCGATACGGAGCCTGGACTGGACGTGAGTGGGTAAGCTGGGGACGTCCGAATTTCGGTCAACACTCTTGACCAACATCTATTTCTTCGTGATGAAAAACACACGCCGGTTGTGTAGCGAGTTAACAGCGAGAGAAGCTGTGGGAGGGTGTTTGAGAACTCCATTTCCTCTTCGCGATTCTTCGGCGAATCTAAAATAATTTCAAGATGAAACATTAAAAAACTTCAGACGCCTGAAAATTCTGTATTGTGTCTCTTATTAAAACCGTCATACGCGCTCAGTGTAATGATTCCAATTAGCGGAGAGGCACGGCCACGACCCTCCCCTGCAGAGGGGAGCCCGGTCTGACGTCCGTCCCTCCGGCTTTCGTGCACACGTTAACGTATATTATTCTCATTACTTTGTTTTCATCACCAGGGGGATTTAAAGCACGCTCTGTCCTGCCACCTGTGTTTTCGCCTGTTACTCCCCCGGGACGTCTGCCAGGCCAGGCCGGGCGTTCACGGTCACGGATGCAAACCCACACTGCCAATGGACTTCTCCGTGAGTTTGTAATTTCTGTGCTCGGCCCCTCGTCAGCGCCGATTAGACAGACCCCGTGTTTACCTAGTGACGTGCTTGTTCCAGGAGTGAAAGAAAGTGCCAGCATTATTTTGGCCTAAGCGCACGCCTGCCTCAAATTCAGTCCACATGTCCCTTGCAGGGAACTTCTTCAGCTCCTTGGTCGTTTCGTTGGGGTTAGTTTCATTAAAACCCGAGACCGGAATCCGCAGATCCACTTACCCCGGCAGTGCGCTGAAGGAGCATGAAGCTGTGTGCGTGTGTCCCCTGCCCTGTGGGTCTCCCGTCCCCTGCGACATCTGGGGCTTGCAGGGCCACAGGAAGGTGATATGTCACCTTTCGTCAGATGTACGGAGAGGCTGGTTATAGTCCTTTTTTTTTTTTTTTTTTTTAAGAAGCATCCATTCAAAATACAAGTTCTAGCATTCTCTTCTCACACCCTGTAGGTATGCATAGAAGTTCTAGCTTATTTCTGCAGCTATCTGCTATGGCTTGACCTGCACCGAGGTTTGGTGCTCCATTTGGGGGATGCCTGACCCCAACTTTGACCAGGCTAAAGTGTCCTCCAGCCTCTAGGTAACGGCTTGCTCCCCCAGGAGGCCGCGCCTGGTCTCCCAGGCCGCGCCTCTCCCAGTCTGGTCCCATAGACACCACCCTCCCTTAGGACAAGGCGGTGATCAGAATAGAGGTCAGAGGGCGTGAGTTGTCCACCTGAGGCCGTAAGGGCAAGGCCCTGGTCCCTATGCCTACACTGCCGGGCACAAGGCTTGTGCCGAAGGAACGGAGGAAGAGTTTAAATGTGCAGGGAAGGCAGAGGTGGTGGTCCCCGGGGGAGAGAGGAGTGACACAGGTCGGGCAAGGGGGAGTCTGGGGTTGGCTTGGGCACATGTTCCAGACCCTGCGATGAGGCCAGCCCCATGTCAGTGAGGGCCCCCCCCCACCCCCCGAGCTGGAACCCTGGAACCTCTGTGCGTGTTGCTCCTCTCTCCTCTACCCTGCAGACGCCCAGGCACATGACCCTACACCAGCTGTGTGGCCATGCAGCTCAAATCCGTCCCTCTCCATTCCTCTCCGCCCCCACCTCCAGTGTCCCCTCTGGACTTCCCTACAGATCTCACACCACTTGCCTGCCTGGATTCTTCCATGGCTCCCACTGCATTTAGAATAAAGCGAAATCCTGACCAGGCGCGAGGCTCACCAGCTGATCCCATTTTCACCTCGGCCCTGCCGTTCTCCCCTCATTTGTTCCTTGTGCCCTGGTCTCTGCTCGAGCCATCTTTGTCCCCAGGACCCTGACACGTGCGTGGAACCTCCCCACCTCTGCCACATCCACCCTTGCTCGAACGTCATCTCCTCAGGCCACCGCCCCCCAAACTAGGTCAAGGCCTCCTGTGTTATAAGCATGATGTGTTCGCTTTCCACTAAATTGTGGATGCCACCGGGCAGGGCAAGTCGCTTTCCTCCCACAGCTGTGTCTCCAAGCATCCAGTGAGTATTCATTCAAGGCACACATAAGTGAACAGACGGGGCGTAGTGAGCAGCTGCTGGTGACACCGAGGCGAGGCCCTGCGTTTGGGCTGAAGGTGGCCTCTGCAGTTGGGGACGCCCTCGGAGGCCCAGGGTGGGCTGGGGGGGGGGGGGTGGCGAGTGTGTCCGGAGGGCACGACAGTGTCCCGGGTTTCCCTCCCCTGGGGGACGGCTCCCTTTGTGTCTCCAGCCCTGGCCAGGGGGCCAAGGGAAGGCCCACCGCCTCCCTCCCTTCCGCTCACGTGTGTGCGTCCAGGAGTAGGGCAGCCGTACCTGTATGCCTGCGTGGATCAGCCCTGCTGTGGCGGTGAGCTTTGCGTCTGTCTGGATCTGCGCGCGGCGGGGGCGGGGGGTGTTTGTATGTGAGCGTGTGATTGTTTTGGTTCGCTTTGACGGGCGTGGGTGTGATCCTACAGGGGGGCTGCCGGGTGCCTCTGTGGGGGGGCATCTGTGCTCATCTGAGCCTGCCTGCCGTGGGGCGGGTGTGTCCCCAAGCGCCGGCGGGGCTGGGTGGGGGTGGTTTGTGCGCCCCTCCAGCGTCTGGATATTCGGGGACCCCTGCCAGGGGGCCCACCGGACCCTGCCCCGCCCCCCCATCTTCCTCTTCTCTGCAGTTCCCGTCACCTAGCAACCGGGGGACTCCAGTCGGCCGGCGGGGGGGGGGGGGGGTCTCAAAGACAAAGACAGTGTCTCTGGAAGGAAGGGCTGTGCTGGGAGGAGGACGGTCTCTAGACTCTGCTCAGAGTGGAGCCTTGGGCCCGCCCGAGGGCTGCCTCCACCAGCTCATCCTGGGTCACCAGAGAGCCCTCTCTTGGTGGCCCCTCCACCCTCCCCCTTCCTCCTGGGGGTGGCACAGCCGCTGGTCCCACACTCCGCCCACACCCTCCAGGGAACCTTGTGTGGGCCTCCGCTGGGCGGGATGTGAGGACAAGATTGGCACGGACGCCGGGCACATGGTCTGGTGGCTCTCGGCTCCACAGACTGAGGCCCGGCACTGAGCATGCGCTGGTGAGCACAAACCCATCGAGGAGCTGGGCAGGTGGCTCTGGCCGCAGACAGGAGGACATCCATAGCTGCTCCTCCGGGGATGTGCTTCCCTTCCCCAGAAGCCAGAGGCAGAGGGCATTCACCTGCGGCTTTGGGGTGAAGGCCTGGCGATCCTGGGGGACAGGAAAAAGAAGAGCTCCCCATGCCTCCCAGTGGTTCTCAAGGTCCCGTGAGACCCTCTTTCTTCCGGGGATGCCAGCCTCCTCTCCGGTGCACTCCATTCCCTCGCTCCAGCCACGACGGCTGACAGGCCACACCGATTCTTCCTCAGGGACTTTGCACGGCTCTTCCCTTTGCCTGCACATGCTTCCTCCAGGGCTCCATGGAGCTCGCTCCACCATTCGGGGTCTCGCTCAGCCGCAACGGCTTTGGTAAGGCCTGCCCATCTAAGGTGGCTCCCCTCCCAACAACCTGCATCCTACCCCTACTTTATTCTACCTAGTGCTTCTCCCTCTCAGAGATGACCCTATTTACTAAGCTAGTGATAAAATAAAAATTATTCATAAATAATAATAATAAAAGGCAAGGCAGTTTTATTTAGCACTTACTAGGTGCCGAACGCGCACTGTTCAAGCCCGTGAGGCATTTTAACTCTGTTACCCAAGGAGCAACTGTGTGACGTAGGAGAAATTATCATCTCCTCTTTATCCCTGAGGACACTGAGGCAGAGGGAGCATGGCCACAAAGGGGCTGTCCTTTTGGTTTGCTGTTGCGTCCTTGGCACCTGTGCATGGGAGGGGCCCAGGGAATATTCTAGGGGGAAAAGATCGTGGCAGAGGAATACAGGGCCTCCCACCCCCCAGGGAAGGGGTCCACCGCCTCTCTGCCTAAGGCTGTTGCTGTAGCATTGCTGGTGAGGGTCTCCAGCTGCTTCATGGATCAGACCTTGAAGAGAGACTGCCAACCTCTGGCTTTGGAGATGGGACCACACAGAAGCCTCCCCATCTTGCTCCGCTGAAAACAGTTGCACTCAGTCGTGCACTCAAGAGAAAAAGGATCAGACCCCCGCTTTCTCCAACGTTGGTTTCGGGTGGTGCAGAGAAAGCTGACCAAGCCCCCGTCCTCAAAGGGCTCGCCGTCTCAGGAAGACAGAAGGTTGGCCGGCCATCCGGATTGCGGTGGCATCCTCCAGGGATCTTGTCTTTTATCCACAGTTGGCAGCGTCCTGTACGGGACGTGGGTAGAGCCAGATTCCAGGGTGTGCGTGGGTCTGTCGCAGGCAGCCCGTCTCTGCCTGATGATCAAAACTGTAGCATGCGACAGACACACACGGCAACATTGATCTCAGGTTGGTGATGCCTGAAGGTACAATGTTCATGGATGTCTTTGGCCTCCTGCTTACGATAAAAGTTAACATTGTGGTACTTGTGTGGCCCATAGCTTGCTCCCAGCATGCTGAACGAACCACCAAGCCACCCATCTCCATTGTGAGTCCTGGCCGGGGAGGGCTTGCAGAGGAGGTGACATTCGCTCTGCATGTGCAGGGACAAGACCTCGGACACAGCTGAGATCCCCGTGGATCCCTTGACCATCTCTCAGCACCCGTTCCCCGGCTCCCTTGGGCTTTTCATTCTAGCAGCCTCACTCGTCACCCTTCTTGTGAAGGTTTCTCTAGAGCCACTGGAGCTGTTCTGCCACTTTGGGCAGAGAGTGACAAAGGCCCCCAGGTGGCCCTCAGCCAGTGGCGATGGGTGCGGAAGCCTGGCTCCCTTGCTTCTGACGTAGCAGACGCTCGAGCCCTGGCCCTGCACTTTGCTTGCTTCCTCATCTGCTATGTCTCATGTGCTTAAATGCTTTTTCCAATGGGGCACCTGCGTGGCTCAGTCGGTGAAGCATCCGACTTCGGCTCAGGTCATGACCTCACACTTCACGGGTTTGAGCCCCACTGTGCTGTGTGACAGCTGACAGCTCAGAGCCTGGAGCCTGCTTCTGATTCTCTCTCTCTCTCTCTCTCTCTCTCTCTGCCCCTCCTCTACTTGTGCTCTGTCTCTCTCTCTCAAAAATAAATAAACATTAAAAACAAAACAAAACAAAAAAACGCTTCCTCAGCATCTGACCAGAGACAGACAGGGGAAGGGCGCGGGGAATAGCATTCTGAGCAGGAGAACAGAAGTGAGGCAAGGAAGGACGAGGAATTGCCTTGGAGGGGGCACAAGGGGTGGGAGGAAATGAAGCTAGATGGGGAGGGATGTCCCTGAGTTCCCAGCAGAAGGGTGAAGGGCACACAGGAACCTTCATAGTCCCATGCAAGGGGAGTGGTGCCATCAGATTTGTGCTTTTCCAGCAGTTCCCACCCCGGTGCAGGCTGTGTGCACACACACCATGTCAGGATTATTCGGGCAACGTACCCCTTTCCCTCCCAAGCAGAAAAGGATTTACTACGAGGAGGGAGGGGCTTACAAATCATCAGAAGGGCTAGAGGATCAACAGCTAGGGATCTCGTGGGTACTGACAGCTTTCTGAGAATTAGGGGGTTGCTGTTGTATCTCAGGTTGGGAAATTGCAGAAAATTGTTGAAGATGCCAGATGCTTTTTTTTTTTTTTTTGGTACTCAGTATTTGTGGAATGAATAAGTGAATACACACATGCTTTCATATTACATCTGTGCCACACGAACCAATTTTTTCCAACTTAATAGTGTTTCATTACAGATTGACAAAATAATAACACAAAGAGCATCTTCATGGCTAAGTTTTTTTTTTTAACCTGAATACAAATCTTGGGGCTCTCCTGATATCTATACTAATACATGTGGATGCAAAGTACAGAAAGTAGTTTTGCACTTTAATCTTTTTCTTAACTTTTTATTTCGAAATATATCTAGAGAAGAGAGTTGCCACCGTCCTATAAAGAGATCCCTGGTACTCCTCACTCAGTTTCCCCAATGGCAACATCTTCTGTGACTACAGTATATTACACCCAGAAATTGACATTGCGAGGTTGCTTGTGCCTAGTTTTACTTCCTTTATCACAAGCCCATTGGTGTAAGTCCACAGTGATTGAGATACAGAACCGTCCCTTGCCACAAAGATCCCCCTCATGCTGTCCCTTACGGTTGTAACCACCCCCTCCCTCCACAATTTTCAGCCCTGGCAACCACTAATTTGATCCCCGTCTCCAGTTTTGTCACCTCACACATTTTATCGAAATGGCATTCCCCAGCATGTGAACTTTTGAGATTGGCTTTCCCCACCCAGCCCAATGCCCTTGAAATCCTCCCGAGCTGTCACAGGTATTAATGGTTTGTTCCTTTTTATTGCTGGTTCCGGTATGCCACAGTTTCCTTAAACATTCACCTGTGCTGGTCGTAGGATGTTCCAGGTTGGGGCGATTATAAATAAGGCTCCTATGAACAACTATGTGCAACTTTTTGTGTGGACATAAGATGTCTTTTCTCTGGGATAAATGTGCAGGGGTATGATGGCTGGGTTGTACAATACATGCACCTTCAATTTTATAAAAAACTGCCCACCTGTTCCCAGAGTGGTCGTCCAGCAACTGGTGAGCGTCTTACTGTTCCACACCCTCTCCAGTGTTTGGTATTGTCGTTATATTTTGTCACGTTTTCACTTTCAACCTACCTATATCATTAAATTAGAAGTGAATTTCTTATAGACAGCACACAGTTTTGTTGTGGTGGTGGGTGTTTTGTCCACTGTGCCTGTCTCTGTCTTTTAGTTGGTATATTAGACCATTTATATTTAATATTATTGTTTATATGTTAGAGCTTAAGTCTATCATTTTATTTTTTGTCTTTGTTTATTCTTCCTGTTTTTAATCTGTTTTCTTTTTCCTTTAAATATTTTTCTTTTATTTTAGGAAGAGAGGGAGAGGATGAGAGGGGGAGAGGGGCAGAGAGAGAGAGAGAGAGAGAGAGAGAGAGAATCTTAAGTTGGTTCCACACTCGGCACAGAGCCTGACATGGGGTTCGATCCCATGATTCTGGAATCGTGACCTGAGCCGAAATCAAGATTCAGACACTCAACTGACTGAGCCACCCAGGTGTCCCTCTCCGTTTTCTTTTTTCTGCCTTCTTGTGGGTTACTTGAACCTTAAAAAAATTCCATTTGGTTTATATGTGGCGCTTTTCAGTGTATCTGTGTATACAGGCATTTTAGTGATATTCCAGGTATTACACTATGCCTACATAACTTATCAGTTTACTAATGCTGCCATTTTCTTAGTGGGACTTAAATCCCATTATGTCCCTTTAGTCTTCCAATTTCTGATATGATTCTCTCACATATGTCCTCAGCATATATTGGGAATCACGTCGGATAGTGTTATGATTTTTGTTTCAATTGCCAAGCACAACTTAGAAGACGAAAGAGGAGATAAAGTCTATTGTATTTCTTTATATTTTTGCTTACTATGCTCTTTCTTTCTGACTGATGTTCCAAGAGTCCTTTCTTTTATCATTTTTGTCCTTTCAGTTTAGAGAACTTCCTTTACTCATTCCTTTTGGGTGGGTCTGATGGTGACAAATTCTCTTAGTTTTCTTTCTTCTGAACGTGTCTTGATTTCTTCTTCATTCCTGAAGGATATTTTCACTGGATATAAGATTCCGGGTTGACATTTCTTTCAGCACGTGAAAAATGTTCTGCCATTTCCTGCTCGTCTCCATGGTGTCTGATGAGGAATCTGCTGACATTCAAATTGTTCTCCCCGTCTACATAAGACGTCATTTCTCTTTCACTGCTCTCAAGGTCTTTTCTTTGTCTTCAGTTCTCACAAGTTTTAATATGTATGCTATGTCTTGGCATAGATTTCTTTTGGTTTATCCTGTTTGGGGTTTGCTCAGCTTCCTGAATCTGTAGGTTTTTGTCTTTTGCCAAATTTGAGAATTTTTAAACCATTGTTTCTTTGACAACTTTTTCAGTTCTGCCTTGGTTTTCTTTTTCTTCCTGGGACTCTGATCACACAAATGTTAGATCTTCTGTTATAGCCCCTTACTTAGGTCCTTGAATTTCTGTTCATTTTCTTAAGTCTTTTTTTTTTTTCTCTGTTGCTCAGATTGAGTAATTCCTATTGTTTTAGCTTTAAGTTCACTGATTCTTTCCTTTGTCCCCTCTGTTCTGGTGAGCCCATCCATTGAGTTTTAAATATGGTTATTGCAGTTTTCAGTTCTAAAATTTGCTTGGTGTTTCTTTAAAGCTTTTATTTTTTGCTGAGATTTTCTATTTTTCTCATATTTTCCAATTGTGCTCATTGTGGAAACATTTTCATATGGTTGATTTAAAATCTTTGTGAGATTGTTCTAACATCTATATCCTCTGGTTTCTTTTTTTTTTTAAGTTTATTTTATTGGTTTTGAGAGGGAGAGAGAGCAAGGGAGGAGCAGAGAGAGAGGGAGAGAGAGAGAATCCCAAGCAGGTTCCACACCATCAGCATGGAGCCTGACGTGGGGTTCTCGAACCCATGAACACGTGAGATCATGACCTGAGCCAAAACCAAGAGTCGACTGTTTTACCTACTGACCCCCCAGGCGCCCGTCCTCTGATTGGCTTCTGTTGGTGATTTCTTCTCATCCAAGTTGACATTTTTCCCAGATCTTGGTATAAAGGGGGACTTGCAATCGAAACCTGTATGTTTGGGGACATATGCTATGAGATTCTGAGCTCTATTTAAAGCTTCTGTCTCCACTGGCCTCCTCTGACGCCATTCTGGTGGGGATGGTGGGGTGTCACCTCATTGTTGCTAGATGAGGGTGGACGTCTAGTACCCCCACCAGGCTTCCTTTGATATTAGGGGGAGGGGGGCTCTTATTACAGCTGGCAGGGCTGGGCTTCTCCTCTGCTGCTGCAACCCTTGCTGGGAGGAACACCTTGTTACTGACCCATTGTGGCCTCCGCTGACATTTCAGCATGGGTGCCTTGTGGATGTCAGGCTATGCTCAAAGTACCAAGCTCCCAGTTACCTTCTGATGCCTCCCCAGTGAGGAGAAGGGTACCTCATCACAGCTAGGTGAGGGTGGAAATCCGGCCTCTGCTGGCCAGAGTGGAGGTGAGACCTCATTTCTTTCTGTGTTATTTGATGGTGCAGTCCAGCTCTTGTCTGAAAGTTTTCTGGGTTACCTCTTTCCAGGTTGTTGGACCAGGGGGAGCGGATTTCTCTCGGAGATTTTTCCTGACCCGATTGGTGTTTCTCGATCACCGGCTTCTCCAGCATCTGAACTGGGATATGTGAGGAGTAGAGAAGACTCAGGGAACTCACCAACATTCCTCGGGCCCCAAGATCCTTAGTGGGTCTGCTTTCTTCCCTCCATGTTTCAGAGGTTATATATAACGTCCATGACTGTTAGCAGTCCTCAGTGGGAAGAATGGAAAAGTACTTCCACCCCGGCTCTCGGTGTGTGAAAGTCCTCAAGGTCAGGGACGTTTGCAATTGCCCAGGGGTTCCCTCAAGATTCTGATTTCTGCATGACTCCCGTTCATACTGAGTTTCTGCTCTAATTGTTCACTTCTTACGCCAAAATATTCTTGTGAAAATTTTGAATACGATACACCTTGTGTCATACCCCTGGGGTGCATAGAACAGAACTGAGCTCTTTCGAAAGGTCCCTTGAATCCCAAAGGCAGAGCAGGGGCAAGGGGGTGGCCGGGAGGGGGCAAGCCAGTCCTTGGATTCGTGGGTACCCACATCTAAGGGACGCTAACTCCATCCACTCACTGTCCTCTCACACCTTTGGGTTTGTCCTTTTGCCAAATTTCTCAAAGACACTTCACTCCACCCAGGCCCGTTTCCATCCTCTCCCACCCTGCCGTTCTCTTGCTCACTTCTACACCACTGGCTCAGCCATTCTGCTCTCCTGGAAAGCCCTTCCTCCTCTTCTATGCCCAGAGGCTACACAACTCCTGGGCCCCCTGCACCTGCCCAGACCTCCTCCCCACAGAGCCTGCAGGTCTCAGGACATTTCAAACCATCACAGAGTAACAAGCATGGGGACTGCCATGGGGTCTCTGGCCGGCCTTGCTGGAGTCCTGTTGGGCTCACACTTAACTTACATGAATTCAATGTTCCCTTAGAGAAGGAGAGATCTGTTTCTTTACCTCTTGGGCTTTTTCTTCGTCTTATTAGATCTCTAACGTTCCAGGGAAGGGAAGACCATACCCCCAAAGCAGATAGAAACACAATGAGTTCATTAAGAAGGAGTTCATTTAGAATTAAGAATTTCTAACAGTCCCAGACCCTACGGTTTAAGGGATTTTTTTTCTCCCTGGGTAAAATTGGGTAAAATGAGACTTTATCACATATGGTTTCACTTAGAATTTCCTTCTTATTTTACATATGCAAATAGTGAGGTTCTTTAAGGTAAGAGACTCCCAGCAGTAAGCCATGATGAGCATAGCCAATGAACATTCAGCTCAGGATACATATGACAGCTTTATGGTTGCTTTGCTATTCTGGGGTCCAAGGCGGCTGCTCTAGCTCCAGCCATCACATCTGCATTCCAGCCAGTGGGAAGAGGAAAACTGACCCTTCATTTTAAGAACACAACTCACAGTTGCACACGTCATTTCTGCTCACACTTCAGTAGCCAGCATGTAGACACATGGCCACAGCTAGCTGCAGGGAATGCTGGGAAATGTAATATTTATTCTGGGAAGCCCTGTATCCGGCGAAAAGTCTAGAGTTCTATTTCCATGAGAGAGAGAAGTTAAGAGTGGATACTGGGGGACAACAAACGGTTTCTGCCCCATCTCCTGATACACGTGGCGAGTGCCTCACCGGCCATGTGTTGTGTGGTGACTCAGTGCAGAACACGCTGAGCACCTGCTCCATACGAGGCTTCGACTTGAGCCCCATGGAAAATACAAATATGCGTCAAGGTCAGAAAAGGGGAAGAGCAACATTTATTGAAGAATTGCTGTATTCTTTTTTTTTTAAGTTTATTTATTTTGAGAGAGAGAGAAAGCATGAACAGAAGGGGGGGGGAGAGAGAGAGAGAGAGAGAGAGAGAGAGAGAGAGATGCCAGCAGGCTCAACACTGTCAGTGCAGAGCCCAATGCAGGACTCAAGCTCGTGAGCCCTGAGATCAGGGCTGGTCAGAGTAAGCACTTGGGCTGTGATCATGGTCTCAGCCAGGGCCAGCTGGGATGGCCCTGCAGAGTGGCCCTGGTCTCCTAATTAGGGGCCAGGACCTTGGACTCCTCATTAGCCAGCTCCCGGATGTGGGATGCCCGTCCCCCATCCCCCCTCCTTTCTGGGAGGGGCACGATCTTGGGGAAAAGCGGCTGCCACCCTCTGAGGACAATTCCCAGGGACCCGGCCACCAGCCGTCCACCTTCAACACCTCCAGCCCCTGGGGGAACGAGTGCTTTGGTCCAGAAGTGGGGATCTGGGCTGCACAGGAGAGTGTCCCCTACAGACTGACGTATTCAAGGTCATATAGCATGCTGGTTCAAAGCGGAGATTCCAGTTTAGTTCTGTCTCCAACATTCATGTTCTTCCTTAGGTCTCTTGCTGCCTCCCAGGGGCAGTCCTGGCAGGGGAAGGATCTGGGTAGGGGATTCTCCCTGGCATGTTCTCCTGAGGGAGGACTAAGATGAGGTCCTCACTGCTCCTAGGACCCTAGATGACTCCACCCTCATGTTCCATACTCCCCCACGCTGTCATATGCCCAGCCACACCACCCTCCATACGGTGCCTTGGACATCCCACGCTCACTCTAGCCTTAGGGATGTCACTAGCTGTCCCCTCCATGGGGACCATGCCTCCTCCAAACTTTCACATGCCTGGCTGCCCCAGGTCATTAGGGTCCCAGCTCAAATGTCACCTTCTCTGACCACCCTATCTCAAGTCACTTCCTGCCCCAGCCCCTCTCTATTCAGCCACTTGTGTTATTCTAGCATTTACGATTCTCTAAAATGATCTTCTTTTACTGGGTTACATGAGTATATTCTGTTTCCCCTAGAATGTGAGCTCTGTGAAGGCAGAGATTTTTTCTCTCTCATTCACCGTTGTCTCCCCAGCACCCAGCCCAGTGCCGGGGACATAGTAGGTGCTCAATAAACGCAAGTCAGGTTATGGAGAATGAATACATGAGTGCAAAAGGTACAAATAACCCTCATCGAGGCCTGCAAGGGACTGCCCAGAGCTGGGGGTGTTTGAAGAGAGTGTAGTCTTTCCTTACAGCTGCTCTAAAGAGGGGGGGCAGTGTTGACCTTACGGAGCACGTCAACCCCTATCTCGCTTATCCCAACTATACGCAAGAGAATGGTGCAGCCTGCCCGCCTCCTAGCAAAAGTGTCAGAGTCTTTTGCAGAAAGTGTGCGCAGTGGGGAGAACACAGTTGCCAAAGACAAGCTGACGTAGGTTCAAATCCTGATGCCAGCCCCTCTCTCCACACACCCCCCACCCCCCCGACCTCCTGGAACCCCTGTGTCTGCGTCTGTAAATGTTTTTTGTTTTGTGTTTTTTTTTTAATTTTTTTTCAACGTTTTTTATTTATTTTTGGGACAGAGAGAGACAGAGCATGAACGGGGGAGGGGCAGAGAGAGAGGGAGACACAGAATCGGAAACAGGCTCCAGGCTCCGAGCCATCAGCCCAGAGCCTGACGCGGGGCTCGAACTCACGGACCGCGAGATCGTGACCTGGCTGAAGTCGGACGCTTAACCGACTGCGCCACCCAGGCGCCCCTAAATGGTTTTGATCATAAGAGCAGCTCCCTGTGGTGCAGATGAAGGGAAATGGACCACGTGGGGTGCCTTCGTTTCCTCTGGCTGCCAGGACAGAATACATAGGCTAGGTGGCTGAAACACCAGAGATGTATTGCCTCACTGTCCTGGAGGCTGGAAGTTAAGGATCAGAGTGTCAGAAGCATTGGTTCTTTGGAGGCCTCACCTTTTGGCTTATAGATGGCCGCCTTCTCCCTGTACGTCCACCTGGTCTTTCCTCTGTGCACATCTGTGCCCAAATTTCCTCTTTTATAAGATTACGAGTCACACTGGATGCTGCTCACCCAAATGATCTCATTTCAACGTAATTACCTCTGTAAAAGCCCTGCCTCCAAGTGCAGCCACATTCTGAGGTGCTAGGGGTGAGGACTCGGGCGGGGGGCAGGATTCAATTCATAAAATGGGAGGGCGGGCCCTCTCCAAGGTTAAGAGGGACCCTGGCAGGTCTCATTACCTTGTTTTTATTTTTATTTTCTTTTAGGATATGGGCATATTCAAGAATGATGGCATGCCTCAAGGGTTTAAACAACTAGTCTATATCTTAAACGGTTACTTTAACAAATTAGCACTTCACGTGCACACTTCACACGTAGGATGCACCACGGTTGTGCTAATAACAAGATAATTCCAACATTTGAAATAAAACATCCATTCGGTGCCTTACAGATCATCTGGTGTGGCCACAGGACACGATCTGTAAGTTTGGCAATGAGCAGTTTTATTCTTTGAATCTCGTCACACATCTCAGATTTAGGGTTGGGATAGTCTAAACTTCCGGTTCCCAGAGTCCCGGTGGCCAGCCCTCTGCGACCAGCCCTGCCAGGCACGTAGCTGGGCATTACTGCCTAGACAGGAGACTTGTCCCTGTGCCTCCTTCCCTGCAGGCTGCAAAGCCTCTGCTTGGGCTGGTGGCCCCTCGGCCAGGAAAGCCGCTCGGCGAGTGGGAGGGGAGCCAGGCACCGCTTGGGTAGCATCGCCATGGCAACGCTCTCCCTCCTCCGCTCCTCGCTGAGACCCGGGCATCTGTGGCCATGGAGACTGGTCGCACCACTGGCACATCTGCATAGCAACCAGAGAGGGTGCCGAGCGCAGCTGGGCCCCGCTTCAGGAGAGCAGGTACGCTTAGGGCTTTTATAAATCATTAAGGAGAAGATGGGCGCCTCGATGGGAAAACGGACAAAGGATGCGGACAAAAGACGAAACCACAAGTGGCTAATAAATATATGACAAGTGCTCAGCATTCCCAGTGATCATAGAAATGCAAATGCAGACACAATAAGATACTTTTTTTTTTTTTTAAACCAGAGCAATTGGCAAGAGATGAGGAGAACAAAAAGATAAGACCCGGTGTTGGGGAGTGTGTAGGGAAATAGGGAAATTTACATACCCTGCTGGTCCGAGTGCACATTTGTAGAACATTTCTGGGAGGGTAATTTGGCAATGTGTATCAAAAACCTTTAAAACGCGCATACCTTTTGAACCAAGAATTCCAGCTCTCGTAATTTATTCCAAAGTAATAATTAAGGGAGTAAAGATGTAACTACAAGCGTGTTCCCTGTAGGGGCAATTATAATAGCAAAAGTTAGAAACATCCACAGTCTGGAAAAAAAAAAGACATGGCAGTTTAGGGGGGAAGAGCACTTAGGGAATGTGGTGGGCACCCAGGGAAGAGACGTCAAGGCTCAGGAAAAACCTGCCCACACATCCTGGACAGAGTTTCCAGAAGTTTCCGAGCACATGCGAGCATATTTGAATGTACATCACCGGAGGGGCAGCACGGTGCACTCTGGAGCTGAGGTTGGATCCAGCCACTGCCAGTGTCTGACTTGGGGACAGCCCTCCTTGAGCCCTCCTTGATCAGGTTGAGGGAGAAGTCCCAGCTGGGTCAAAGGGATAAATCCTGAAAGTTCAAAAAAAAGGTGTTTTCAAGGCAGCTGTCCAGATTTGTGAACCTTGCTTGCATGGGAAAAATCAGCTTCAACGCGGGGCATTTAAAAAAATTTATTTAAATTTATTTGCGGCAAAGTACACATAACATAAAATTTATCATTTGAATCGTTTTTTTTAATTTTTTTTTAATGTTTATTTATTTTTGAGAGAGAGAGAGAGACCCAGCATGAGCAGGGAAGGGGCAGAGGGAGACACAGAATGTGAAGCAGGCTCCAGGCTCTGAGCTGTCAGCACAGAGCCCAACGCGGGGCTTGAACTCACGAACTGTGAGATCATGACCTGAGCTGAAGTCGGATGCTTAACCGACTGAGCCACCCAGGCGCCCCTTGAATCGTTTTTAAATGTACAGTTCAGTAGTGTTAAGCACATTCACACTGTCTTGGCACCATCACCACCATCCACATCCAGAACTCTCTCATCTTCCCCGACAGAAACTCTGTCCTGATTAAATACTAACATCCCATTTCCCTGCCTTCCCCAGCCACTGGAAATCTCCATTGTATCTGTCTCTATGAATTGGACCACCTTATATAAGTGGAATCATACAGGATTTGTCCTTTTGTGATGGGCTTGTTTCGCTGAGCGCAATGTCCTTCAGGTTCATCCACGGTTGCAGCATGTGTCAGAATTTCCTTCCTTTTAGCTCTGTCTGTCTCTCTCTGTCAAAAATAAATAAACGTCAGAAAAAAAAATTTCCTTCCCTTCAAGGGTTGAGTAACATTCCATTGTCTGTAGAGACCACACTTGGCTTATTCATTCATCCTTTGATGGACTCTTATGCTGTTTTGCCTTTGGGCTATTGTGAATAATGCTGTTATGAACATGAGTGTCCATATATCTTTTGTAGACCCAACCCAGGACATTTATGGTGGAGAACCATCTCATGGAGTAAAGCTGCAAAGAGTTGCCAGGATGATCCTTGTTTCCCACGTGGAGAGGTCCAGCATTGTGGGGATCAGTAAGAGAAACACAAAGCAGACCAGGAAACACATGTGAAGGAAGTGGCCATCATCCAGAAGAAAGCTCTTCCAACTCGTGAGAGAGCCGGGGAGGACCATGCGATTGAGGAGACGAGTTTTGTGCATTTTCATCTTTCTGCGCACATACCTAGCACGTTCAAGGGTTGCATAACAATGTAAACAGTCACCAGAGAGGTGAAAATAGTGAGGAACGATCTAGAAATAATGAGGGTGAGAGAACTCTCAGAGCTTTTTCAGCATGAGAGAATTCAAATAGAAGACAAATCCTTGTAACTAGGTCAGTTCAGTAGTCACAGTATACAGGGAAGGAAAGAAATATTATGTAGAAGGTCTGTTGGCAAGTTTGGAGAATTGTGTGGAAGAGGGTTCAGATCAATGATAGATGGATTCCGTCTAAGTCTTTTGTGCTGCTTCTGAGCTTTTCTGTTTCTGCCGGCTCATCATGGCTTATCTTCTTTCTCTAGCTATGTCTTTGTTGAGCTCTTGTATCTCCTTTGTACTCTTGTTTTATATTGGCAGTGACTTCACTAAATCTCGGTTATTTATTGTAAAGTTCAGTATTTGTATTCTGCTGCTCAGAAGTGATATGTTTTCTGGTGAGTGATATTTATCTGCCATTAATTTTTCTGTGAAACTTCTCATTTTTCATTTATCATGACATCGTTATAAACATCTGTTAATTCGTTTTGATTACTCATCTCTGCATAAGGAAATTTCTCATGGATGAGTTGTTTATTGCAGGTTCAATGGAGGAGAGCCAGGGTTGTGCCCAGGGCTGGCTGTAGTTAATGGGGTGCATCTCTCAGTGTCCACTCGTTCCCACCTGACAGTGAAGTCACCTGTAGGTCTGGTCACAGAGCAAAGTGTCTCTTTTTACCTGGCCACATGGCCTGGTGGTTTGTTGTAAATATGTTCTCCCTCTGTCCAGGATTGCTTGTGGAGATCAGCCCATTGTATTTCAGACCCAAACAGAGTACAGAGAAGATAATATATATATTTTTCTTCATCAGAAAGGATTTTGGTTTTATGATAAAGAATGTTGGTTTTTACTTGGGTACATATACCTTATCAACTCTTCCTGGTGCCTGCAGTCATGGGCACTTTCTTGAACACTGTTTCCTCCTAAATTCCTGCTCAAATTTTGTTGCTGTTTAATATTTCACCTATGTTTTGATTTGGTGTTTCAGGTAATTTCACCTATGTTTTGATTTGGTGTTTCAGGTAATTTCTAGTTCTAATCAAGGTAAAGTTTTCTTTTCTGGCTGTTTCTAAGAGATTTCAGTAAGAAGGAGTGAACACAAACTTAATGGGGCTGTTTTCAAAAGTCTTGTTTGTATTTTTAAATTTTGTCACAATTTTGCTGCCAATCAATGTCATCTAATGTATATATCATACTTTGTATAGCTGATAAGACAAATTCATACCTACGTCTTTAGAAAATACAGATTTCATGAAAAAATCCTAGGTTATTCATCGAGGTTAAATGAAACATCTTAGAAGACAGTGTAATGTTCATTACTGCATAGCATGTTACTATTTTCATACTCTAGCAATCTGGCTTCTTCGTTGGAAAGCTCAGGAACCAATTTCAACTGATTTGCTCAGAAATAGAGCTTGTGACAAGAATACTGGGTATCTCACAGAAGTTTCAAAGGATCTCAGGGTTGTTTATATGGTTCAATCTCTGGAAACCACTCCCAGCGTCTTGCTGCAGAACCTGGGACTGTTCCTCCAGCCCCTATCTGTACATCTTGGTCTGGCAGACGCTGGGTCGTGTGCACTTACTAACTCTGAGAAAATCTGGGAAGTGGGATCCTGGGTTTTTAACTGCTTCTAAGAAGTGGGTGGCTCTGCCCCTGCCAAAACTCATAAGGCAGTTATTCTTCACTCTTGGGAGGGTGTCTTAGTCGGTCCAGGTTGCTGTAATAAACATACATAGACTGGGGGGGTCTAAACAACAGAAATTACGTTTCTCACGGTACTGGAGGCCTGGAAGTTTGGGATCAAAGAGCCGACAGACTCCCGGTTTCCTGTGTCCACACATGGTGGAGAGAGACATCATCTCTCTGGTGTCTCTTCTTGGAAGGGGCATTAATTTCATTCATGGGGGCTCTGCCCTCATGACCTGATTACCTTCCAAAGACTTAGCTTCCAAATGCCATCAGATTGTGAGGGTAGAGCTTCAACATATGAATTTGTGGGGGCCACAAATTCATTCATCCAAAAGAATTCAAATGAGATTCATTCAAAACAAGCCAGCAAACAGGTTTCCTTCACTACCCCATTCTTTGAAAGACCCAATGTCAACGTTGACTTCGACATATTTAAATGCGTGTGTCGCTGACACAATACAACTATCTTATTACTGAAAGCATTCACCCTTTAAAAAGAGGGTCTCCCAAAGTTTCAAAGTATATGTATTCATGTCCATGCCAAGGGTCTTGAGGAGAATGCCCTTTCCTTCTCTGGGGAAATGTCTTCAAACACCAAAAAAGGGTCAGGTGCTGAGTATCCAAAAAGACTAGAAGAGTCATCAAACTGGGTCTAATTACCAACCTGAAAGGGGGACTATGGTTGGGCACCTCTGACCGTTTCCAGTTCATTTTCTGAGATGTTTTCTTGAAAAGCGTTTTGTAAACTGTAAGCAAGTTGGTGAAGTAGATTGCTCACCGGCTAAGATGATTTTAATGCTTGCTTGTAATTCACTTGGCATCTGATCAAATCATTGACTTTGTCTTTGCTAGAAGAATTGTGTTCCAGAAACACTAACTTTTCTTAGGTTGTTCTTGGTGCCGTAAGAAAAGACACAAGAACTCGTGCTGTGGCAAAGGAGGTGTTGGTACGTAACCCACTGGGAACACGATCACCTCATCCCAAGGTCATTGTGTCACTTGTTCTTGGGTCTTAACAGACACTGTTTCTCCTGAAAAGAGTCATGAAGTTCTCCGTGATGGTAAGTCCTGGTTTCCTGGATTCCAGACGTCAGCCCCCTTCTCTCCCTCACGCACTGTGTCTGCTTTCCCCCATCGGTGCCTTGCCTTCCAAGAGGACAAGGACAGCGCTACTCCTGACAGCCGCTTCCTGGCAAGACACGGTCTCTGCCTGATAGGTGCGACAGAATTTTCTCTTCTTTGAAAAGTGTTGAGGTCCTGCCAACAATCTGGGTTGGTACTGTGGGCTTTCATAAAATAGAATATATCCACAGGATGATAAACAGAATGTGCCGGAATTCTGGGGGCGACACTTGGGTCAACAGAGAACCGTGTCACCCAAAGGCTAGAGGAGAATTTTGGAGAAACCTCAAAGGTGATCCAGAGACAGCTGGCTGTACATTCTTACCGGTGTTTGTTCGGTAATTGTATGCAGTTCCCTGGGTCCCTCTGGTAGCAGGGACTTGAGTCTCTGCACAGACCCAGTGCTGTGCTCAGCTGACAGTGACGATGGAGATCATCAGGGTGGGCGCACAGCGAGGCCGTTCCCAAGGCAGTGCCCCAGGAAAGGGATACCCAGTCACCACCAGCAGGTGCACAAGATATATCCCTAATCTCCCCCCCTGACATCCGTGGCCTTCCCGCCCCCTCAGGAGCGGGATGGCTCATGTATTTGAGATACTTCTTTCTTTTTTCCTGGATAGATTTCCATTAGGTGTTTAAAATCAAATAAAGGTTAAAATTAAAAAGAAACCTGAAATGATTCCATGTCAGTTAGAAAAGTATATACATGCATAGAAAGTGCATACATGCTCAGAGAAAAGTATATACATGCTCAGAGAGACATAGACCGAAATGTCAACAATGGTTATCTCTGGGTGATGGGCTATAGGTGGTTTTATTTTCTTCTTTCTATTCCCCCTCCCTTTTTTTAACGCTTTTTATTTATTTTTGAGAGAGAGAGAGAGAGAGACAGAGACAGAGTGCATGCAGGGGAGGGGTAGAGAGAGGGAGACGCAGAATCCGAAGCAGGCTCCAGGCTCTGAGCTGTCAGCATAGAGCGCGACACGGGGCTCGAACCCACGAACCTTGAGATTGTGACCTGAGCCGAGGTTGGACGCTTACCCCCCCCGACCCCGCTGTCGTTTTCTAAATGCTCTACAGTTGTGCAGAACACGTACTACTGTTGGAATAAGGAAACATTAACAATAAATAAATAAAATGAAACAAACACGTCAACATCTGAGAGTACAGACTTGCACAACCAATAAATTAAGGGCACATTTATTCACTTTATGAAAAAATATATTTTTACGAAAAACCTGTAAATAATATTAAAATAAACCTAACTATAAGAGAGAACACTGACGTACCGGAAGGCATTCATACATGTGGAATGCATTTTACCTGCCTAAAAAATACATATATGTGGGATGTGGGATACCTATTGGAATATATTTAATTAAAATGCAGAAATTCCACACATCAAAAGACCCCATTGAGAAACTCAAAAGCAAGGCTTTTTGGTTTCAGTGGGGTTAACAGTTCTGTGAATAAAACAGGCACTTGATAAATATTTGCTGAATCAATTAATAAATGAATACACTCCGGGGTTTCCCGAAGTGGCAGGCTCTCCAGTGCATTTTAAATGAAATGAAATCAATTTATGAAAACGTGATTTGCACCTCCCTTCCCCCCTCAACAAATTAGTCGTGTAAAGCGAAAGATCAGATGTGACTGAACGTTCTGTTGCTGCTGTGCCACGGAGCATGGTCACGGCCCCCTCCCCTGCGTCTGCCCCAGCCTCAGTTTCCTTATCTGACAAAGCGGTAACAGCCACCCGCTATCATAGTGCTTTCGAGAATGTAAGAGTCCATGTGAATATGAATCCATCAGGGCCAAAGAGACAGAAGTGGTTAAAGGAATTTTTTTCACGGGGAATTGTAAAAAATATTTTTAACGTTTATTATTTATTTTCGAGAGAGACAGATGGAGCGCGAGTGGGGGAAGGGCAGAGAGAGAGAGGGAGACACAGAATCCGAAGCAGGTTCCAGGCTCCGAGCTGTCAGCACAGAGTCTGACGCGGGGCTCAAACTCACGAACCGCGAGATCATGACCTGAGCCAAAATCAGATGCTTAACCGACTGAGGCACCCAGGCACCCCATCACTGTGAATTGTCAACACGTACAGAAAATTGAACCAAACAGCCATGTACCTCTGAGTGAGTTACCACCAGGCAAATACCCAGGGAGCCACCTGTAAGGGCAAAAAATCGAACACTACAAGTGTTCAGAAATCCTCTCGTGCCCTTCTTAATCCTTACCTCCTCCATCCTCCCCTCAAATGACCACCATCCTGACTTTATGGTGGTTACTTCCTCTCTCTCTCTCTTTCTCTGTTTTATTTTATTATAATTATTATTTTAGAGACAACGCGTGAACTGGGGAGAGGAGCAGAGGGAGAATTCTCTATGCTCAGCACGGAGCCCGATGTGGGGCTTGATCCCACGACCCTGGGATCATGACCTGAGCCAAAATCAAGAGTTGGACACTCAACGGACTGAGCTGCCCAGGCACCCTTTCTTTGTCTCTCTTTTTGAAGTAGTTTTATCACTATTAGGCATCTATCCCTAGAACAGGATTGCTTCATTTTGCTGGTTTTAAAAAGACCATTGGTGCAGTCGTACAGTTTGTCTCCTGTTAGTCTGGCACCTTCGCGTCAGCATTGTTTGTGACATTCATCTGTGCGGCTGCCTGGCGGCTTTGTTCATCTTCCTTGCTGTGCATTATTTCTCTGTAAATGCTCCATAGCTTACATTTCTGTTTTCTTGTTCACGGACGTGTGGCTCGTTTCCAGTTTGGGGCTATTGTGAATAATGAGGCTGTGAATACTTTCGCACCTGTCTTGAACACTCTGCACACACTGCCATGAAGTCTTTTTGTACATGTGCAAGCATTTCCATTTGGGAACCTATTTGGAGTGGAATTGCTGGGTCACACAGCGTGCTTGTCTTCAACTTAGTAGATAATGCTAAACTGAATTGCAAAAGACTTGGGTCCATTTTTACTTTCGCCCGCAGTATGTGGGAATTACTGATATTCCACAGCATGCCCAAAGCTGATATTGTCATAACTTTATTATTATTATTATTATTATTAATTTTATTTTTAAGTAGGCTCCACACCCAGCATTGAGCCCAATGCGGGGCTTGAACTCTGAGTTCAAGACCTGAGCTGAGATCAAGAGTTAGACACTTAACCTACTAAGCCACTCAGGCATCCCAGAAATTTAAATACTATCCTATTCTCATGGATGTATAAAGGTATCTCATTGTGGTTTGAGTTTGCATTTCCATAATTACTAACAAGCTGAGCATCTTTTTGCGTGTTTGTAGATCCTCTGGGTATTCTCTTTTGTGAAGTGCTTGTTCAAGTCTCTTGCCCATTTTTCTGTTGAGTTTTCTGTCTTTTTTCTTATTGAAATGTAGGACTACTTTTTATATTCTGGATCTGAGCCTTTGTCTGTTACAGATGTCACTAATACCTTCTTCCATTCTGTGGCTTGTCTTTTAACTTTCTTAGGGGTGTCTTAGATGTCCAGAATTTCTTAATTTTAATTTACTATATTCCAATATGTATTACGCCTCTGTATTTTTGTAATATAAATGTATCTTCACAAATAGAAAATATATTCCATGCATTCCAGTATGTCATTGTTTCCCTTAGATTAGATTTTCTGGTATCTAATTGAAAAACATTTTTTTTGACCCTGAGATTACATGTTCTCTTTATATTGTTTTCCAGAAACTTTATTTTACCTTTCATATTTAGATCTACAATTCCACTGCAACTGCTCTTCTTTTTTTTTTTTTAAGATTTTTTTTAACGGGGGCACCTGGGTGGCTCAGTCGGTTCAGTGTCCAACTTCGGCTCAGGTCATGATTTCGGGTTCATGGGTTTGAGCCCCATGTTGGGCTCTGTGCTGACAGCTTGGAGCCTGGAGCCTGATTCGGATTCTGTGTCTCCCCCTCTCTCTGCCCTTCCCCCACTAGTGCTCCGTCTGTCTCTCTCTCTCTCAGAAATAAACATCAAAAAAATTTAGACAAGGAACTCAGTAGATTTTTATATATTAACCTTGTATTAATTCTAATAATTAATCTTGAGATCCTTTTCTATTTTCTACGTATGTTATCATATAATATATACATAAGACCAGTTTTAGTTCTTTTCTCTTCCTTACATTTTCTTTTCCTTGCCTTGCTGCACTGGTTAGAATCTCTGATAAAATGATGAATAGGAGTGGTGATAGTGAGCCCCTTTGACTGATTCCTGATCTCACATGGGAAAAATTCAATATCTTATTGAATATGATACTTGCGTATGTTTCTAATACATTTCCTTTTTCAGATTAGGAAAGTTCCATTCTATTCCTACCTTGATAAGATTTAAAAATTAATGAATGTTTGTTAAATGTGATCCATTTTTCTTCATCTTCAGAGATAATCATATGTTTTTCTACTCTTTTCTGTTAATATGGTGACTTCTAGATGTTAAACCAACCTACAATTTTTGGGATAAATCTGGGTTGGTGTAATTGATATGTCACTGGATTTGATTGGCTAATAGTTGACTCAGGATTTTTCCATTTATTTTCTTAAGTGATTATTACCTTTCTCATAAGGTCCTTTTGGGTTTTGGTATCGATTATATTCTGGCCTCATAAAACAAGCTGTGAAGTGTTCCCTTTTCCCCTCTTCTCTGGATTTAAATTTCTGGTAGAAATTGGTGAAGCCATCTAGGTCTCGAATGTACTTTGTGAAAAATTTTTAATTGTACTTTCAATTGCTCTAATAGTTTAATAAACATTCAATATTTTGTAGTTTTTCTCCTCCCCCCCCAGCTTCACTGAGACATGACTGACAAATAAAAATTGTGTATATTTAGGTTGTACAGTGTGATTTTAAGAAGTGTACAAAATGATGATTATATATATATGTTGTGAAATAATGACCACAATCAAGTTAATTAGCACATTTGTCATCTCACAGCTACCATTAATATGTGTGTGTAGAGTAAAAACACTTAAAGTCTACTTTCTCAGCAGATTTCTAGTATTCAATACAGTATTATCAACTATGGTCACCATAAGCTTATTCGTCTTATAACATGGGTTCAACTTTATATATATATAAGGGTTCAACTTTATATATATATATATATATATATACTTTAAATATATAATATATATGTATATTTTTTATGTTTTTACTTATTTTTGAGAGAGAGAGAGAGAGAGAGAGAGAGAGACAGAGCATGAGCAGGGGAGGGGCAGAGAGAGAGGGAGACACAGAATCTGCAGCAGCCTCCAGGCTCTGAGATGTCAGAACAGAGCCCGACACGGGGCTTGAACTTACGAACCGCGAGATCATGACCTGAGCCGAAGTTGGATGCTCAATCGACAGAGCCACCTGAGTTCAACTTCTTTAGATTCCACATATTAAATGAGATCATACAGAACTATTTTTTTCTCTTTCTGGCTTATTTCATTTAACATAATGTTCTCCAGGTTCATCCACGTTGTTGCAGATGGCAGGATGTCCTTATTTCTTTATGGTTGAGTAATACATCTGTGTGTGTGTGTGTGTGTGTGTGTGTGTGTGTGTGCGTGTGTCTACATCACGTTTTCTTTATCCCTTCACCTGTCAATGGTCACTCAGGCTGTTTCTATATCTTGCCTATTGTGGATAGGCAATGAACATCAATGAACATCAAAGTGTAGATACTTTGAGATAGTGATTTCATTTCCTTTGGAAAATGATTCAGCAGGATTGCTGAATCATATGGCAGTTCTATTTTTAATTTTTTTAAGTTTATGTATTTATTTTGAGAGAGAGAGAGAGAGAGAGCACACAAGGGGCAGAGGTGGGGGGAGAGACTCTCAGGCTTCTCGATGTCAGTGCAGAGCCTGACGTGGGGCTCCATCTCACGAACCGTGAGATCATGACCTGAGCTGAAATCACGAGTCGGATGCTTAGCCGACTGAGCCAGCCAGGGCCTCCTCTATTTTTAAATAATTACCAAGACCAATGTCAAGCGGCTTTCCCCCTGTGTTCTTCTGGGAATTTCATGGTTTCAGGTCTTACGTTCAAGAACGTAATACGTTTGAAATGAATGTTTGTGCGTGGTGTGTGATAAGAATCCAATTTCATTCTCTTGCATGTGAATATCCAGTTTTCCCAACACCGTGTATTGAAGAGCTGACCTTTTCCCCCATTGTGCATCTTGGCACTCTTGCCAAAGATGAATCGTATATGCTAGGGTTTATTTTTGGCTCCCTGTTCTGTTCCATTGGACTGTGTGTCTGTTTTTATTCCAGTATTATACTGTTTTGATTACTAGCGGTTTGCAAAATAGTTTGAAATCAGGAAAAGTGGTGTCTCCAGCTTTGTGATTCTTTCTCAAGATTGCTTTGGCCACTTGGAGCCTTTTGTGGTCCTGTACAAATGTTAGGATTTTTTTTTTTCTATTTCTGTGAAAAACGCTATTGGGATGTCGGTAGGGACTGAACCGCATTTGTAGATCATCTTGAATGGTATGGGTATTTAAACCATAATAACTCTTCTGGTCCACGAACACAGGGTATTGTTCCATTTCTTTTTGTCTTCTTTAATTTCTTTCATCAATGAAAATATCTTTGTCTTTCCCGGAGAGCAGATTTCTGTTCCTGGACCAGTCAGCTATGGTCAGGGAGGCAGTCAAGAATCATAGGTGAAGAAGCCGAAGGGGGACCCTGGGCATCCGTTCTAATACCAGGTCCCCATGTTGTACCAGTCCCCCCCTCCCCCCCAAACCTGGAAGAGTAAGTTACATCAAGCCTGTCATGCCACTTGGTGAGGACGTGTCTGAGGGGACACTAGGCTACACGGCGAGCATGGGCCCGGCCTCCAGACCCTTCTGGGACCGGAATTTGCCAGCCCAGGGAGCACAGTAGAACCGCGGGAAGTACAGGTTCTGGACGGACTCTCAACTTCTCCACAGACCTGCCATGTGCACTGGGCGTCAGGTCACCCCTCGGAACCCCAGTTTCCTCATGTGCACGTCTCAGAACCCACTGAGTTCTGAGCCAGCACTGACGCAGTGGGCATTCTGTCAGGACCACAGGAGCTGTTCCCATTTACCAGTGAGGGGAGAGGCCCGGGGGACATGGTGTGGGCTCACGACTCTTTCTATTCCAGGGCCCAGCCTTCCTGTAGCCCCAGCTCCCCTCCTACCTGCCATCGTCCTGCTGGTGAGGGCCTGGGACCCACCGACCTAGGTCTGCCCTCACGTTCCCCATGCCTCTGGAGCATGAAGCTCGTTTCCCTCCCTCCCACGCCCGGAGTCTTTGCTGTGTTTTGTTTGTTGTATTCGTTACTGTGGTGAGAAACGTATAACATAGAATTGACCCCCTTCATCATTTGCAAGCGTGCTTTTCGGGGGCATCAAATACACTCGCACTGTTGTGCGACCATCCCCACCAGCCGTCTCTGGAACTTTTTCATTTTCCCAAGCTGAAACTCTGTCCCCGGGGCACCTGGGTGGCTCAGTCGGATGAGCATCCGATTTCAGCTCAGGTTGCGATCTCACGGTTCCTGAGTTCAAGCCCCGCATCGGGCTCTGTGCCGACAGCTCGGAGCCTGGAGCCTGCTTCGGATTCTGTGTCTCCCCCTCTCTCTGCCCCTCCCCTGCTCGTGCTCTCTCTCTCTCTCTCAAAAATAAATAAACATTAAAAAAAACACAAGAAACTCTGTCCCCATTGGATGTGAACTCCCCGTCCTCTGCCATCCTACTTCCTGTGTCTATGAATTCGATGATTCTAGATTCCTCATGTGGGTGGGAGCATCCCGTATTTGTCCTTTTGTGACTGGCTTATGTCACTTAGCATGACATCCTCAAGGGACTTCCGTGCTGTGACATGTGTCAGAACTTCTTCCATTGTAAGGTGGGATGAGTCCACTGTATGTAGAGACCACATTTACTTTTTTCCATTCATCCGCCGATGAACAGCAGAGTCATTTCATACCCCTTCCCGAGAGGGCTAGGAGGGGGCCGGGGAAGGCAGGGGCTCCCTTGAGAAGCCACTTTCTGATGTTCAGATGTTTCCTAACGGAGTATCAGGCAGAGCTACGCATCTAGTTTGGAAGTTTTTAAGGCTGGCTGTCATGTTGGAGCTGGACCGGGGCTGGGTCGAGGCCCGGGTGAGGAGGCAGCAGGGGTGAGGTGGGAGCTGAGAACGCAAAGCTGTGGGAGACGAGCCGTCCACTTTCCCTGTGGCAGGTGCCTCGGGGCTGGGTCTCTGTCTCCCCCACTTGGGAGGGGACAGTCACAGGTCCCAGAGCGAGGTGGCTGAAGGCACGTCCTGAAGGTGTCTGCTGGCCAACCGCCCCCCGCCCCCCCCCAAGGCCGGCGGCAAGTTCTTCCTGTCCCCGCCCACCACAGCCTGCTCCGGGGTCCCTGGTCCCCAGGACACCTGCTCAGATCCTGAGACTTCTGCGTTCTCCCCCGCTCTTCATCCTTCAGACGATGATCCAGGAGGCGTGTGGTTTCCTCCTGAGCACCCACTCCGACCAACAGCGCCAGGCTGCCTGGAGTGCTGTGTTGAGTAGGATTCTGAGGGTGGCTCAGCAAGAAAGGGTGTTCTCATTGATTAACAATGTCTGCCGTGGGCTTGGGAGGGACATGGTGGTACGTGGGCCAGCGTCGTTCTAGGCCCTTCTTATGCCATTTCCTCGCTTGGCACTGCTTCGCCTATGGGATCCACAGGTCTGAAAACCTCCCTCTGACCTCCGCCCCCTGTCTTTCCTCTCCTCCTTGTTCCTGGTCCCACTGGCCACCAGATGAAGAGGAAGGCCCAGGGACTTGGCGTTAGAAGACAGTTAAGAAGCTGAGGGAGGGGCCCCTGGGTGGCTCAGTCGGTTAAGTGTCCGACTCTGGATCTTGGCTCAGGTCATGATCTCACAGCTGGTGAGTTCGAGTCCCACAGTGGGCTCTGGGCTGACAGCGCAGAGCCTGCTTGGAATTCTGTCTCTGCTCTCAGCAGCCTGTCTCAGCAGCCTCTCTCTGCTGCCCCTCCCCACCCCCCACCGCATGTTCTCTCTCAAAATAAACAAATGAACTTAAAAAAAAAAAGAAGCTGGGGACCATGGCCAAAGTCACTGCTTTTTGCGCCTCGGTTTCCTCATCTGCAAATAGCACCTGACCTCCTGCCCAGCGCTTGGTATGAGGCCAGGCAGATGGGTGCTGATGGGAGAGAGGTATCCGGCTGCGGCCCCTCTGTGCCCGGGAGAAGCAGGGCAGAGGCCAGTGTGGTCCGAGGCAGGGCATATGAGCGAGCTGGCCGGGAGTCACTCTGCTGTGCTAGAGGGAGGGGATGCGGCCGAGGCGGGAATGACATCCGCAAGCGTTGCCAGGATGTGGTATTGATCTGATGCGGTCCTCTACGCAGTCTCCCTGTGGTTCAGATGCCCCGTTGCCTGGGAGACCAGCCACAGGCTTCCTGGGAACGATTATGGAGGGGATCACTCCCAGAGAAGGAAGACAGGGCCACATCTTGGTGCCGTCCGCAGGTGTGCACACTACCGGCCCTTGGCCCTCCGTTGCACAGATGGGGAAACTGAGGCTCCAAGATGGCAGTGAGCCACACAACGTCCAGGACCAGAATCCAGGCCGCCTGCCTTCAGGCTGCTCAGAAAAGAAAGCCCTCAAGCGTCTCCTTTCACAGGCACCAGCTGCCACATGCAGGTGCCCTCAAGGGGCAGAGGGGGGGCCGCTGAGGCCCGGTGGGGGCGCCGACCATGATGTTGAACCACTGGGTCCAACCTGCCATGGCCTCTTTTAATGTTGGTTTTGCCCCTTCCAGAGTAATAAATGCTACCTTTACACGGCACTGATTGTTTTGAGGCACTGTTCTAAGTGATGTACTTGTCCTAGCTCATTAATATTTAAAGAGATTCTGTGAGGTAGGCACTTTTATGATCCCTATTTTGCAGATGAGGAAACTGAGGCACGGAGAGGTTAAGAAACTTGCCCAAACGCACAGAGCCAGTGAGTGGTGGAGTCGAGATGGGAACTCTCCATTTGCTCTCCCGGGTACCCTCCTCTGTCTTTGGTCACTCTTTGGACGGCATGCTCAGACTTTCTCAAGTTGGGTGTGGCCAACGGGAGCTGGGAGAGAAAGGGGACAGAGGTCAGGGCATTTGTCGCTGGCTGCTTCCTGCTGTTTGCTAGTGGGTGCAACCTGGTTTTGCTCACAGCAGTAACTCCAATTTCCTCTTCCTCTCCCATCCTTGAAATCCCTGCAAGGTGGAAGCAAGCTCTACATGCTCCCTGGTGGCCAGGGAAGGGAGACAGCGGACTTAGGGTGGGAATTGATGTTTGAGAAAAGATCTGAGTGTCAAAAAGGAGCCAGCCATGCATAGAGGACGGCTGGTGGTGGGGGGGAGAGCAATCAGGTAGAAGGTGCAAAGGTCCTGAGGCAGCCATGTTCTTGGCATATTTGAGAAAGAGCATAGAAGCCAGTATGGTGAAGCAGAGTGATAGGTGAAAGTGGTGGGGGATGAGGTTATGGTGGGGGTTCAGATCATAGCGCCCTGTCAGCCACTGAAAGTCCTCTGGGGTGGGGAGACACTGGGGAGGGTTGAGCAGAGATGTTATCTGATGCACATGTTAAAGGCTCACTCTGGCTGTGGTTTGCAGGCAGGACAGAGAAGCGGCTGCTCTAACTGTCCAGGCGAGAGCTGGCGGTGACTCGGGCCAGGGTGGCAGCAGGAGGGGGTGGGAATTCTGGCTGGATTCTGGGCAGAGTTTTAAAGCTGTGCCAACAAGGAGGCAGGTAAGGGGGTCTGGAGCTTTGAGGAGAGTCCAGGCTGGGGGTGGGACCCACCAGTGCAGAGAGGTTTGCAAACAATGACTAATGTCAGTGGTCGCATTAAGGCAGGGAAGAGCCAGCAGGCTTCCCCCTCTGGAGGTGACCCAGCAAGGCTGGCCGGCTGCGGTCGTCCATCGCAGGAGGGACTCCCAGGCAGGTCGGGGGACGGGGTATGAGAGGCCTGGTCTATGTGTCCCGGCCCGTTATCCTCCCATGTGGGTTCTGCCAGTCTGTAGCCTACGCCTCTGTCCTGAGTCTGGGCACCTGCCTGTGGGCACCAGCCAGCCCTTCGCCATGGCCGGCCTCTGTCCCCCGCTCTGACATCCCGGCACCTGTCATACTCTGGATGACTGCTCTTCAGCCGTGCATTGAGGACACTCACACCCCAGAGCCGCTTGTGTGACCCCATGGGTCACCCCGAGTGAACTTCAGGGTGTCTGCTGAGCTCTCTGGGAAGCAGACGCCCTCTTTTCCCACCAGGGTCTCTAAGCCGAGGAACGAACGGTCCGGGAGCTGCTAGAAGTCACCTGTACCACCTTCCTCGCGGCAGGGAAAGGCTTTCGAGGTAGGACCAGCTTGGAGGAAAACAGAAGGGAGGGGCAGAGAAGAGACAGCCCTGGGGACATCTGAATAAAGGACGCATCTCAGTCTGATGTTCTAGGACACTCTTGGGTGGCTCAGGTGGCCCATCGTCCTGGAGGCTCAGAGCAGCTCCAGTGGGCATCTGTTGCTTACAAAGGAGATAATTCAGTCTAACCCCCAAAGATGGTGGAGTGCGGCACTGGGTGTGCAGGGGCCACCTGCACCTCTGGGTCACCGATTTCCCCCGTACCTCCTGCCACTGCTTCAGGCCTGGCTGTGCGTGTGGGCTGTGATGTCTTGCCCAGCTCCCTCCACCTGCCCCAATCTTTCCTGGGTCCCCCTTTCCCCCAAAGCCGCTGCCCTTCCTGATCAAGGCCGCTAAGGTTTCTGTATATCATGTGTGTGACCCCTCTGTGGGTTGTGACCCATGTTTCACGTTCTTCCCCGTCTCCGGCAGATACCTCGACGGCTCACCGCTAGCCACTCGACTTTCTCGGCTCCCGGGCAGGTGAAATGGCCACGCGACCCACTCCCGGTCGGTGGGAGGAAAGGGTGAGTCTCCCGGCAGCTTCTGGGAAAAGGTCGGCTTCCCGGGGAAGAAGCTAGAGCGTCTCCAGGAGAAAGCGTTCGGCCCCTGCCTCTGGCTTTCTCAGTTTGCACACGGCGTGGCCATGTGACGCCTGGAGCTGCGGTGACCATGCAGCGGCAGGGGCGATAAGGAAGAGCCATCGCGCTGAGAACGGCGGAGCGGAAGGGCGGGAAGGGTCTGAGGGAAGAGTCTGCCGTGGCTGGGCCGCCGGAGGAGCCCCAGAACTGCTGCTTCCAGACGACTTCCTAAGTAAACAATCCGCGTCCGTCTGGTTTCAGCAACTGTTCATCCAGCGTCCGGCCGGTCACAGGCCCAAGGCTTCCTGACTAACGCTCCCGCCACACCACCCCCTGGACCCATTCAGACGTTCAGCAGACATTTAATCCAACGTTTCCTGAGTATCGCCTGCATGCCGGCACTTTATCACGTCTGATCTAACCCACCCAACAACTTTGGAACATTCCCATTGTCCCCGTTTGCGAGATGAGGAATGTGGGTACATCCTAGCGATCCTTGTCTGCTGTAGCAGAGAAAAACAAACCCCTGCGGCTTCACGCCATAGAAGCGTATTTCTTTTTTTTTCCCTTTAATAAATCTTTTAAGTTTATTTCTTTATTTTGAGAGAGACAGAGAGAGAGAGCGGGAGCTGGGGAGGGGCAGAGAGAGAGAGAGAGAGAGAGTAGGAATCCCAAGCAGCGTCCATGCTGTTAGCACTGAACCCGACGCAGGGCTCAATCTCACAGCTGTGAGATCATGACCCGACCTGAAATCAAGAGTCAGACGCTTCACCGACTGAGCCACCCAGGCGTCCCTCGGCCACCTTCAAAGTGTGGCTCCTAAGTCATCCCGGGTGCCAACATCTGATGGGCAGACATGGGCAGGACACGGGTGGAGGGTCACACAGAGGCCTCACGGTCCTGAGCTGGGTGGGATGGGCATCCCTTCTGCCCACACGTGTTCACTAGCTGCACCCCCAAGCACAGGAGGCTGGAACACGGTGTCCAGCTAGTCCTGCGGGCCCAAGAGGGGAGGGATGAGGGTCTGCTGGGCAGTTCATCAGTCCCTGCTAGGTGGGACTCAGGGGGACTGTGTAACTCACCCAGGAGACTCTCAGATGAGCCGGAGGGGAGGGGGAGACCGTGCCTGCTTTGTGTCCTCAGGTGTCCAGAAGTCCAGGGCTGCTGGCTAAGCCAGGCACGGCCCCGGGACCAGTCCTCAGCAAATAGGGATGCCCTTTCTAGCCTGGAATATTGGGGCCATATTCTTCCTCCCGCCTTTACTCATCTCCAGGCAGAGATGAGTAACATTTTACAGCCTGTGGCTAGCACTTCTGTTCTACATGCTTGACTTACAGAGGCAAGGCTGTCTGCAGTAGACTGGAGAAGACAGGACGGGGAAATGGGATCTGGGTCTGACGCCGGGGGCAGGCCCTCAGTTTCCCTGTCTTCAAAGGGCACTGATTCATTGTCCCTCACTCTTGCTGGGGCCGATGGTGAGGCAGTTAGTGCAAGGGAAGCACTTAGAGCCACGCCTGGGGACAGGCTAGCATTTGCTGAGTGTTGGCCAGGTCATGTGCTCACGGAGCCCTCCAGGCTCTGTGTCATGCCCATTTTACAGACGGGAAATGGAGGCTTCCAGGGTAGGTTAGGGTCTGTGTTCCTCCTATCACTCACTCTTCCCCCAGGGGTGCCGGGGACACCAGGACCACATGTCACAGGCTGTGGGGAGGGCCTTGCTCACCGGCCACCTGGTTTGCAGTTGCCTGTTCCAGAAAGCCCTACCCCGCTTCTGGTTCCCAAAGCCCCCCACTTAGCCCTGGGCCCAGGCCAGGCCGGGGCCTGCTGTCTCTGCCAGCACAGTCACACTGTGGCCTGAGCCCAGTCTGTGACGTGTCACCCCCCCCCGTGCAAAACCCACTTTTCTTCTCTCGAGCAACCAACCCTCCAGACAGCTGAGCTGGCAGGGGAGGCCTCGGGATGTTTGTGGTGGGGAGATATGGCCATCTGGGAATGTAAATTGTTAGATCCAAGGATGGGGATGCCTCAGGTGTGACCTTTCCTAAACTCCGTCTCCTGGGTGTTTATTTTCTCCATAGCAGACTGACAGCTCTTCAGTATTTCTGGGTCCTGCTTCTTCCCTTCTTACCTCCTTCCTTTCCTCGTATTCATTCAATGCATTTTTTTTGAGCACCTACTAAGTTACAGTTTAAATGAGGGCACTCAGAGAAGGCCTCACCAAAAAAGTGGTAAAGCAGCCATGCGCCCGTATGGGGGAAAGGTGTTCTGGGTAGAGGCAGCAGCCAGCGCAAAGGCCCTGGGGTAGAGTGTGCCTGGCTTGTTTGAGGAACATTGAAGAGGCTGGGGTGGTAGACGCAGAGTGAGTGAGGGGAAGAGGAGGTCTGAGAGGTCACAGGGTGACAGCAGGACAGACCAGGTAGGGAGGGGCCTGTGCCCTGAGTGTGCTGGGAAAGAATCGAGGGCCCCAAGGAGAGGAGAAACAGGATCAGGGTTGTGGGTTGGCCGTGAACAAAACAAATATCCTTGCTCAGGGGCCTGTCGTCTGTGCCCTGTCATTCTAGAGGGGGAAGAAAGGAAAGAAATGAAATAAATAAGAAAATAAGTCCTGTTAGAAGGTGGTTAAGTCCTAGGTGGGAAAGGCAGGCAGAGAATGGTAGCAGGAGGTGCTGATGAGGTCGGGGCTTCGATTTACAATAGAATGCTTGGGAGGGCCTCCCTGAGAATTGGCATTTGAGCAAAGACCCTGGGACAGAGAGTGCTTTTGCAAGTCCCCAGGGAAGTTCAGGGGCACAGGCAACCGGCAGCCAGTGCAAAGGCCCAGGGGTGGGGGCATGCCAATATTGGCTGCCTTTGCTTTCTGCTGCTCGCCCTCTCACAGCGGTGGCTTCCCCAGGCACAATCTTCTCGTGGACAAGAGCAAAGCCAGCTAGACACACGTGTTTAGAGCTTCTGTGCACCTTCACGTCTGCTCACACATTTGGCCAAACCCAGCACTGAGTGGTTGGGAAAAGACACTCTGCCTCCGGGTGATATGAAGAGAAGGACTGGGGTGATAATGCGGAGGTCGGCAAAGTTTTTCTGTAACAGGACAGACAGTAAATAACTTCGGCTTTGCGGGCCACATGGCCACTGTCGCTGCTGTTCAGCTCTGCTGTGGCAGTGTGAAAGCAGCCAGGGACAATACACAAACAAAGAAGTGTGGCTACGTTCCAATGAAACCTTATTTATGGGCACCGAGATTTGGATTGCATAAAATTTTCTCAGGCCACAAAATATTACCCTCCGGGCGCCTGGGTGGCTCAGTCGGTTGAGCATCTGACTTCCGCGCAGGTCATGATCTCGCGGTTCATGAGTTTGAGTCCTGCATCGGGCTCGCTGGTGTCAGCCTGTCGGCGTGGAGCCCACTTGGGATCCTCTGTCCCCTCCCCCTCTGCTCTTCCCCCGCGTACACTCTCTCTCTTTCAAAATATAAATAAAACATTAAAAAATGTGATAAAAAAATTACTCCTAAAAAAAATGCTTTCCCAGCCACTTATAAATGTAAAAACCATTCTTAGCTCCAGGGCTGTACAAAAATAGGTGGCAGGCGGCATTTGGTCCTAATTTGCTGACCCCTGCAGGAGGGTTCCAGCAGCCCCTGGGCCACTCCACCCTTTCTGGAGCCTCCAGCCCTGCAGGCGGGGGCACGTGCCTTGCCCAGGGCTGCTCAGCGGGAGACACATGCATAGCAGCCAGATAGAAACCACTGTAGGATCCCACGTGTCCCGGGGCTGGGACTGGGGAGGGTGTCTCTGAAGCCGCTAAATGCCTCCTGATGGAAAGGCATGGGGGTGGGTGGCTCAGAAGTCATCTGTGACTTCTAGTGACAGTGGGGAGCCCAAATTCAGACCCACTGCTCAGCATCAAGTGGGGTGACCTTCCAGTGTGATATGAGATTCGGGTGAGGGATGGGCAGATGGTAAACATTGGATGGATCTGAGTAGTTGGCGTCGTTCTGAAAGTTCTGTTTACTCTTGCGTTTATTTCCTGTGTGTGTGTGTGTGTGTGTGTGTGTGAGTGCACACCGCTCCACGCATGCACAGACTTTCTCGTGACCGGGGGAGGGGGGTCTTAGCTTGCACTTGTCTGTACTCCCTGGGGCTTCCCAAGTCGTGGATGCATCTGAAATGCTGTTAGTCTGGGTCCTGTTCTCTGTGAAGTTGGCGATTGGTCGTATGTTGCAACCCGGGATCGGAAGGGGGTGCTCCATGGACACTGCACTGAGTTCTCTCCCTCAAGGTCTCCTGGTCTCTTTCCGGGAACCCCGAAGACTTCCACAAACACACCATGTGCTCGGGCAGAGAAGCCGTGGGGGGCAGTCCCTGGGGGAGCGTGGAATTGTGCGGTAGGATAGGGGGTGGGGGCTGGGATGGGAAGCCATCAGCCCGCGCCTTCCAACAGTGGCTTACCGACCTGTGGTCTGCGATTCGTTCCTTACCTTGTGGATCCTTGGAGCATTGCTTAATCATCACAACCCAGTCGGGAGGTACTATCCCCATTTCATAGATGAGCAAGTCAAGGCAAAAGGAAGGTAAATAATTGTCCGCGGTCACCCCAACAAAGGCTTGGCTGAGCTGCGAGTGACGCCAGCGTTATCGGACTCCAGAGTCTGTGTGCTGCTTCCTCCTGATGCATTGTCCTCCTTTATCAAAAGAAGCATTGATGGAATCTGAGTGTTTGTGGATCCGCTCAAAGCCCAGCACTTCATATGTCGTTCACATGGCTCCCGCCTCCCCATCTGTCTCTCCCTGGACAATAGAAGTCCCCTCCACACCCACTTCTTGCGGGGAGGAGAAAGGGCCCGATCTCATTGTGGAGAGCCCTTTCCCTTCCGGCTTCCTGGGCTGGATGTAAACACCCAGGGGAGAATGCCCTCTCTTGTCTGGCAGGCTGTGCAGCCTGGGAGAGGCGGGGCCTGGAGCCGGGCTGCAGGGACGGGCGGATGTCACGCCATGTCCCTTGTCCGCAGACCAGCCCCCCCCCCCCCCCCCCGTGGGGGGAAAGCTCGTGGCTCTCGGAGAACTGCAGGGTCCAACCACGAGGGGCCTCCTCTGCCGGCCAATGCCCTTGTGTGGGACTGTTCAGGGGTCTCCCTCCTGGGCCCCTTGCTCACCCCCCCCCAGGGGAAGGGGCCCTCAGCTTCCTGCCCGTGAACTCCATCTTTGTTAGCAAAATCTGCATTATTCCCTCGTTATTTGAAAGCCAGGTAGCTGCTACCTTTCCTATGAAAACATTTATTTATTTATTTATATTATTTTTTTTAACGTTTATTTATTTATTTTGAGACAGAGAGCAAACGGGGGAGGAGCAGAGAGAGAGGGGGAGAGAGAGAATCCCAAGCAGGCTCCGTACCGTCAGCGCAGAGCCCAGCGTGGGGCTTGATCCCACGAACCATGGGACCATGACCTGAGTCGAAAGCAAGAGTTGGAGCCCAACTGACCGAGCCACCCAGGCGCCCCATCTTATGAAAATACTAAAAAAATTTTCTTTATGTTTTGTTTATTTTAGAGAGAGAGAGAGAGAGAGCATGAGCAGGGGAGGGGCAGAAAGAGAGGGAGACACAGAATCCAAAGCAGGCTCCAGGCTCTGAGCTGACAGCACAGAGCACAACGTGGGGCGTGAACCCACGAAATATGAGATCATGACCCGAGCCGAAGTCACATGCTTAACCGACTGAGCCACCCAGGCGCCCCTCTGAGATCATTTTAAAATAAATTTGGCCATCAAAATAAACTCTCCACTTGGTTGCTTTAAGCGATCGGTGTGGTACAACACACCTCATCTTTATATCAAGGTGATGATAACCAGTTTGACTTCTTTTGTGAGCAGGGCTGAGGGTGTGTGGGGGGGAGGATGGAACAGCCCAGTGGAGACGGACATCCTCGACTCCAGGAGACCATGAACCTTGAAGTAGTTTCTTGGGGATAAAAGTTGCCAATAGTCTGCTTGGATGTGTTGTGACTTCTGCCTCCTTGCCTAAAAAGAAGAAAAGAATCCAGAAGAGAAATTCACTAGAAAAGAAAATTCAGGGGCGCCTGGGCGGCTCAGTCAGTGACGCGTCCGACTCTTGATTTCAGCTCAGGTCACGATCTCACGGTTTGTGGGGTCGAGCCCCGTGTCGGGCTCTGTGCTGACAGCTTGGAACCTGCTTGGGATTCTCTGTCTCCTCTCTCTCTGCCCCTCTCCTGCTTGTGCGTGCATGCTCCTTCTCTCTCTCTCAAAATACATAAACAAGTTAAAAAAATATATATATATATGTAAAAGAAAATGAAGGACAGAGAAATGGAGGATAGGGCGGGAGGCCCTTCTAGGGGGCACAGATGTGGCCAGGTCTGGGGGTGCCTTTCGACACCACTCAGCTTGTCTGAGTTTACAATTTGCATCCGTGGAATGGGTTTGGGAAGCCACTGGGCCTCACCCATTCCCCACACTCGGGACCTCTGGAAGGACAGTCCCCCCACAGAACCTGCACACACATCCCCCCGACACAAGGCAGGACCTTTGTGTCCCCAAGCCCACAGGTGCTGCTGCAGAGAAACATGTGATGTGTGTGTCCACACAGTTCCCCTCCCTACGACCTTCGTGAAGATTGTTTCTTTTTCTTCTTTCTCTCATTAGAATAGCCCGCCCGTCTTTAAAAAATTAAAGAGCACTGAATTCGAAGTGGAAGACCTTCACATTTACAGGTTTCCTTGATTAGATTTATTGTAGGGTTTTCTATGTTATTAGTTTCTTTTCAAACGAACCAGGTCTGTTATTTATTTATCATTCTCATGCCTTTATGTTCCCTAATTTATTTATTTGCTTTTATCTTTATTATTTCCTTTCTCCTGTTTTCCTTTGGGTTTGCTCTTTTCTTAAAAATCTGAGGTTGAAAGCCCCATCTGTTCATGTTCCCTTTGTGTGTGCGAGTGGGTTTTTGACAATAAAAGCATTCAAAGTTATGGAGAAACCTCTGAGGCCGGCACGGACTGTCCCAGATGTTTTGATATGTGGGGCTTTATTTTCATTGTTTCCCAGGTAGTCTGTTGCGTGCTCGATTTCCTCTTGACCTACATGTTATTTAGGAGAGGAGTTTTAAATCTCCAATTTTCTTTCTGTATTTAGAAAGAATGTATCGCCAGCTTTATTTTATTGTGGTCAAGACCATCATCTCTGAAAGATCTGGTCAAACTTCTTTCTTTTTTTTTTTTTTTGACATTTGCGCTGTGACTGGCCGGAGGACGAGCTTTCAGAGATGTTTCACGGAACTTGCCCGAGTGGCGCACTCCCTACGGGGCGCAATGAGAGATGTTTATGTATTAATTCTATCCTCTTAATTACACAGCTCATATCCTCTGTGCTCATTTTTGTTTACTTAATATTTCATAAAGACGTATTAGTGAATTAGCATCATACCACAATCGAATTTCTCTCTCTCCTTTCATTTCTAACATTTAAGAGGTGTGTTTTGTAGCCACGTGGCGTATAGAAGCGTGAGCAAAAGGGAAAGTCGAGATTACCTGGATCTTTTCGCGATCCTCCGGGAGCGTGGACTCCGGAGCTGGGCTGCGGCGGCTCGAACCCGGGCTCTGTCCCCGTGCCGTCTGGCTGACTCCCCTGTGCGTGCCTCAGTGTTCTCGTCTCGAAAGTGGGGATGAAGCAGGGTTCCCTGCATGGACCTGTGAGGAGAAGATAAATTCACACGTGGGAAGCAGTCAGCACAGCCCCCGGCATATAGCCGGGAATCGTTAATTCCGTTAAGCAGCGAACCTCCCCATCATATTCAATATGTTCATTTCGTCTGGTATGATACGCCTTTTTGCTCTCTTTTGTTCAAGCGTTTTGAAAAAAAAATATAATTGATTGTCCAACTGGCTTCCATACAAGACCCAGGGCTCATCCCAACAAGTGCCCTCCTCAAGGCCCATCACCCACTTTTCCCTCTCCCCCTCCCCCCATCCACCCTCAATTTGTTCTCTGCATTTAAGAGTCTCTTATGGTTTGCCTCCCTCCCTCTCTGTTTGTCACTATTTTTCCCCCTGCCCTTCCCCCATGGTCTTCTGTTAAGTTTCTCCAGACCCACATATGAGTGAAAACATCTGTTATCTGTCCTTCTCTGATTGACTTATTTCACTTAGCATAACACTCTCCAGTTCCGTCCACGTTGCTACAAACGGCCATATTTCCTTCTTTCTCGTTGCCAAGTAGTATTCCATTGTGTCTATAAACCACAATTTCTTGATCCATTCATCAGTTGATGGACATTTAGGCTCTTTCCATAATTTGGCTATTGTTGAGAGTGCTGCTATAAACACTGGGGTACAAGTGCCCCTATGCATCAGCACTCCTGAATCCCTTGGGTCAATTTCTAGCAGTGCTATTGCTGGGTCGTAGGGTAGATCTATTTTTAATTTTGTGAGGAACCTCCGCACTGTTTTCCAGAGCGGCTGCACCAGTTTGCATTCCCACCAGCGGCGCATCTTTTGTTCAAGTTTAAATCGAACACACTCACGCACACACCCCCCCACCCCCGCACTCACACACACACGCAGGAGTTGTAGACCTGCCTGGCCCTTCCCTGCCCTTTGACTTCCCTCTTCGTTTTCTCCACTTGATGTGAGGCCCCGAATTGCGTCCTTCCCTTCTGCAATCCCTCCCTCAGGTTTCACTGTGTGCCCTCGTAAACAAAGGAGGGGTTCAGCCTGCTGACCTGCATCCTCTGGCCTGGCTGCCTCAAGAGGCTCCAGGCCACCCCCGCCTCCCGACCAGCGTTGTTCTGGAAGCACCTTTGATTCTCTCTGCTCTCCTTTCCCTGCCCGGCAGGGGCCACCTGGACCGTTTCTCTTCATCTTCCTGATTTCGCTCCTTCCCGGGGAGGTTGAGCTGGTCCAGAGGTGTCCACCTCCTGCCAGCCCTCCAGGAACGTTTCCCATCTTAGCAAGAGACGGATCAAAGTGCCTGTGTTGTTCTAGACTTCTGATCTTTGCCTGAGGAGTTGTCCCTGGGGCTGAGGGCATTCTCGTTGGATCCGCGGAGCCTGCTGGCTTCGTGGTTCAGAGGCAGAAGCAAACCAATTTAAGAGACGGCCCCTCCTGTCCTTCCCTCCCTCTCTCCCTTTCTGTCTCCTTCCCTCCTTGCTTCCCTGTCTCCCTTCTTTGACAAACACTTATTAAATGTCTACCCGTGGGTCACAACCACTCATCAGAGCCTCCACGACGAAGAGGAGAGAATGTGGAGCCCCTGCCATCCTTGCCGGGTGCCGGCGGGAGTGACTCAGAGCACCCACGCTGAGAACCGTTGGGCAGTCTGACATCGACTAAAACGTCGTTGTCTCACGACCCGGCAATTCCACACCGGAGTCTACCTGCGGCAGAAAGGTCTACACACATGTACCCAAAGGTTTGCACAAAGACGAGCCTCGCAGCCTCATCCATAGAGACCCCAGACCAGAGCAGCTCCCGTGCCCGTCGGCCGTAGGTCAACTTCAGCACATCCGCACCACAGAATCTTACGTGACACCCTTGGGGTGGGGCTGGTGACGTAGGAGGCTGCTGGAGGGTGGTCGTGTGTACACACAGGTGTGCACGCTGTAGACGCTCAGTGTGCATGTGCTTCTAAGCGTGTGAGAAGAGGATAGAAAACAAGACAAAATGAAAGCATGGGCTCCCTGCCTTTTGGGGGGGGGCAGGCAGGTTCGGGTTAAAGGATGGCACAAGTAACTCGGCAAGGGCCGAGGTGAGCGCGTGTGCTCGTAAGGGAGGCCGCTGCTGAGGCGGTGACGGGCCATCACCGGGAGGATGAACAGGAGTTAACCAGGAGGGGTGGCTCCAGTGGAGGAAAGAGCATCCTGGGTGCGAGATCCTGTGGTAGGAGAGGTTGGTGGGTTCCAGGCTGGTGAACCCCGGGGCATTTCCATAGGGAGGTGAGGTGGTGTGGCCATAGGAGGGGCCAGGCCAGCCGGCCACGCAGGGCCCTGCAGGCTACGAGCAGGGTTTTCATCTTTATTCTAAGTGACGACAAGCGCTTCAGGGCTTTAAGTACAAGATGCGTGTGTGCGGCAGGGGGTGTTGTAGCCTGGGGTCCTTGGAGTGGAGTCCAGTCGCTGGGCCCCCCTCTCCATCTACCCTGTGGATCCTTCCAGGTTGTCCCTTGGCACCTGAATCTGCTTCCCTCTGGTGGGGACCCTCCTGAGGCCTGGTCTCCAATGTGCCCGCCCCTCACTGGGCCCGGGTCCAGCCGGTAAGATCTGGCCCCCAACCCCCTCTTCCCCGGCACCCCTGGGCTGCATGGGTACCCCTGCGGGCCCTCCTGCTGAGTGTGGCCCAGGGCCCTCCTCGCTGCTTCCTGACACTGTGCTCTCCTCCCCTGGGTCTCAGACATCTGTCACTGTTTTACACGGTTACACTTTTTTTCTTGGAAAGGTCCTATAAATGAGAGTCAATATATAGTGGTAACTAACTGTCTCAGCCACCCCTGACAACTGGTTTCCTTTCCCCGAGGCGGCCACTCATCGGTTTTACGAGCACCTTTCCGGAGGTGTTTTACACAGACACACAGACCTATTCCCCCCACACCGACAGTCGCGTGTCACACAGAGCACTCTACCTCTTTGCCTTTTTGCTTTATTAGTCTTCACGCTAGGTGGTTCCAGATTCACCCATATAGATCGGCTTCCTTCTTTTGAAAATGGCGGTGGAGGGTCCCGCCTTACGGGTGTATTGCAGCTCACTTGGCCCATCCCTCCGGATGGGCACTGAGATTGCTTCTCTGTCCTCTGCTGCCCTGCTGTCTTTTTACGTGCATCTCAGAGGTCAAGTCCCTGTACCCCCGCAGGCGAGCTTCTCAGAAGCGGATGCTGGGTACAGGGCCCGTGTACCCGTCATGCGGACAGATATCGCCAAGGTACCCTGCATGGAGGGCGTCATGTCTGTTTGCTTGCACCCTCATCAGTGTTTTACTATCACACTTGGTGATATTCACCCATCTAACAGGTGGAAACGCCAGCTTATTGAATTTGTGTACATATTATTATAAGTGAACACAACCATCTCCTGATAGGGTAGAAAACTTTTATTTCCTTTCTCGCTCCTTTCTCGCTCTTTTATTTCCTTTTCCGTTCTTTATTTCCTTTTTGGCTCCTAACATCTGTCTATTCCCCCCCCCCCCCGCCCCCGCCGTGGAAGTTTCCATTGTGCTTCTTAGTGATCTGTAGGAACTCTTTATATATTAAAGAAATTGGCCCTCACATTATCATGTCTCGTCTCTCACTCTTCCTAACTCAGGGAAGCTGGCAGGTTTGCACAGCAGTCGTACAATTCCACACATCTGGGGCGCGTCTGAGGCCCTTTCTGATATCAGGGGCCCAGGAGTCCCAGCAGAGTCTTAGAGCCTGAATCACCAACCATCTCTCAGAAAGGTCTCCCTGGCAAACTGAGTTCTTAAGCCAAAGGGAGAAGCGGTAAAGCTCAATCCTACCCACGTCCTGGGATTTGACCCTTTGGACTCTGACAAAGGCCTCATTGGACTGAAATTTGCTGGGGTCCCTGACCCATTTTCCCAGCCTGTGGGTGCTGCCTCATCTTCCTTCCGGCCCTACCTCCCTATTATAGCCTCCCATCCTCTCAGGCTCTTTAATTGGGGTTCCAGAGCACCTGGTTATCATTTCTCAGGCACAAAGAAGGGCTCAGACATCAATCACACTTCTGTAGGCTGGTTTCCCAGTAGCAGAGCCTGAGACAGGGATTGAGTGCATTTGAGGGAACTCTCAGGGGACACCTGTAAGGGAGGATGGGCAGGGCTGTGGTCTCAAGCCTGACTCACTGGGGATGGAGTGGGGTGGAGCTCTGAAGAATAAATCTCACCAGAGTTGTTCTGCCTTGAGGGGAGGGGCCTGGGCTTTTGCGCTCCTCTCAACCGGGCATGGCTGCCCACTTTCTTGGGGGTGTGGCGGAGCGGTGGCTGTAACCTCTCGGGGGTCTCCACCCGGTGGTGTTCATCAGCCAAAGGGTAGACCCTCACGGGGTGGGAGCCTGGGGAGCCCCTGGGAGATGGTGTGCCAGCAGAAAAGGATGCCAACGTCGATGACAGTTCCCTTAACCCAGACACAGTTCAGATCTCTGTAGCTGGCATGGAGGAGACACCCCACATAGGGACCGAGGCTGGTTCTTACTGCCTGAGAGTTGACCGGGAGGTCTTCCCCTGGGGAATCTCTTCTGGGTTCCAGCTGTGGTGTCCTCCAAGGAGCCCTGGGTCCTGTCTGTGCTCTGTGTTCTAGCCCCCTGTGCTGGGGGCTTGCAACAAGCCCGGAAGGAGACGGGCGTGGCACACGCAAGGAAGCTCCAGGCAAACACCGACAAGGGTCGTCCCTCGCCGGGGCTGTCTGTGGCCTTCCCACAGGAGTCCAGGGGCCTGGCCCCTCATGCTACAACATGTGCATCAAGGCACCCTCAGGGCCGTTGTCAGGGCTGGGGGCCCGGGGCTGAGTCTGCATCTTAGTCGGGGAGGTAGACAGTACATGAAATAGAAGTGTGATCGCATGTTAGAGGGTCGTATGGTCGTATGTGCTCCGGAGGAAACCACAGCAGGGAAGGGAAAAGAGAACTCCAGGTGGGGTGGGGTGGTTGCCAGTGACCCGTTGAGCAGAGATCTCCAGGACGAGATCAGGGGGTACTGATGTCTGTATACAGACAGAGACAGGGCAAAGGCCCTGCGTTGGGAGTGCACTTGGGCCGAGTGGCTGGGGTGGGGTGAGTGAAGGAGAGAGGTGGGGGGACCTGGATGGGAGCCGTAGGCCAGCTGGGCCTCTGTGGGAGCCTTGGCCTTGCAGACTCCAGCCAGCTAACCACATCTGGATGAATGCTGTCAATTCAGAAGGGGGAGGGGCACAAGGAGGGCGCTTTTCTATCCACTCTCTTTTTGGAGTGCTAATCCGAGGGGTCCCATTTCAAAGATGCTTGGATTCTGTGTTTTTGGCTGCTGGACCGGTGCTGCCGACACGAAGGGTCCATTAGCCAAGCTGCTGGCCCGCCCGGCCCTCTTCGTATCACCTCCCCACCCACCACCCCCCCTTCTCCTCCTGCTCTCTCTCTCTTGCCTGGCCCCGCTGATAGGGCGCGGTTCTCCACCTGTCAGGCTGTGGACCGCTCCCTCCCTCTTATCCCCCTTATCCACATAGCTAGAACCAGGCATGTTTCTTTCAGAAAAAGTAATTTATTTTCTAATTACAGAAGACGATGGGGTTGAACAAAAGGAAGGCAGATCAGAGCTCAGTCAGAACGGCCTTCTGCAGACCTTTCTCCCCCCTCATCGGCCCAGGGATGGACGCGGGGGTGTCTCTGGGAGGAGGAACAGAAGCCCAAGGGGGGTTTCTAGAGCCTCCGGCTGGTAAGCTGGAGATCTGGGTTTTATGCTTGGTCCTGTCATTTATTGGAAGACTTGGGGCCCACTTGGGAACTCAGTTACCCATCTGTGAAATGGGATGTCGAATCTGTGACTCCAGAGTCTTTTCCAGCTGGGATCATCTGTAATTCTGGAGACTCAGTCTGGGAATCACTTAATCATTCTTGCAGATTTATGTCTCTGTCTCCTGTTATAACTTCACTCCAAATACTGCCCCCGCCCCACAACTCCTTACTGTGAAGGCAACAGCCATGAAGTTGACATGCAGCCTTCGGTAAGCCATTTCCCGACGGGAATGGGGCCTCAGTCTCCTCATCTGTGAAAGGGAATGAACAAAACCCTCCATGAGGGTTGCTGGGTGGGCATTTGAAGTGACACAGTGGCAAGCCAGGCATACAGAGAGGCGTTCAGGAAAGGCTAATGCAGCCGTCCACCCCTTTCCCTCCCTCCCCATCTCTGCTCTCTCCTTAATTCTGAGCCCCATTGCTGGGCATTCTACACAGAGCCTTGAGGACAAGATCATCGGTTTGAGCTGAACTTTGCTTTCTTTTCTGTGTTTCTGTCAGGGAATGTCCCCTTTCCTCTCCTAGCCCACAAAGTCTGACCCAGAGGGCACAAGACTGCGAGTTCAACAAGGTGAAGCCTGCTTTTAACTGGGTTGAAGGAGGGGGAACACACAGAGGAGGTGGTGGGAGTGGGGGAGGGAAGTGGACAGGGGGTCCTGGCCGGAGATATCAACTCTGGCAGAACTCTTGGGTCTGATGTGCCTGGACTCTGATTGGTCCCACTAGGGTCACACTCCCGCTCCCTGAAGCAACCACCGTGGCTAGTGTCTGCGTCACTCTCTGCGACCCTGGGCCTTGGGAGGCTGGGGCTGGAGGGTGTGGTGGGTATCAGCAGACATCCCTCCAGCCCTGTGCTCCCTGCTTCCCTTCCTGGTGTGCCCACCGTCTCCCACCCTCACCCTGGCCTGTTTCAGCAGCCCTGGCTGTGACCTGTGTTGTCTCTGACCTAAGCTCTCCTCAGACCCCTCCTTGCTCCCCAGCCCTTGGCATCACATGTCTTTCCTATGTTAAACCCTAAAATCCCGACTAATTAGGCTAAGCTTGATTTGAGTGCCCAGCCCTCATTGGCAAGGGACAGAAACCCAACTCAAACTGGTTTAAGCAAAAGGTCCGGATGCATCACGCAGAGCAGCATGTAGGGGTTCAACAAGGTCTTGGAGTCTCAACATGGCTCCATTTCTTACCTCTGGTTTCCCATGGATTTCTTCCTCCCCCCCCCCTGCGTGATAACAAAGATGGCCACCCTGGTGGAGCCTGTATCACACGCAGACCCCCCTTTGACGAAGGGCTGTCAGCAGACAATTCTCAGCTCCCGCTCTGGCTGCCAAGAACCCATGGCCTAGGGTCACAAACTTTCCTTTGGTGGCCCAGACCCAATGGCTGATGGACGTGGTGATGAAAAGGCTTGGCCATCTCAGCCCAGCTCGGGACAACTAAGAAGGGCCATTTGAGCTCCAGGGATCCCCGTGGGGTGGCTGAGGCTGTCCCCCTCTGTGCACCCTACTGCCCTCACCTGCCTTCTGAAGACTGATCCCCATGGCCCTCTTGAACAAATGTCCCGCTCACTGAAATCTGTCTCAGAGTCTGTTTCCCCCAGGAAGTTGCCTAACGATCTCCTTGTCAGTGTCTTACTGGCTTAGTGACCCCCAGTGAACAGGAAGGACCTCCTCTTTCCCAAAAGTGTTGCAAAATCTTAGTCGGCTACTCTCTACCTCCGAAGGGCTCTGTCTGGGTCACGTGATCGCTCCTTGACCCAATCACCATGACCCAAGAAATACAATGTTCTCCTTGGCCAGGCCCGGGCCATCTGGTCAACCTAGAGCCCTGGTCCATAAGCTCAGCTGAGTCTGGGCTTAACTGGGACCGGCTGTGGTCCCGTTTCTGGAATGAGGGAATGGATGCCAGTAGATCCACAGCTGGCCTGGCACAGGCCCTGCTCTCCGAGAGCTCTGACCGAGGGTGGCAGCAGCAGTGTGGGGCTTTACCAGGGTTGGAGAGAACTGCCCCCGGCCTGGCCCCTGACAAGAGCAGAGTCGTTTGCCTCCAGTGCTCTGCCCTTAGAGGGTGGGGAGGAGCCAGAGCGAGTTTTACGAGGGCCACGAGCACAGTCCAACATCTTGCCGGCCTGGCCTTGAGCGGGCAGGAGCGGCGGCTCCCATCCACACCGCAGGCACTGATTCGGCCTCACCTGCCAGGAGACCTTGAAGCCGCCCCTTGATCAGAGGCCCCAGCTTTTTCCAATTAGTCACCCGGGTGACACACACCAAATCAAAGTCGACACTCCAAATGGGCCAATCAATAGCTCCATTTTCCCCTTCCCACCCTACTCGGGGAGGGAGAGCTACTTTATGAACGTTTCATAACGTCCAAGTTGCGTTCTGAGCTGGCAGGTTTCCTCTTTCCATCTCCCCCTGGAGACGTTTTGGGAGGCACCCCTGGGGCCGCCGGAATCCTCCTTCCTGGTATGAACATCTATCTTTCCTGGGCACTGGGCAAGGACCGTGGTGGGGTTGGGGAGGACTGTCTGCACCCCAGCCTTTAAAGTCCTTGCTCGGCCAGGACTCATGTCCCCTGTGGCACCTCGGCCCGATGGTAGTCATTTCCCCCTTTTCCAAGCCCCTCATTTTGCTCCTCTGTGCTCTGCACGCCCCACCCTGTGGGCTTGGCTGCTCACCTCTTTCCCAGCAGCAATGGAGGCCTAGCCCCAGAGGGCCTGAGACAGGCTCTTTGGAGATAGGACATCTAGAGAGAACCAGCCCCACCCCCACAGCCCATACATCTGTGTTGTGTGGATGGTGGGCCATCCACCTGTTCCCGTGCCTTCTCTGAGCTCTGGTCCCAAAGTTCTCCCACCTCTGACCTTCTCACCAGTATCCTAGGACGTCAAATCCAGCAGGCTCCAGACCAGGCTCAGCATCCTCCCCACACCTGTCCTTTCTCCATGTCCTCACCTGAGGGATGGCTCAGTTTCTACCTGGACCCAGGGCCAGGACTCTGGATATCAATCGGGACCCCTCACCTCATGGTTTCCACCCCCTCTGCCTCCTCTGTATGCCTGTGGCTGCTTCTTGCTTCGGGTCTGCATCTTCCACCAGGATCAAGGCTCTCCAGGCTTCAGATCCTTGCCCCACACCCAGCTGGGCCATCAAAGCATCCTCAGGACCCTAACTGTGACCACACTGCCCCACACTGAAGACTACCTATGGCTTTTTGTCCGTCTCAGTTTGGATCCCATGGTGACACTCCAGCGAGAGAACAGCTTTCATGTGCTGTCTCTTCTTCGGAACCCCAGTTCCCATGCCTCCGGGACCCGCTTCTCCAGAACTTTCTGCAGGGGCTTGGAACAGGTCCTCCCTGCCTCCCCAAACTGTGAGCTCCTCGGGAGCAGCCTGGGTGCCCTTCTTCCTCACGTGCCCCACGGCAGCCTCACGGACCTGCCCGGCCAAGACTCAACCCACATTTGTGGGCTAGGAGCAGAGTTCCTTGGTCATGGTGGCTGTACAGTAAATTCTCCCGCGTGGGAAGGGCCCGCCTGCAGGCAGCTGGGAACGTGGCCTGAGAGAGCCTGCAGCAGGCTGGACCTCCCTGCCCCAGACAAGCCTGCCCTCGGCACCCCTACCCCGGGCCAGAAGGCTGAGGAGCCCTGGGTACGTGTCCCGTCCCGTGGGCCCCCACCCCCTGCCTAATTAACGCCTGGAGCGGCCGTCTGCTTCTTTGCTCCAACTCATCTCCGACATTTTTCATGTCTAATCCACCGAGGAGATCTCCTGAAGGCTTTGAAGTCTCCGGGCGCACGAATAAAGATGTCACCCTGGCACACGCAGCGCTTCTTAATGAGGACGGGTTTGATGTGGAAGCTGTGGGCCCGGAGGGAAGCAGCTTTCCTGCCCACCCCCCTCCCCTTTTGCAGCGGGGCGGCCAGGCCTGCCTGCAGCCGGCGGGCAGGGGTGCAGAGCCCAGGTTTGACGCAGAGCGGGCTAAGCGGGGTCCGGGCCTGGCAGGTCCCGGGAAACAGGGGTGGTAGACAGCATACCTAATATCTCTCTTCATCCCTCCAGGTCAGGGACCCCCTCCCCCCCCCCCCCACCTCCCCGAGCCTGGATGCCCAAATTCAGAGACCCAGCTTAATCAGGGAGACTTGGCTGCAGAGGGAGTGCAGGTCAGGGAAAGAGAATATGGGGCACTCTGGAGAGTGCCCTCCCCCTCCCCTTCCAAAGCAGCAGTGAGGGAAGTAAAAACTCTCCTGCAGGCTCGCTGAGAAGAATCGAGGCTCTGCTGCCTGGGAGAGCACCTGACCTCTCTGGGCCTCAGTTTCTTTATCTGAAAGGTGGGCTGGCACTGGGCTCTCCCTGACAGAATGTTGTGGGCACGAATGGAGTCATCTGTATTAGGGGACATGTCAGACACAGGACGACGCTCACCAAGGTTGGCTCATATACAGATCTCAGAGCCTAGGCCTGCTCGGGGCTCAGAACACCCCCGTCCTCATTCCTCAGCTCACCTGTCAGCCCCTCCTTGGCTGTGCCCCTTGGCGGGCTCTGTCAGTCCCTCCCTAAGCTTCAGTTTGCTTGGACAGTCATGGGTGGGCAGGGCTTCCCTCCTGCTCCTGGTGAAGTCAGCCATGGGGATATTATCTATCCCCACCTGACTTGAAGCTCCTTGCCCACAGCAGCCCTGACGTTTGGGACCCTGATCGTTCTTTCAACATAGCACTACCAGCCAGCATTTTCTGTGAGCACTTACTGGGTGCCTGGACCCTTTACATGCATGAGCTCAGTTCCCCTCCCAACAAGCCAGAAGGTAGGTATTGTTGTTCCTGCTATTTTATAGACGCTGGAAAGGAGGCTCAGAAGGGCTAAGGAAGTTGCCAAGGTTGCAGGGCAACTGGCGGGGAAACAAATGACGAGTCGTTGTCCGATTGACTCCGGTATTAGCCAGACCATGGGACCCCAGGCCCCCTACCTAGGATGGGCCCAGATGACCTCATGGCTGTGCCCACTATGGCCTTGGAGTACTCTTGGTTTGGGGTGGCATGGATTGACTGACCTTTATCGGTGCGGAGTCTAAAAAGGCCAGCAGAGCTCGGAATGAAAAGCCCTCCTCTCCCCTGCTATCCACTGGGGGTTCCAAAGGGTCCCGGACTCCCAAAGGAAGGTCACATCCCTGGACCAGCATGGAGCCCAGAGGGCAGAATCCACTGGGCGAGGCTGAAAGGGCCCCAGACATGGCAGTGGCCAGCAATTTGCAGCCTTGCTATACATGGGTGTAAGCATGTCCTTTGCTATGGGGCTTGGCCAGTCCTTGACGCTTAGAAGGCCCCCCGCGCTGCCACATAATGACCTACCCTGTTTCTGCCAGGCACTTCCCTTTAACCTCCCCGGAATCCTCTCAGGGAGATATAGCTGTACCCAGTTCTACTGAGGAACAAAGATCAGAGAGGCGAGGTGACTTGTTTGAGGCTGCACAGCGTTGGTCTCCTTCCCTTCCTTGGCTCAGCCCCACTTCCCTACTGGTGCTACCTAGAGCCACCTCCTAAATAAATGTGTTGAACTTGACCCTTGTCTCAGGATCAGCCCCCCACCCCCACCCCTCAAGACACCCAGCATATGTCTCAGACGATCAAGAGAGACCCTGTTTGTGTCTTTATGAAGACGGCCGTGTGACGTTGGCTTACAGAATTCGAACCTTCCTCTCCAGAGGGACCTGATCGTTCTTTTCCCTCCTGTCTGGAGCTGAGCTTAGACACCTCAGAATCCTGCTTGCAGCCTGTGTCATGGGATGGCACTTTGAAAGTAATTATTGAGCACCTGCTGTGTGCCGGGGCTGTACCTTCTCCCCGTTAGGTTAGGGGTGACTAAAGGTGGTGCTCTGCCCTCTCTCATGGCCACAGAATCACCTGGGAGCGACGGGGGTGACCCTTGCGGAGGGGCTAGGGCCTGCAGGGTTCCCCGGAGTTGCTGCCTCCTCTACCCACTGGCAGCAGAGCACTGTACATGGAGCCAATTCCAACACGCTCCTGGAAAGCTCTGCCCCCCAAACCACGGGACTCAAGGGACACTGCAGAGGATTCCAGGCCAGGAAACAGGGGCAGAAGACATCCACCTCGTACCCACGCACCTCTCTGCTGAGGCTCTGGCAGGCTGTTTTCCCTGTGGCCCCCCGGAATGGGGTCCTGGCTCCAGCCCTGTTAGGTGGAGCTACTCCTCAGAAATACCAGCCCCCCCCTTTCTCTTCTGGAGAAACCCTCCCCGAGCCCAACTCCATCAGCTCGTGTCCCTGCTCACACACCTCCGTGGCTCCTGGCGAATGCAGGACGGAGCCTGGGCTGTTTACTGCGTGTGGCGTTCAGACGCCAAGCCGTGGCTCCCACTGACCTTGTTACCTCTCTCCGATATGGCTCCTTTGGCACCCTTTCGTCCCTCTGCTCCTCTCCCCTCCGGGCCATTTCCCTTCCTGCCACACCCTCCCCATTCCTGCCTGTCCAGCCTCATTGCTCTGATCTTTCAGAGAGGCTTATGGGATTGAACCTGGCATTACAGCCTCCCTGGTTTAGTCTCTGACCATCCACCCCTCCCAGGCTCCTTTTTCTCCTTGCACTATGGCCCCAGTACTGAATCACGTAGAATTTCCAGAATGTGCCCCCTTGCCTTCTGCCATCCTGCCTTGGCACACACTTTTGGCTCTTCGGGGAGCGGCACTTAGTGACCCGGAGGCCCCATCAGCCTTCTAGTCTCGGGGATGCCAATGTCCGGAAAGAGCTCTCCTTCTGCTGTCACTCAATGCTGCACTGACTGAGCCCCAGGCTGATCCCAGAACGCGGGCGGAGATCCTCCCCCCTCCACCAGTGAAGCCCCCTCTCAGGAGCTAACCCTCCGCACGCCTTAGGGATAACCCTGCATTCCGATGGGTGCACAGAGTGAGGTGCGAAGGAAAGGCCCCAGCCCATCTGGGCTCGGGGACAGGTCAGAGCAGGGAGCCAAGGTTTCTGGCCGTCCGCAGCATCTCTGAAAATGCCCTGGGATGATCCGTGGCAGGCCCCCGGGTGTGTGGGAAAAGACGCTTTGGGGCTGAGTGTTGGTTGGGGGTGGGCAAAGTGCAGGGAGGGATTTCTGATGGCAAGTTGGCTTCAAATTCAAACATATGGGCAACAAAGGGAAATTCCCGATTCTAAGAAAAGAACTTGGGTGGGGGAGCGCCTGGGCGGCGTAGTGGGTTAAACTTCTGACTCTTGATTTCGGCTCAGGTCATGACTTCATGGTTTTGTAAGAGTGAGTCCCGCCTTGGGCTCTGTGCTCGTGGCGTGGAGACTGCTTGGGATTCTCTGTCCCTCTCTCTCTCTCTGCCCCTCCCCTGTGCTTTCTCCCCCCTCCCCCTTTCTTCTCTCTCTCTCTCTCTCTCTCTCTCTCAAAATAAATAAACATTTAAAATAAAAAAAGAAAAGAACCTGGAGTAAATGAGAATGGCAGGGCTAGTTTTGCAAAGGCAGAAAGCCCAAATCAACCCCCCTAAAAACCAACAAAACCCAGAAGAACCCACACACAGGTGCTCTGAGAGGCAGCAGGAACTCTGGAGCAAGACGACATAGGCTCCAGTCCTGGCCTTGCCCCTTATTTGCTGTGTGACCTTACCTAGGTCACTACCCTCTCTGTGCCATGCTTTCTTCAAAACTGCAAAATGGAAATGACAGTAGTGTCTAGTTCATCCTTGGTTCATGAAAGGGATTAAATGTGTTAACACCTGTCCTGAACACTTGTTTCGAAGAGTGCCACAGTGAGTACTTTTAGTATCAACTAGGGAATGGATGAATAAAGTGTGGCCCATTCGTGCTACAGAATACCAGAATGTAAACGGAATGAGCCAGATCTATGTGCATCCACAGAGGTAGATATTTATAGTTGGGGTGAAAAAAGAATGCTGCAAATGAAGATATACTTCCCACTAGACTTCCCACTTCTATGGGAACATATATATTTCATGTAAATTACCGAGAACTAATTAAATTAATATACATGTTAATGAAGAGGAAAAGGTCTGAGGATGTGCAGTGTGTGGGCACTTGTGGTGGTTTGTGGGGAAGTGAAGACGACATCTGCGGTGGGGTCTGTGGGAGGGACATGCAATGGGGGCTGGGCACACGGGACTTTGCATTTTCTGGGTCAGTCAAAAGCAGAGAGCATAATCACTTCTACGATGACAACTGAGTTTATGGAAAGAAATAGTCGTGACTATTGGAGAAGCGTATGAGGGTTATGGTCCTGCCTGGGGGTGTGGGCAGGGGGCCGGATGGACCAGGGAATGTTCCAGAATCTCTGTGAGTAAATATTTAGTTTCTAGATATTCTAGAAGGCATTTCTAGATTATAGAATGATGTAAGAGTTGGAAAAGGAAAGGAAAGCAGTTACTTTTCTTATGTTGGAAGCAATGGGAAGCAGAGCTATACAAAGCCCTCGGGGCAGCCGGGTTTGGTTTAAAAGGACAGAGACACGGCTAGGGGGGGCGGGGGCCAGCTGTGTCTTGGCATGCAAGGTGTCACTCTGATCCTGTGCTGCTTCCGTGAAGCGGGGCCACCCCCACCTGGTGCCACAGACACTTAGGCGTTAAGTGGGGAGTGAGTTGCCCACGTCACACAGCAAGAGGCAGGTGGGACAGGGACTCACTGTCTGTGCTAGGTGTTTCCACGGCACCACTGTCTCCCCTGCACAGGGAAAGGCAGCGGCTTGGATGTCAGGCACCAGGAGTCCATGCTCATCACTGCCACTATTTTATTCTTATTCGCAATAACTAGCAGACCTCCACTTTACTGAACACTTGCATGTGCAAAGAACATTACGAGCCGCCTCTCATAAATCTTGCAGGAACCCCATGAGGCGGGTCGTGGCAGATTGATTACAAAGTGGGTCCAGTCCCTCATCCCTGCCTGTATCCGTGCCCTTTGCCGTGCGATGCAGCCCCTCCCGTCAAGGGGTGCAGTCCATTTCTCCACCCCTGACTCTGGGCTAGTCTGGGACCTACTTTGGCCAGTAGAAGGTGGCAGAGTGTTCTATTTCCCAGCCTGGGTCTCAAGACGCCAGTACACTTGCTCTGTGGCTCTCGGAGCTGCCCAGCTGCCTTGTGACCAAGCCCAGGCTCATCTGCTGGAGGATGAGAGACGTGTGGCCGGGTCACCTGTTGCCCCAGCCGCCAGGCATGCCGCCAGGCATGTGAGTGAGTCACAGCGAAAGCCGAGCTACCAGCTTACTGCGGAGGCATGAGCAATAAATGTTTTTTTTTTTTTTTAATTTTTTAATGTTTATTTATTTTTGGGAGAGAGACGGAACGTGAGCAGGGAAGGGGCAGAGAGAGAGGGAGACACAGAATCAGAAGCAGATTCCAGGCTCTGAGCTGTCAGCACGGAGCCTGACGCGGGGCTCGAACTCACGAACCACGAGATCATGACCTGAGCGAAAGTCGGCGGCTTAACCTATTGAGCCACCCAGGCGCCCCGATAAATGCTTGCTTTTTTTTTTTTAAAGTCTCTGTGTTTTGGAGTATTAGGCAGCCCTACCTGGACTAATGCACAATGATGCAGCCTCATCAGCACCCTTAGACTGACAAAGAAGCTGGTCTTAGAGAGGTTGGGATGCCCTGAGTTTGAACCCCAGCCTGGATGGCCACACTGAACTGCTGATTAGCCTGGGGAAATATGTAAGATTTCTCCCTTTGTGTCTGTTTCATCTTCAGCATATTAAAACACTCTCTGTTTCCTGCCCTGTCTATTTCTTCTGTTGTATTCGAGGCTCCAAGGACAAGTCGCCCGTAGAGATGCTCTGGGAGGCCCCGCCAGCCCCCTGCCCCACCTTGAATTTCCATCTTGGGGAAGAGCTCCTGCCTGGTTTGGTGCTGCGGGTCAGGCTGGCCCTAGGGAATCAGGTTGGCAGGAATACGGGACTTTACTGAGTAATTATAGGATTAGGCATCCCCCTCGAAATTAAATGCTACCTCTTTACCTTCCAGAGAAGAATCCCACCCCCCACCCGCTACCATGTAATTATCTGGTGAATTACTCCACGGAGGTCTCACGGTAATTATGCGAGGAGTCAGAAGCCAGCAGTTGTTCCAGTCATCACAACCGAGGAATTAGCTTTCATTGTGTAAGCCCGCCTGCTACCACGGCAGTGGCGGTGCCAGAACGCACAGTCCTCCGGTGCACGGCCAGAGGCGCCCTGCACTTGCCTTCCCAGTGGCCCCAAGAGCAACCTCCATGCAGGAGAGGGGCACCCCAGCTCGCAGCAGCCCCGAACCTTCCAGGTGGATATCCAGAATCAAGTCCACACATGTCACCAAAAGACAGCAGGGTGTTAAGAGCATAGAAGTTTGAGGTTGCGCTGCCTGGGTCCAGCCACTCACAAGTACGGTGCCTGCTTCCCGCCTCAGTTTCCCCATCTGTAATACTGGGTGGTTGTCAGGATTAAGTGAACAAATAGACGTGAGGGTCTTATAAGAACATAAGGCACAGAGCAGATCCGTGGAAGCGTTTGCTTCTAAGGTGATGATGTGTGGGACCTGATGCTGGATCCCTGACAAGCTCAGCTAGAGGCAGAGAAGTGGGTCCGGAGCAGGTGATCAGCTAGGGCCAGGAGGGATGGTCCCCAGAGTGAGATGACAAATGTGGCAACAGGAAGATTTGGGGCTGGAAATGCTGGAGGTGGGGCTTATGCCTGGGCCTGTCCTGTTACTTTCTCCAAGTGGGTGTCAGGGCTCACTCAAAAGGACTAGGAGGGACGGGATCTCCTCCCCTCGTCCCATTTCGCAGCAGAGCCTATGTCTGAGACCCCAAATACCCGGCCCCATTGAGAAGGTAGGCAGTGCTTGATTCACAGCAGTGGCAGCTGTCTCTCTCAAGCAGGAGGCCAGCCCTCAAAGGCAAGGAGCTGGAGGAGAAGGGGAAGAACAAAGGAGAGTCTGGGCTGCCGGTGGAGAGCAGGGCAGATGCATTCTGCTCCTATTTGCTCATGGCTGGCTCACTCTTGTAGGAGTCCTATCTCCCTTGGTAATTTGCTGGTGGCCTTGGGCAACTTGCTTTTGCCTCTCTGAGCTCTGGGGCAAAACAGCTATAAAGCTTCTGCATCCACCTGGCTGGCTGTTGAGAGCATTCAGGCTGCCAACGCGTGTAACATGCACACCGAGAAAAGTACTCAGCCAATGCCGTGTAAAAACGAAATGAACCAGGCATCTCTTTCCGTGGCCTTGAGACATGACTCATCAGCCCCTCCTGTTTCCTCTCCTCTCAGATGCATTCCTTCTGCAGGTTTCAGCGGAGGCCAGCTGGGCACCCCCATTTCCCAAATCCTGGGGCACGGGGGAGCAGCATCTCCAAAGACCCAGGCTGGCAGAGCCTGGCTGTGGAGTGGGCTCCAAGAACCTGGTTTCCTTTCGTCTTTTTGGCCACAGGCAACCTCCACCCCCAGTGAATGTCTCTGTTGGTGGGGCTCTCAGCCTTGTGGCAGCCTGGCACACAACTGGGCAACTCTAGCCACAGGATTTGGTCCCCAGACGTGCACTCCCAGAAGGAGTGACAGAAGCCCTTTGGTCATCTAAGACCAAGTTCCTTCCCACGGCTGGGGATCCTCCAACCATGCTGTAAGTGACACTCAAAAACCTCAGAGATTTTGTCTGGCTGTGTTTCTAACTGGCATCGTCCTCTGACCCCCGCCAATACGCTATTCACATCTCTTCCTTCACACACCCTGTCCTTTCTGCTCAGGGCCCTGTGGCTGCAGGGTGAGCCTCTGCACATCCTTCTCGGAGCACTGATGGCTCTGGCTTGCCTGTCTACTCCTCTGCCAGGCTGTCCCCAGTCTGCCAGCGTTGCTTTGTGTCTCAGCCTCTTCCATGCGTGGCCCCCTCCCCCCTCCATCTCCTCACCTGTCAATCTTGTTCCTCTTCTCTCCTCTGGAGCGGGGACTCCTTCTGAGCTTGCCGCCTGTGGTCTGCGAATGGCAGTCTGAGCTTCCCCGCTGAGCCTTGTTCCTTTCAGCCCACTCTCCCCTCCATTGCTTCATCATTCTAGCCAGGCCCAGACACGGACTGAATGAGGCAGCGCTCAATTTGAGCCTGGTACAAAGAGTATTTTGATGTTTTCATTTCTTTCTAGTTCAATACTTCCAGAAAACATACAGATTTGGGGCCGGTTCCAACAGGCTCTCTAGCTACTTTTTAAAACTTTGTGCTGGCTAAAAAATGTATAGGAGGTGAGGGGCGGGAGGGGGTGATTGATGGTAAGACCCTGGGGTGGGGATGCAGCTCTGCCCAAGGGGCTGGCTTATTCTAGCCCTCAGATTCCTCCCCTTCCTCCTTTGTCCTGCATTGTTCCCCACGCAGGCAAACCAGCTAATGCTCCATGCCTGGAGAGTCCTGGCCAGGACAGAGCCAGGAGAACAAAGCAAACCCAGAGACTGGGAGGGTAGGCTGATGGAGGAACTGTCCATGGTACTGAGAGGGGCACGCCTAGGTCCCGCCCATCCCCACCTCCCCACCGCCCCAATACTTGGAGCAAGCAAATCCTAGCCTATCTGACATACCAATAGTCACTCTTGGGGCGCCTGGGTGGCTCAGTTGGTTGAACGTCCGACTTCAGCTCAGGTCATGATCTCACGGTTTGCGAGTTCGAGCCCCGCGTCCGGCTCTGTGCTGACAGCTCAGCACCTGGAGCCTGCTTCGGATTCTGTGTCTCCCTCTATCTCTGCTCCTCCCCTGCTCACACTTTGTCTCTCTCTCAAAAATAAGTAAAAGATCAAAAAAAATTTGTTTTTAAAATAGTCACTCTTTTATTCAGCACACATTACCTGAGCTAACATAAGGTTTGTTTGTGCTAGGTACTTGGGACCCATCTTCAAAATAGTTAACTAAGTCCCCTGTCTGCAAGGAGCTCATAGGCTGGTAAGGATGTTCAGCAACCCTAGAATATATGAGATGTACTATGATTGAGGAATGACTGGGCTATGGGAGAGAACATCAAAAGAATGTCTAGCCCAGATTTGGGGGTCAGAGAAGGCTTCCTGGAGGAGGCAGTATCTCAGTTGAGATCTAGTGGTGATCTGGATTTAACCAAGTGGAGACAGCAGCTAAAGGGAGTTCCCTATAGAGGGAGTTGTGTGTCCAAAGGCACAAGAAAGGGTTCAATGCAGTGGTTCAAGAGCACAGGCGCTGGAACCATTTGAACCACTACCTAGTTGTGTGATGTTAGGCAAATTACTTACCTTTTTGTGTTTCAGTTTTCCAACCATATAATACAACCAAAAATATTATACCCTTTTATAGGATTGTTATGAGGATTAAATGCTTTTAATAAGTACTGAGTGCTCATGACTGTGATCGGAATATAGCAACAGATGTGGCAAGGCCAGAGGAGTAGGATCTTGAGAGCCACATTTGGGAGCTGAGTTTCACTCGTAAGGCAGTTGAGACCATCAGGGGGTTGGCTGTGTGGAGAATGGGCTTGGTGGGAGAGTGTAAATGTAGTGTGTGTGTTTCAGGAGGTTGAGTGGGAGGCAGTTAGGGAGATGTCCTTGCCATCCAAATGGGAGCTGATATGTGGGGTGAGGAGCGGGGATGGGCAAAGACCACTCCCGTGTGTCCGGCTTTGCTGACGGGTGGATGTTGGGGACGTACATCAGAACTGTGGTCCTACATCTTTTGAAAGGCAGTCTTTATAGTTTATATCCTTTTTTTCTCAGTTCTCCTTCCCCCACACTAGGTTTTCCAGAAGAAAACCCATGTTAACAACCCTGTGTGTAGCCTTCTGTATTTTTCTTTGTGTGAACAAAATCCTATACAGACATATATAGCTATATGTATGCACTCACAGAGTATTTTGGCTGTTGTTTTACAAAAATGGGATCGCATTATACACACTTATCTTCAAATTGCTTTTCTCATTCAACAATACCGTATAGAAATCCCTTTAAGTCTATTGGTGGAGAGTTAATTAAATTTTTTATAGGTTGCCTAATATTCTGTGGCTGTACCAGGGTGCCACTGCCCGGCTTTCCCTGCTCATCTGCTGTCACGTCCACCTCCCGGTTTTCGCCCCAGTCCTCCGGCTTCACCGAGTCCCGGAACACGACATGCTGTTTCACACCTCCACGCCTTGGTGCAGCCTGTCCCTTTCGCCCAGCCTGATTCACATGGCTAACTCCTACTCATATTCTCCAGACCCATCTGCAATCTGTTCTCCAGGAGAGCAGACCAGTGGGGCTGGGGGTGGGGGCTAGGGAGCACAGAGGTCATGGGCAGCTGAGTACAGTTACTGGGGGCGGCCTCCTACACAGGTGGAGTTTGGTCTTGGTCCCAGACCAAGGGAGGTGCTCCTGGAAGGTTTGAAGCAGGAGAACGGCTTGTGTCAAGAAGCCACTTGGCTGGCTAGGGATCTGAACCTTGTGGAGATCTGCCTTCAAGGCACAGAACTCCAGACCCTCCTCTCTCGCCTTGATACCCCCATTCCAACTTCTCCCTTCTTGCTCACACATTTGCTTCTCCCCCTGCACTGCTGTCGGGATGGGCCCTAGCTCTTCCCTCCCTTCTGCTTCCTGTTCCTCCCGTACGCTCATGTCCCAGATGATGGGAGCTTCGCAGCTGATCGCTACAGGAAGCAGCGAGGAAGGAACAAAGTCATCAGCCTCCACGGTGGAAATCACTGGGAAGGTTCTAGTTTGATCCAAGTCTCAGGCACTGTCTCTGTGCTGTCTCCCTGCTTCCTCTCTGGCAAGTTCTGCTGCCTTCTGCGCCTTAATTTGTGAGGGGATGCGTGCCCCTCCCCCCTGCCCAGGCTTCCACTTTTGTGGTGCTGAGAGTGGATGGTGACAGTGACACGGATGGAGTAGTCTCTCTAGGCCCCCAGACTCCTGGAAGCCATTCCTAGGGCCCTAGAAAAATCCCTCTTTTCAGCCCATCCTCACCACCCTGAGGTCAGAGGTGACCCATCAGCAGTTCCCAGGTGAGGTTGTCCACCAAATGTGGTAACGTGAGATGGTCATTAAAACCAGACTTTTTTAGTTTTAAAGGTCCTATTTTATGTCTAAGGTTACCTGGCTTTTATGGCATGCCGGATACTGGGTTTCTAATTATAATAGGGATATAGGGTTTCCTTTTTCTTTTCTTTCATTTTTTTTAGGGTTTCCTTTTTCGATAAATGTATTTAAGTGAAGAAAATCCTCAAGGACACACCCACAGAAGGCACGAATCAGAGGGGTGGCTGAAATCTGAGAGGGAGCATTTTAGGACACTCCTGGCTGAGAGTGCCAGCAGGTGGCTTGTGGGCCAAACACATTCCCCCCCCTACACCGTTTTGAGAAGCTATTGAATCGTGAGCATTCCCATAAAAATCCAAGTTTTCTGGCTTCTTTAGGAAAATCTGAAAACTGGACAAAGGTGGGTGCTGGCTGTTCCTGGGAGGGAGGGGTTCGCTGGCTGGAAGCTGTGTCCCCTCGCCAGGGCCACAAGCCCTCAGAGTCCTTGCCAGTTCAGTTCGCCGGTTGTGCTGCTTGCCTTCTACGTGGGCATCCGAGTCCTGCACAACAGAGAAGGACGTGGATGGTGGAGACTCCGGCCGTCCTTCCCGGGTGGGGCACCCGCGCTCCGGAGCACCTCTGGGACTCAGACTATCCCCTGAGAGGGCCGGAGGGCATCAGCACAATAAGCACCAAAGCAGAAGCTTAGAGTTTGGTCCTGGCGCTGGCGCCGGCTGGCTGAGGTGCCCTCCCGACCCTGCTGTCTTCTGTCTGGGCCTCAGCGTCCCCCTGCACAGCGAGTGGACGCCCAGGAGCGGCAAGGCTCCGGGTGCGACGTTTGAGTGCGCTCTGCCGTCGGACCCTCTAGGGACGGCAGGGGGCGCTCCCGGCCCACGGGAAAGCGCTCCAGCCGCAGGACAAAGGCTGGGGGAGCGGCGGGCGGGCGGCCGGGGGCTCTGACCTCGGACACTGGCCCAGGCGCAGGTGCGCTCAGACCAGCTCTGGGAGCCCTTCCGGGCCGCCTCTGCCGCTCCCGAGCCTCTGGCGTCGTCTACGGCCCTCTCTTTCCCCGGTCTCATCTCTCTCTGCCTTTCCTTGGCATTCGCCCCCCCTCCCCCATTTCTCTGCGTCTCTCAGTCTCTCCCACTCCATCTGTTTTGCACCTCATCCTCTCTGCCCTGGGTCTGTGTCTTGTTCTGCCTCCAAGTCGCTCTGCCTACCTCACGTCTGTTGTCTGCGTCTTTGACTCACACAGCAGCGACCCTCTCTTTGTGTCCGGAGGTATTCCTAGCTTTGTGTCTCTGGGGGTTGTCTCTTCTAAAGAGGTGGCCCAGAGATCTTTTTAGCAGTGGAGGGGGGCACAGCGCAGGCGTCTCCTGGAAACACAGCCCTCGGGCTGCCCATGGCCTTCATGAAGGCCCCGAGTCTTACTTGGGTTTCCCTCTCCCGTAACCAAGTTCCCAGAGTTGCCCGGGGAGGACCAGGTGGGAGGCTGCAAGCCAGGGCACAACTGGCTAGGACACACATTTCGGGTTGCCCGTGGCTGAAGTCAGAGCCAGCACTGCATGGGGATGGGAACGATTCAGTACTCTGGGGTGGGTCCAAGGGATAGGAGTCCACCTCTGCTAGGGCCTTGAGGCCCCTTCCTGCCTAAGGTTCTTCCCTCTCTTTGTCCCCAGTTCTCCACCTAAATAATAAAAGGGTAGGGCGCTATGACTTTTCCTGACTCTGATCATCTAGATTCTAATGAGATGGACCTCAAAGCCCACACTCTGGGTTACCACCTTTAAAATGCAGGTGTAGGGGCGCCTGGGTGGCTCAGTCAGTGCAGTGTCCAACTTCAGCTCAGGTCATGATCTCACAGCTCGTGAGTTCGAGCCCGGCATCAGGCTCTGTGCTGACAGCTCAGAGCCTGGAGCCTGCTTCGGATCCTGCGTCTCCCTCCCTCTCTGCCCCTCCCCCGCTCATGCTGTCTCGCTCTCTCAAAAATAAATAAATACAAAAAAAAATTTTTTTTTTAAATGCACTTTCTGTGGTTCTCAAGACAATGTGGTGGCTTAGGTCTCAGCATGCCTGTTTCACAGATGAGGAAGACTGAAGCCCAGAGAGCCTAAGGAGGTGGTACAAGGGCACTAACTCTGACTCTCAGCCTGCTTGCTCTCCCCTGAGGAAGGAGGAAAGGCTGCTGTGCTCCTGGCCAGAAGGCTCCAGACTCCGGCCATCAGGGGCCCCTCTACTCTCGGGGTCACAGAAGCACTGCGTACCCACCCTCGCCTGCTGTTCCGTGCATGACTCCGTACCTGAGGAGTCTTCCTTCCAGTGTGGGTGAAAGATGATGTGTGGCGTCAGCTGGGGTCCCGGGAAAGCCGAGGCCAAGATGAAGGGGTGAGAAGTGCAAGGGATTTATTGCAGGGGGTGCCCGTGGAAAGGGAGGGAAGGAGCACGCATGGTGGAAGAGCCCTAGACCCCAGTGCAGCTCTGAGCCTTCTGAGAGGAGCGAGAGAGAGAGAGAGGCCTTCGCCTGCAGCACAGCTCTGGGAGAGTCTTGCCAGCCTAGCGGGGAACTCCCTGTAGACAGACCCCCGCAGAGGTGCCCTGCATTGATCAGAAATGGCCAGCCCCCGGTGCCACTGCCGCACTCCGCCTTTGGCTCGTGGAGTGTGGCCTCGTCCTACTGCCTCGGTGGGTTCTGAAGGCCAAGAGGCTGGACACCGTCAACTCACTCCTCTCCTCTGGACAGATTCTCTTGGGAAGGGAGAGCCGAGCCAGCGGTGCAGTTCCACAGCCGGGACACTATTCCAGAAAGACCACAGCGTCTGGAGCCAGCCAGACCTGCCGCTTGCTCGCCGGGCAATCCCAGGTCAGTCTCTGAGGCCTCGATGGCCTCATCTGTAAATTACCAGACGGCTGTCTTGAGGATGTGAGGCCCTGCACTTAAAGTGTCCGGCAGAGGGGCGCCTGGGCGGCTCAGTTGGTTAAGTGTCCGACTTCGGCTCAGGTCGTGATCTCATGAGTCCTGGGTTCAAGCCTGGCATGGGGCTCTGAGCTGACAGCACAGAGCCTGCTTGGGATTCTCTCTCTCTCCCTCTTTCTCTGCCCCTCCCTGACTCACGCTTTCTCTCTCTCTCCCTCAAAATAAATAAATTTTTTAAAAAGTCTGGCAGAAACTTGGCAGTAGACACATCGAAAAGACAACTGCTTTTAGATAGTTTTTCTTCGGAGCTGGTGTATCCCCTACCCTTCTCTGCAGAGGGCTGAGAAGACCCCAGGTACAGCCCTGTTTCTTATTTGGAAAATGAGAGCAATAATAGCATGTTCTTTACTGGGCTCGTGAGCGGATTAGAATAGGATGTTGTGTGTGTGGCACTCAACGCACAGTGGTTGACGCTTCGCCCTCCTCCCCTTCCTTGCGCCTTTTAGCATTTGCTTGCTTATCGTGACACCAGTCAGGCCAGGCATGATCTTGTGTTGTCTCCTCACCATACTTAAAAGTGGGGAGCAGTAGCATGCTCCTGGTATAGATGGGGAGACTGAGCACAGAGAAGTTGGGTGACTTCCCCAAGGCTGTCAGCTAGGAGATGGCAGAAATGGGACTTGAACCTGAGCTGTCAGCTTCAGCACTGTCTGATCCAGCTAGTATTAGTGTGGTCAATGTTGGTGTTGCGTGAGCTTCAACTAGGATGGGCCTAGCATTCTGGCTGGGGCACAGCAGGTGCGTAGGCTCAGGGGCAGCGAGCCACAGGCTTTCTCTCAGGACCTGCAAGACACGGGCAGAGTTCCAGGCTTGCCCAGGAGCAGCGGGACCCGAGAGACCATGAGGGACAGGTCCAGGGGCTCTGAAAGCTAAGGACTTGGAGCTTGATTGTGAGGGCAATGAGCAGCCAAGGAAGGATCCCAAGGTAGCAGACTGGTCACTTGGTTCAGGCGACAGGAGTGTAGGCTGCAGTTACCAAGGGTCCCAGCAGCGCCTGGTTGGGGGAAGGCGGGGAGGGAGGAGGTTGGAACTACTAAACTTCCCCTCCTCCCATCTCAAAGTGGGGTTGCTGTGTAGACAGAAGGAAATTTTAGGTAGGTGGGGCTGGGGGTTCTGTGGGATGGCAGACAGGGCAGGTGGCTGCCTCCTTTCCCCAGAAAGATGCCCTCATGCCCACATCTCAATGAGCCTGCTCCCTGGTGGCCACCTCCTCCATGCTGAGTCAGTCTCCATTCATGGAGGAACCCAGCTTCTGACACTCCATTGGAGTGGAGGAAACAGAAGGTGAGAGGCAACTGTTCCTTCGGCTCCCTGGGAATTCCGGTGTCATGCTGTGACTTGCTCCCTCCCTGCCTGGGCCCCTCTGTTAACCCATCGTTAAGATCACTTATTTTTCCAACACCAATTTATGGAGCTTCTGTGTGCCAGGCACCATGTTAGATGTTGGGGTGAATGGATCAGATAGAAATCCCTGGGACAGCCAAATGATAAACAAGATAAGGTAGTCAAATATATAATAGATCAGAAGATGATAGCCACTAAGAAAGAAGTATAAAGCAGGGGTGAGTAACAAGTGCGAGGGGGTGCTGGCATTTCAGATGGCATAGCCAGGGAAGGTCTCACTGAGAAGATGACACTTGAGCAAACACCTAAAGGAATGAAGGCAGGAGCTGTTGTGGTTATCTGAGGGGAAAGCATTCCAGGCAGAGGCACCATATGTGCAAAGGTCCTGGGGCAGGAATGTTCCTGGCATTTCCAGGAACCACAAGGAGACCGCTGCGACTGGAGCAGAGTGAGGAAGGAAAGAGGACAAGGAGGTGCTGGGGCTCAGGTCGGTCACATAGGGCCTGACATGGAAAGACCTTGCCTTTCCCTTAGAATGATGTGAGGGCTATTAGGGTTTTGCGTAGAGGAATGATTCTGACTTTCACATTGTGGCTACTGTGTTGGCAGCTGACTACAGAGGGATCAGAGGCAGGACAGGGGACAGTAGCCATGACGCTACTGCAATAGTGTGGGCAAGAGAAGATGAGAACTTGGCCCAGGGAGGTAGCGGGGGGGGTGGGCACAAGGGGCCGAATTGTGGATAAAAAGAATGAGCTGAACCATTCAACTTGAAGATTCAGTTCCTCACTGAGCCTTGTTCCCCTTTCTTCCTGTTTGGGGCTATCCAGTGTCTCTGTGTTGTTAAATTGAAATTTCCATTCTTACTATTTGCTCCTTTATTCACTCACTCACTCACTCACTCACTCGCTGGTCAAGTGCATCACCTTATTACCTTTTTTTTTTTTTTTTTTTACCTTCTTCTTCCAAATCTTGCTGATTTATGCAGTTGTTCAGCTCTCCCACTGGCATAAGCCCAGGTTTGGCCCTTCTCAAAATTATTCACAGCTATGTCCCTGGACCCTAGATGCAACCCCAGTTTGTTGCACGACCGCATCTCCTGGAGCCCACATCTGCTCACGTAGGGATACGACATGGCCCCTGCCCTCTAGGTGCTCCCAGTTGAGTGGGAAACCGGACATGGTCTGGCCATGTTACCAGAGCTGGGATGGAAAAGACATGGCGCTTTGGTGGGAGCGGGAGAGGAGGCGAACAAGCATCTTTTGGCGCGAGACAGAAAGGATCCCTTAGGGCTGGAAAATCAGGAGAGTCACACGAATGAAGTGGCTGGCCGTGAGCCGACGTGGGCCGGTGGGTTCAGCTCAGGCCCTGGCCAGGGTGCCTTCAGATCACATTTGTAGAATTGCACATGCAGGCCTGCAAAGACGTCTGTGGCTGAGCAAGGCCCTCGGGCCCCTGTCTTGTGCTTGCTGGTCTAAGCCTCGGCCGCCTTTGTGGCGCTTGGGCTGGCACGTGGCTCGCATTCACTGGCCCCCAAACTCTGCCTGGTCAATGCTGTGAATCACACTGGCCAGAGGCAGGATCGGAAACAGAGAGAGGTTGAAACAGCTCACCGCGTGTGCCCCGCGAAGAAGGGATTTGAACCGAGAGCCGTCTGAGTTCAGAAACAATGCTCCATCCACTCACAGTGGGGCCCACACACCCACGGCTTCGGGCCAAGCAGCCTTTCTTCACCAGGAGGCTGCAGAGGCACCTTAGACCAGGGCTGGAGCCCACGCAAGCTGCCTTGCCTGCCCAGCCGGGCACTCTCCCCAGCTCTGGCCCGCGGACGGCAGTCTTGCTCGCCGACAAAGGCCCTTGGCACCTGTGTCTCACAGCTCAGCTGTCGCAGATGGCGGCTCAGTGGGTCTGTGCCCACTGTCCTGGTTACCGAGGCACAGATCTCCAGCCTCGGAGGAGGGTCTCTGCAGGCCGCTTGTCCGGCACAAGGACCCCCGGCAGGCAGCACTTGAAACACAGCAGCCCTGCAGGGCGGGCAGCACCCCAGATGGCCTGAGTGCCGATATGTGGAAGGAATGCGCGGCTTCTGTTTCCCTGGGATCAACCAGCTGCTGCAAGGAGGCCACTCAAGCCTGCGGGCGTCAGTCAGCCTTGGACCTGCCGCCTAGGCTGGGACAACCTTCAGCAAGTCACTTAACCTCTCTGGACCTCAGTGTCCTCATCTGTGAAATGAGGGAGGGGTTTCGCCGCACAAGCTCTGAGACGGACCTCTGGCTCTGACATTCTGACTGCCGTCCTTGCCCCAACGCTGGTTTCATTGGTCCTCTTGTGTGTATGTATGGAGATTCATTCTTTTTGTTACCACATCAGAGTGAAATTAGCAACGTTTAGCAATTAATGCATTTTCTCCCCAAGACTCAACTCTTAAACAAAATTCTGAGTGTTTGACTTTCATTTTAAATAGGTGGCTGTCAGGAAGAATTACACGGCTCCTAAAGAAACACACAGACGTTATAATTAAAGAGATGCCAATCTTGACAGGTAGTAGGAGAGGAGAGGGGATGTGGCAATGAGAATAGAGAAGGGGAGAGGGGAGCGCAGGGCCCAGCGGGATGGGAGGATGAGCCAGCGGAGTGACCCTCACAGGGTGGAGGGCGTCGGCACCCGCATGCCCACTGCTAATAAAAACGATAATAAGGCCGGGGTTGGGCACTTTACAGTTTGCAAAGCGATTTCATGCATTCTTTCAGGATCCGACGACCTTCCGGAAAGGCAGATATTAGTAATCCCATTTCGCAGGTGGAAAAAGTAAGACCAATGGTTCGAGTCCTTATAGCTCCTTATTTTCAGCCACAGAGTGGTACTCTAAACCCCAGACTGACAATCCTCTGGATCGAGGTTGAGCCCCGCCCCTAGCTCTGGCTGAGTCAGAGCCCGGTTAAACTGCAGCCAATTCCATTCTCACCTATCTAAGGAAGATGGGCTGCAAGAGTGTGGGAAACGCAGAGCAAACTCCTCTCCTGCTGGGGGCAGAGCTCAGAGCTCTAGGCCACCTGACCTGAGGGAAGGAGGGCCTTCAGGGGTGGCTGAGAACCCTGGCCCCCACCAGGAATCGATCCCCACTTCCCCCAGGGAGCGGGGCGTGTGATCTCTGGAGTAGAAGAGTCAGAGGCGGGGCAGGGCGGGGGAACTACCCTCTTAAGCCGATCTCGGACAGTCCAGATGCACCTGGAGCGCTGGGTGGGCGTGGCCACCTCAGGAAGGTTCTGGGCAGACCCGCCTCCTGCCTGCCTGCTGCAGGTCCCTCAGAGGTCAGGCTCAGGAGCAGCCTGGACTGGACCTCCTGTGTGGCTCTGCCATGTCCCTTCCCCTGCACACCTCACCCATACCTCTTGGGTCTCTGGCGATGGGTGAGATCACACGGATAAGGGCCTCTGGCCCAGTCGCTCAGCAAAAGTGAGCTTCCTTCCCTCTTCCCTTTGAATCCCGCCTCTTCCCTCAGGCTGGGAGGCCTTCCTTCCCCTGCCCCCATCGCGGGCTCCCCCTCCGACAGGCACCTCATTAGCAGAATCTCTGTAAATAACGCCAACCCGTTAGAGTTACAACAAGGTAGCTCATTAAAGGCACTCCGCTTGTCTCACTTCCCAATTAGTGTTTCTGTGGGTACAGCCGCCAGGACTGCGTGTGACAGGGCACCCTTGGCATGTCGGGGGCCCGGGCTGCCCTGGATCACCCCCAGGGAGCAGTATTGACAGCCCCAGGACTTGATAAGCCTGCACCGCGCCTGCTGCAGCTCGGGAACCCTGGGTGGTACGTCTCGGAGAGAACCAGCGTCAGGCGGGCACAGCACCCACTGTGGGGGAGGGCGCCCCAGACCCGGATTTGTTTGGGCTGGCTGGTCTGTCCCCCCGACACTGACACTGCTATGGCCCACTTCTCCTACAGCACTCTTGGTTCCAGATTTCCACTCCAGATTACTCCGTCCAAACTTACGTGTCCTGTGTCTTTCTCTGCAGAGTCTTCCTCTTACCTTGTTTCACAGGCAAACTCAGACTTTTCCACAGAAGCTTCCTGGGAAAACATTCTTCTCCTTCCTCGGGTGCTGGAGTCACTGGTGACAACAATGGGAGGAATTTCAGGCTAGAAAGGAGAGCATGCCAGGAGAGGCTGTCGGATGCAGGGGTGATGATGTCCCCACGACAAGCCTTTTGAGTGACAATTTTTATACACTTTTTTTTTTACACATGAAAAAAAAAACCCAGGTTCAGAGAGGTTCAGCCACTTGCCCCTGATCACAGAGCTAGAGCCTGTCTTGGGCGCTGGGGTCTGATGCCTCGAGTGTTGCTTACCTGAGCCATCAGGTTCATGCAAGTGGAGAGATCCCCCATGGCCCCTGCTAACCCATCCTGGCAGGTGAGCACAGTCCCATCTTTTCTCCAACTAGGTTTCACTCCACCTGACCACACTTCCTTCCATTTTCACTTTGGGTCTGCGCTTTCTGTTTCACTTTGGGAGGGAATCTGCTCCCAATTTCTCTCCCTCTTGCTGAATCAATAGCTTAGCTGGGCAAGGCAGAAAATGAAATTTACATTCAATGGTTTCCATGGCAACCACAGCCTGGGACCAGCTTCTCCTGCACTTGGGGCACTGTCTTCTGAGAAGAGCCAGGTATCAAAACCTCAGCTCCTGGAGGATGTGGCAGGGGTTTTGAACAGAACTAGAAAAGGCCCAAGTCCCCCTGACTACCACTTTGTCTGGTTGTGTGTTGTATGGGGGAAGGGAGAAAAGCCCTCCCCAATCTCCCATCCCCCCCCCAGCACATCAGAGGCTCAAATCGCTTGTAACATTGTCCTCAGCGTCAGGAGGCTAACATTTTGAAAGCTATGTCTCATGCCAGGTTTTGTGCTAAGGGCTAAAGCATTATCTCCTTTCATCCTTGCTTCAGTCCTACAAGGTATAGGGATTGTTGTTATCCCATTTTACAGATGAGGAAATTGTGCTGAGGGAATATTATGAACTGTGCTCAATGGCTCAAAAAGTCAGAGCCCCCGGACCCTTGGACCTGTGCTCTTTAGCGTTCTGTAAGGGCAGAGTGGCATTCAGAGCTCACACTGGGGACCCAGAGGTGACCCAAACTTAACTTTCTGCTCTCCTGTGGCCCACAGAGAAGGCTCCGGCCTCAAGGTGGAGAGCATAGTCTACACCAGGCAGCCTAGGTTCCCTTGAACATTTTGGCTGTGCCTCGGTCTTTAGCGCTCAACTGAGGAATTCCTCTTAAGGGTGTTGAATGGGTCGAATACGCTAAAAACCCACGAAGCACTCTGGGTAGTGCCTGGCACATGGTCAGTACTCAATGTTGGTAACTGTCAGATTTGCCACTAAGGGTGGGAGACAGACCAGTGGAGTTAGCCACTACCGCAGAGCGTCGGTGTGTGCTGGACAGATGGGGAGAACCCCAGGGCTGTGAGGCCCCCAAAGAGGTGGCTCGCCAGGTCTGAGAGTCAGAGGGGCTTCCTGGAGGAGGCAGGCGGTGGAGAGGGGAGGCAACGGACATTGGGGGCAGAAAAGATTGGCAGGCTGGAAGGAGGGTATGTGGTGTATTAGAGGCCACTGGGCTCACCTGTCATTCCTGCCCACTCACCATTTATTCCTCTTCCAACTATTCCGGCTTTCCTTCTGGAGCCCACTCTTCCCTCAGTCTTAAAGGCTCTGGAGGGCCTCGCTCTGCCCCCGGGTCCACGAATGGGCACATGACTCAGTCCTAGCCAATGAGAGACCTACATCTCCCTAGCTACAGTCATTGGTTGGGAGGCGGGCACATGGCTCAAGGAGAGCCAATCACTGTCAACGTATGTCAGATCTGAAATTTTGCTGGCGCTACGGTGGGGAACGACTCCTTCCGCCAGGGTAGCTCAGCTGGTGGAAGCACGTAAGTGAAGCTGCTGAGGGCTGTGTTTGCCACCAAGAGCGGCTAGCCTGCCTGAAGATGAAGCCAACCCAGGGAAGTGTAGCTCAGAAGTGGTAAGAGATGGATTCTTGGCAGTATTCCGTGAGCCAGCTATGCCTGAGGCCCCAAGGCTTCTCTGGCACGTGAGTCAGTAGTTTCTTTTCATTTAAGCCTGCGGGAGATGGCATTATGTCCTTTACAGTCGCAAGTGTCCTCCTTAAGACACGACCAGTGACAAGCAGTGGGCCGAGGACGGCCGGTGGTGCCAGGTCACACAGTTCCTCAATGCCAAACTGCAGAACTCAAGCTTGAAGGTGATGGGAACCACTGATCATAAGCAGAGTGTTGATATGGTCAGTCTGGGCTTTGGAAAGGTCTTCTGGCAGCTGTGTACCAAAGTAGCTTATAGCAGGCTGGTGTGGTAGACCAGGTGGGAGAAGGTGGTTCTGACCTCAGGCAGGATGTGTTAGTTTCCTCTCGTGGCTGAAACAAATCAGCACCACCACGGTGGCTGAAAACGACACAGATTTATTATCTCACCGTGCCGGAGGTCACAGGTTTGAGATGGGTCTCGCGGGGCCCAAATCAAGGTGCCAGCATTCCTTCCGGGAAGCTCTTGGGGAGAATCTGTTTCTTTGCCTTTTCCAGCACCTGGAGGCTACTAGCATTCTTGGCGTGTGGCCTCTTCCTTCCTTTCGAGAGCTCATCATTCCGACCTCCGCTTCTGTCATTACATAACCTTTTTCTGACTCTGACCCTCCTGCCTTCTAAAGACCTTGTGGTGATGCTGGGCGCGCCTGGGTGAGCGAGGCTATGCTCCCAACCTTAAGATCCTTAACTTAATCACGCCTGCAGTGTCCGGTGACATTCCCAGGTTCTGAAGATTAGGACATGGACATCTTTGGGACCATTATCCAGCCCACCACAGGGGAGACAGTGGGGATGGAGGGAAGCAATGTCAAGGAGGCCAGGACCCCGTGGGTGTTCGAGTATGGGTGGTGAGGGAGCGTCTGCCATTTCCCAGGGCACCCATGATGGCACCCGTCTGTGGGTGTCTGATGTTTCCAATAGTGTCCAGCAGCCTGGACACAGGCACAGGGAAGTCAGGCAGACAGATGAATCAAGTGTGGCTAGACTGTGCCGGAGATGGGGATGCAATGGCTGGATGATGGGGTTGGGGCAAGAGAGGGGTTGACATCGTTGATTCTGGGATATGAGCAGGGAATAGAGGAAAGTGAAGACAGAACTAACAGGTAAGAAGGTCAACTCAGTGTTGGCATGAGCTCACCTGTGCTGGCCCCTGCTGTGAGCTGAGCCCTAGTGCTCTCTCTTTGGTGGCCCTGCCCTCTGCCCATCCCACGGCCCCACTCAGAGGTCTGTCGGGAGCCTCAGACTCAGCTCCAACCTCTCCCTCCTGCTCCTTTTGCAGCTTTCCCCGTCCACAGAGGCTTGGCCCAAAAGCTGGTTGTCCTTCTTGGGCCCCGTCTTTCTCTCGCAATCCCACACCCCAAGCCTGTCACCTCCACCTCTAACATAGTGGCAGAATCGGACCACTTGGGACCAGAGACATTGTGTCTTGCCTGGATTGTCACAACAGCCTCCTGAGGGTGTCATCTCCCCTAGGTCTGTGCCCTGCACATGCTTCCTCTGCGCGGGGCTCCACGATGCATCTCACCTCACTTGGAGTAAAAGCTCGTCCTGACCCTGGCCGCAAGGCCCGAGAGGCTTGGGCCCCTATTAGTGCTTGGCACGCTGTCCCCATCTCTCTCCCTCCTGACCCACCGCAGCCACTTTGGCTTCTTTATTTTCCACAGACGGGCTAGTCCCCCTCTGCCTAGAGGGGGGCCCTTGTATCTGCCTGGGACCCTCTTCCTCCAGACATCTGCATAACTTGCTTCTTCTACTATGTGGGCCTTTAGTCAGATGTCACCCTTTTGGTGAGGCCTTTGCTGACCATCCTATATAAACCGATACCCCTTTCCTGCACCGTCCCAGTGGAGGGAATGGGCTCCACCACGGCCCGTGTCCAGAGAGGCCACACAGGCACAGCCTGAACTGCACCTGATACGTGCTTGCAGAATGGCCTGTGGTCCTCCCGGAACACGAGAGGATGAGGCTGGGGTTGCTGCCGGGAGGCCCCCTCCCCTGGGAGCTTTGTATGGCCTCCTGGTTCCCGTGATGTGTGGGGCCCCATCAGAACAGAGTTGCAGAAAGTAAAACCACTTAGCTGCAAGTCAGGATCGGGCTCCTCGGTGAGGGTCCCACGTCTCACGCTGCCGCCATCAGGCTCTCTGGTTTGGGTGTCGTGGCTGTTGTGCAGGGCGAGGCCCTGGGGACCTGGTGCCTTCAGTGCCTCTGCCTTTTCCTGTATGTGGGTCACAGACTGTCTGACTCTAAGACTGGCCTTCTGTGCCTACCGGGCGACTCATGGCTTGCTGCGGGTATTTGACAATCACCGTTGTGACACTCTGCATTTTAATTTTTAGGTTTTGTTCTCTCTCCCTCTGCAAGGGCAGAGATTTTGGCCTCTTTTTACAAGACTCTGTGCCCTGGTCATAGACTGGTACCTCGTAGGCACTCCGTAAGTACTTGCTGAATGAATGAAGAGAAGTCATCACGAGGCCCATTTTGCAGATAAGGAAATCGAGGCACAGAAAGGTCGCAGCCACTCAGTGGCAGAGGTGGGACGTGAACCCAGCTCCAGAGCCTGAGCCCTGGGGCTCCCCGGTTCACAGCTCCCTGTTGGTGGCGCATTTCTGAACAGGTAGAGAATAGCTGTGGCAGGGCTGTGAAGAAAGCAGTCAGGAGGAGCTGGGATTTGGACCCCAGGTTTGGTCATGCTGACCCTAAGGGTGTGGCAAGGGGCTGGTGGCAGAGATGAAGCCCAGGGTGCTAGACGATGGGCCGTCCACAGTCACTGAATCACCAGGTGGAAGGAGGGGCTGGGTGGAGAGGGAGCCTGCAGGCCGGGCCGGAGCCTTCAGCAGAAGGGCCTGGAATGGGGGCAGTGGGCGACGGCTCCCAGGGAGGGACACAGAGGAGTGGTCCTGGACAGCCCATTCTTTTTCCAGGGGCCCCTTAAATTAGCTACTTCAGGGCCAGGCAGGTCCTGGCGAGGTGGGCAAGGTGCCCCATCTGTAGGGGGCGCTGCTTCTCAGCTCCTGCTAGCTGATCCCAGGCAAGAACCCCGTCCCAGTGTTTCAGACTTGGAGTTTTCAAGAAAACCGAGAAGTCTGAATGTTTAGCGGGAAACCTTCCGTTTCCCGAACGTTGACAACGAAATCAATTTTACTCTTAATTTGTTGACTTGCTTATCTGTTCACAGGGGACGGGGCCCTCCCTGGCCCGAGTGCACAGTGTCTGCCTCTCCAGGGCAACCTTGGTCGTTAGTTGCTGTGTCTCCTTTCAGAATGCTGCTAGCATAACTGAGCAGTTATAAGTTCCTGGTCCTCCTTTATTACGTAAAAGGTGGTGCACGTGTGCTACTCTGTGCTTATTTCACTGAGGAACATTCCGGAGACCTTGTCCTATTGATACGCGGAGAGTTGCTGCTTTTCTTGCCCCCAACACCTGCTTAATATGGACGCAGTGGATGGATGTGCCATAGTTTACGTAGCCCAGTGGTTCTCGTCTAGGGGTGGGTTTGCCCTGACGATGCCTGGAGACCCTTTTAATTGTCCCCAATAGAGTGTATGTGTATGTGTGCACGCGTGTATGCATGTGTATATGTGTGTGCACGTGTGTGTGTGTAAGTCTGTTTACATGTGTGCATGAGTGTGTGTGCACGAGTGCACGTGTATGTGCACACAGAGGTGTGGGTGTGTACGTGTGTGTTTGTGTGCATATGTTACTGTGATCTAGAGGTTAGGGGTCAGGGTTGCTGTTAACCATCCTGCAGCGCACAGGACAACCCCCACCACAAGGAGTTGCCCTGTCCAGAGATGGTTGACCACCAAGTTGGTAGACTAAGGAAGATCCTGACCTCACCTCCCACAGACACACCACGACTACAACTACACACGGGACAACTATCTCTGAGAACAAACCAAAGACTAGCAGAACAGATTTTTCACAGCTAAGGGTATAAAGAAAAAGCCACATGGGGGCAGGTAGGAGGGGCAGAGGCATGATCTGCTTGGGACCCCCACCTCCAGTGTGATGCCCACAAGCAGGGGGGCTATGACGGCTGTAGAGGCCCTCCCTGAGGAATGAGGGGTCCAAGCCCCATGTCAGGCTCCCCAGTCTAGGGGCTCTAACCAGAAGGATGAGCCTGAATAATGTCTGGCTTTGAAAACCAGTGGAACTTCTGTCTGGGAAAGCTGGAGGGCAGTAGGAAAGTGAAACTCCACTCTTCTTCTTCTTCTTCTTTTTTAAGTTTATTTATTTATTTTGAGAGGGAGAGAGAGGGAGGGAGGGAGAAACAAAGAGAGAGGGAGACAGAGAATCCCAAGCAGGCTCGCACTGACAGTGCTTGAACTCATGAACCGTGAGATTGTGACCTGAGCCGAAGTCAGATGCTTAACTGACTGAGCCACCCAGGCACGCCAAGACTCCACTCTTAAGGGATCTCTTTCCAAGACTCAGCACAGAGGCAGTTGTCTGAAAAGCACATGTGATGGGAGACTCATTGGCTGATTTTAGGGTGTGTGTATGTGAGGGGCAGAGATCTTTTGGAATGGTCACCAGGGATGGAAAAACTGGCGGGTACCAGTTTTTTCAGTCTTCTACCTCACCAGCCTGGTGCCATTTCTGACACTCTCCATCTGCCATACTATCACCACTCGCTCCACCATGATATTTCTATGTGGACTTGCTCTGCCTAATAGCTGCCCATCATACCACACCCTGCAGGTGGCCTCAAGTAGCTCCCATCCTGGGGGGCCAGCTTCACACACTAGAGCACCTGCAGCAGTCATGGCTGGACCTCTCAGCCAGATGGGCCTGGGACTGCCCTGTTCACCATAAGTCCATACCAACTGTAGCCCACCCACACCAGGAGGGTGCATGCATCCCACAGGGGACATCCCTGGGGCACCGGGCTCAAGTGACCAGGGAGGTTGCACTACTAGGCCCCACAGGATCTCTTCTACATGAAGTCACCCCTTCAAGACTGGAAGGTGTAATTGATCTACCTAATACATAGGGGGAAAAAAAAACAGAGTTGGGCAAAATGCTGAGACAGAGGAACGTAAGACAAAACCTCAGAAAAAGAACTGAATGAAATGGAGATGAGCAATGCTCCTGATAAAGAGTTCAAAGTGATGGTCGTAAAAATACTCACCAGACTTGGGAGAAGAATGGATGAACACAGTGAGAATTTCAATAAAGAAATAGAAAATATAAAAAAAAAAAGAACCAGAGCTGAAGGATTCAATAACTGAAAAAATACACTAGAGGGAATCAACATCAGATTAGATATGCAGAAGAATGGATCAATAATCTGGAAGACAGTGCAGGGAAAACCACATAATTGGAACTACAAAAAGAACAAATTATTTAAAAGATGAGGATAGTTTAAGGAACCCCCGGGACAACATCAAGTGTACTAACATTTGCATTCATCATAAGGCTTCCAGATGGCGAACCGGAGAGAAAGGGACTGTCCAGGTATGGTTGACTACCAAGATGGTAGTCAACCTACTTGAAGAAATAATGGCTGAAAACTTCCCTCACCTGGTGAAGAAAACAGACTTCCAAGTTCAGGAAGCACAGAGAATCCCAAATAAGATGAGCCCAAAGAGAACCACAGTAAGACACATTATAATAAAAATGTCCACAGTTAAATAGAGAACCTTAGAAGTGGCAAGAGAGAAACGGCTAGTTACATATAAGGGGATCCCATAAGGTTATTAGCTGATTTTTCAGGAGAAATGTCACAGGCCAGACGGGAGTGGTATGATATATTCAAAGTGCTGAAAGGAAAAAAAAACAACTTGCAACCAAGAATACTCTACCTGGCAAGGGTATCACTTAGTACTGAAGAAGAGATAAAGAGTTTTCCAGACAAGCAAAAGCTACAGGTGTTAATCACCATCAAACCGGCCTTACAAGAAATGTTACAGCGACCTCTTTTTTAGAAAAAAAATTTAATGTTTATTTTTGAGAGAGAGAGAGGCAGACCCAGAATCCAAAGCAGGCTCCAGGCTCTGAGCTGGCAGCACTGAGCCCGACGCGGGGCTCGAATTCATGAACCGTGAGATCGTGACTGGAGCCGAAGTCGGACGCTTAACCGACTGAGCCACCCAAGCGCCCCTGAAGTTCAAATTTAAACGAGCGTCCTGCGTTCTGTCTGGCAACCGTGAGCCCATCCCCTATTATGGAGGCATCAATTCCAGTCTTTCATTTATTACAAACAGTGTAATAATGGCTGTCATTGCCCATCTTATTTTGTTCATGTATGAGCATATCATCTCTAGGATAAATTCCTTAAAGTAGAATAATTCTATCAAAAATCAAAGGTTTATTTTTGTGACTTTTCGACTTTTGCCCAGTTTCCTCTCATTTAGATCGTATGAATTTACACTACCACCATCTGTATGTAAGAGTGCGCATTTTCCCCATGGCTTTGCCAACAGAGTGTATCATCAAACCTCAGGATTTTTGCTGTTTTGACTGGTGGGAAATGTGACTATTTTCAAAACGTTATGAGCAAATTCAGGTGGAAATTGCAAGTAGGAAAAATCAGCTTGATTCAGCTCTTAGAAACCAATGTGCTGTGTCCACTGTAGGGTTTTTATCTCCAGCTTTCACTACAGCTATGTGAAGTGAAACTTCTAGCCCAGAGAGGTGAATTAACCTGCTCGAGGTCACACAGCCGGTGAGTCGTAGAAGAAGTCTATGATCTTCCAGCCACACTCACAGAGCATTTATAGGAAGGTGGTCTATGACGCGCGGGGCAAGCTCACCTTCTTCTCCCAAGCCTCACTGGAAACCCCCTCTTGTCCCATTATCGATCACCTGTTTAGCTGGGGGCCACTTGTCTAATGCACATGGCATTAGCAGCAACTCTGGGCCAAGAGGGAGTGCAGAGGGACTTGTTGAAGGCTGGACGGTCATGTTTGACTCAGCTAATTGGTTAAATAGATTCTTCTACATGTGCAGCATTGAGCTTTCTGCTTCGATAAGGCATAATATTAATTTCAATTAAATCTCCAAAGGCTTGGCCAGATATTTCCGTTTTCTGAGCGTGTCCCTTGCTCACGGAATTTTCTTCCCCTGAGCCAAGACCACTGGGAAGAGCTGCCCTCCCGCAGGACTCCGCCCCCGCTTCCCCCCTGAGTGCAGGGGAAACAGGTCAGAGGAGAAGGCGGTATCAGGAGAGAAGCAGAAGGAGATACACAGGAATTGAGGACCTACTGTGTGCTGGGCACCGCACCGGGGACGTCCCATGTTGTTTAATCCAAAAACACAAAATGGAGATTTAAGTCCCTGTTCTGGAGCTGTAAAGTCTGCATCAGAGAATTAAGAGGTTTGTTCAGACGACGCAACTGCCAAGTGTGGGGTTACGATCTAGCTGACCTCAAAGATCCTGACGATGACATCTGCAGTTTGGGGCCACCCAGCACCCATTCTTGTCTTCTGGTAACAGCACTGTGATTTTCCTTGAGGGGACCACCTCTTCCCGCTCAGTGCAATTCTGGTTGAGCTGACCCAGCCCTGACCCTTCAATGCGTGTCGTCCTCGGCCAGGTGACCCGTGCCTGCCCCTGAAATTTCATCCTGAGACTCTGGTTGCAAGCGGTGGGGAAGACAATCGCTGGTTGAGTCTGGAACTGGAGAGGCCACCAGACGGAGGGTGAAGCCAGCACTGGGGAAGAGAGAGCCAAGAGATGGGGGAATCGCTGGGGGCAAGAGAGGAGGTGACATACAGGACAGTATCATGGAGCTTCTGTGATTCAGCCATGCCTGAAAGGAGGCTACCCTTGATGCTTGAGGTTATTTACACCTGTAAGTTATTACGCTATTTCTCCTTCGCCCCCTCCTCCCCCTCTCCTTCTGTCTCCCTGCTCCCTCTCCTCCCCCCTCCCTCGTTCTCTCCTCTCCTTTTTGCGGTGCTTAAACACATTTGTTTCAGCTCTAACTCCAACTACTAAGAGGAGGAACACGGTTAAGAACCTTCCAGTCAGCTGGAACCTTCCAGATCCAACTTCCCTCCATACCTGCCCCTGGCTCTGACCTATCTCCCCGAGATGGCCCAGCCCCTCATGTGTCTGACCAGTGTTTCTGCTGTTGTCTTCTCAGCTGTGTGTGAGCAGGAAGGCAATGGCACGCAACTCTGGCCTCCTTTTTGTGACCTTTAGGTCATTTTCTGGGCTGTTGGTAGCTGATTCTCCCAGCTGCCTTTGGGCCCGGGCTATTCCGCCTTTGAGGCTGGAGTCACCGCATCCTGGGGCTTTGGCAATGTACTCAGACCCAAGGCTGAGGGAGGTGGTCCAGCTGTGCAGAGACCCCAGCAGTGAGAAGAATTTAACACTCACACATGGGCACGTGAACACACTGCACGCACACACACACACACACACACACACACACACGTGTCCCCTATATATCCATTTGTGCAGGTACCTAAAGGGAGGGATCTGGGGGGACACAGAAAAATGGCAGTGATTGAATTGCTTTGGGCAGTGTGACTCCAAATTCCCCGAGATTTCTAAAACGAGCATGCATTATCTTTGCAAATTGAAGAAAATATATATTCGTTGTTTTATTGTTTAAAAATTAATTGCAAATGTAACACACATGGGCAACTGCAAAAACAGTTATAAAAATTTTCAAACAAAATGCAGTAGACACTCCCCAGCATGAAAGAAAGTGCCCGTTTTATCACAGCTTTTCCAGTACGAGAGCTCATCAGTTCTTAGGATTTTTACCAATGCAGTGGGCAAAACCCCGAATCCAATTTTTTGATTTACTTTGTAGTTTTCTGATTAGTGAAACTGAGCTGCTTTTCATCTGTTTATGGGGTGTTTGCTTTTCTCTGTGTGTGAATTTCCTGTTTATATTCTTCGCCATTGTTTCTTCTGGGCTGTTTGTGTTTTGCTTATTATGTTAGGAGCGCTTTATCTCTTGTGGATATTAGTGCTTTTCCTGTAATAAATGTTGTAAGTGTTGTCTCCCAGTCTGACATTTGTGTTTGAAATCTGTTTATGGTGTCTTTTCCCACATCGGCTGTTCTCCAAAGGGCTTCTTTTACAGTGTCTCAGGCTTTGGTTTTGCTTAGAAAGGCTTTTCCCGGCCCAAGTTCAGACAATTTGTGCCACAATTTTCCCCCGTGCTTTTATAGATTCTTTACGTCCAGAATTTTGATCTATCTGACATTTATTGTTGCATTATGCTGTGAAGCAGAATGCCAATTTTTTTGTGCTCGAGATTCCCATTTATTCAGTGAACTGTTTCTGAAATTCCTGGTTTCATCGGTGCTGTTGCTACGAGGATGAATTTCAGGGCTATTCTGTGCCTTCCACATGAGGCTGGGGAACCAGCTTGTCAGGTTCTTCAGAAAAATTCTGTTGGGTTTTTGATTGCTGTTACATTGAATTAATTTATTAATGACTGTACTTAGCTATTGGACACCAGGCAGGGGTAAGACATTGAGTTAATTATTAATCCTCATTTCATGGTCTACTGTGTCATTCTTCCATGCAACATCCTTTTCTTATTTTATATTAATTATTTTTCCTTTTCTTCCTTGATCCCAATTTGCTTGATAAGTGGCTTTGGATAGTTATTAATCCTTATAAAGTATTCAGTATTGTTTTGTGTCGGAATACTATACATTTTTTTCCTGTCGTCATGATGTTTCAAGATATGCCCAAGCGGCTGTCTGTATATCAAATTCGTTGCTTCTAACAGCTGCATAGTATTTCTTTGGCAGCATCTGGCACAGTCCCCTCGTGACGGGTACCAAGGATGCCTCCAGCCCTCTGATGCCATAAGCGATGCTCGGATGAACCTCCTTGTACGTGCCCTCCTGCGGGTATCTGCTCACGGTTCTCGAGGGCCTGTAACCGGGGACGGCTCTCCCGACTGCATCACTTAATTTTCAGTAAACGCTGTCTGATTGCTCTTCAGAATGGCTGCGACCGTTTTTACTCCCACCCCACGCACGAGCCTTCCCCATTCCCTGTATCTTTGCCAAACGCAGGATATTTTCTGCCTGCCTACTTTTTGCCTCTGTGATGGGGTAATTGTGTGGATGTGCATTTTCTGATTACGAGTGAAGTGCAGCCTCTCTCCGTGTACTTAAGAACTATTTGGGTTTCCCCTGCTATGAGTTGCCTCATCATATCCCTTATCCTTTTGCTGTTCGGTTGATTATTTTGTTGTTAGTTTGCAGAAGTTCCTTGCATGTTCTCGGGTTTTAGATATTCCTCAGTCTATCACCTGGCCGGCCGTGTCTTTGCCTACGTGTCCTTATCGAACCAAACCTCCTCATTTTGATGTTGTCGAATGCATCTGTTTTCTACTTTATGATTCAGGCTTTTATGTCTTGATTAAGAAGTCTTCCTTCATCCTTAGGTCACAAATATATTCTCTCACGTTGCCTTTTCTATTTGCTTGCCACTTTACCATTTGTATGCGGGCTCGCCTTAGTAAATGATCAGTATATACTTGGCCTACGAAGTTCCCTTTGGTAATTTGTCAAAGGTAGAGATTCTTTTTTATTTTGCCACTTGTAACAAGCCCATTCCCCCCATTACTGTCTCCGGTAGTGCTGGGACAGGCATCCACGGGTGATTTCTGATCTTAAAGAGAATAACCGACCATGTTTGTGCCTGGAGGATGGTGGCCTGTGGGTCTGGGTGGGTCTGGGTGTATAGCTTTTACCGGGCTGAGGAAGCTCCTGTGTGTTACCACGCTTGGACTTCTCATCACGTGCAAATAGGTATTGGACATTAATAAATGCCATTTCTGTGTCTATTGAGAGAATTGTGTAATTTTCCCCTTAGGTCTATGATGGGTGGGTTTCTTTGATAGATACTGTAATTCTAAATCATCCTTAAAAAAAAATAAACCACTCTTTCCTTCCTTGTATAAATCCCACTAGGTATATTACTTTTTAAAAGAGAATCGGGGTGCCTGGGTGGCTCAGTCAGTTAAGCAACTGACTTTGGCTCAGGTCATGATCTCACGACTCGTGGGTTCGAGACCCTCATTAGGCTCTGTGCTGACAGCTCGGAGCCTGGAGCCTGCTTCGGATTCTGTGTCTCCCTCTCTCTCTGCCTGTCCCCCACTTGTGCTCTCTCTCTCTCTTTCTCTCTGTCTCTAAAACAAATAAAATGTAAAAACAAAAAATTAAAAGAGAATCGTTCCTCGAAGTATAACTTGCCTACAGAAGAGAGACAATACGTGAGCACAGTCCTGGGAGCAGAAAGAGAACGAGGACCATCCCCCCCCCGCCCCCCCATCCCAGCTTTATCCTGCAAGGGTTACCCCATCCGGCTTTCTGATACCACTGGTTAGTTTTGTCTGCTTTAAAATTTTACACAAATGGAGCCAGAGGATGGATTACATTCGAAAATACACTGTTGGGTTTGATTAGCAGATTTAGAATCTTTGCATCTATATTCGTAAATGGCATGGCTCTGAGATTTTCTTTCCTTCTCCTGCCCTTATCCGGTTTTGGAACCAATATTATCCCTTGTAAAATGACTAGGGCGGCTTTCTCTCGTTTTTTAGTTTCTGGAACAACTTGCCTCTTCTGATCTTCTTCGTTGAAAGTTTGGTTGAACTCACTTGTAAAATGAGTTTTGGCCCTGAGGTTTTTGGGAAAGTGGTTATTTGAGACTATTTTGGCTTCTTTAATGGTTATTGATCTATTCAAGCCTTCTATTCCTTCTCTCTCCAATTTTGGCATTTTTTTATGCCTTGCCAGTGATTTGTTCTGTCCAGGTTTTCAAATATGTTAGACATACAGTGGTTCATAATATTCATTTACTTTGAAAATGTGTCTTATGTCTGTAGTTACTTTCCCCTTTTTTTTTGTTCAGTATTTTATTTATTTGCAGTTTTCTCCCCTTTTCAGTGATGTGGGGAATTTTAAGAAGTTATCCCATTGTTCCTGGTTTCATTTTATCACATCATGGTTAGAGAATGGGTTCAGATGATATTGATTTCTTTTTTTTTTTTTAATGTAGGGAGACTTCATTTGTGCTTTACTACATGGTTGATTTTGTCACTGTTCTCTATGCCCTCAAAAATAACACATTTTCCCTTTGTTGGAATATCTCCACTTCTGTCTGTGGTCTGGCTGATCTGTTTGTTCTTGTGAGAGATGTGTTAAATCTCAGCCACAGTCTTGGTGTTGTCTGTATGTATCCAAGTCCTTTCACTTGTGACGTTATATATTTTGAGGCTGTATTCTTGGTGAATACATGCTCATTGTTATTAGTAGATATTCTCAATCCATTGTCCTTTTTCACAAGATAGAATGCCCCTTTTTGGCCTTGAACCCTGTTGCATTCGTCTTCTGATTCTAGCGTTGCTCTGCTGAATCTCTTTCATTCCTTATTTCCCTGTTTTTTCCTCCCATGCCTTTTTTTTCAATATATGAAGTCTACTGTCAAATTGGTTTCCATACAACACCCAGTGCTCATCCCAAAAGGTGCCCTCCTCAATACCCATCACCCACCCTCCCCTCCCTCCCACCCTCCTCCCATGCCTTTAAAAAAAATTTTTTTTTTAACGTTTATTCATCTTTGAGAGACAGAGAGAGACAGAGAGAGACAGAGCATGAGCGGAGAAGGGGCAGAGACAGGGAGACACAGAATCCGAAGCAGGCTCCAGGCTCTGAGCTGTCAGCACAGAGCCCGACGTGGGTCTCGAACTCATAAACTGTGAGGTCATGACCCGAGCCGAAGTCAGACGCTCAAATGACTGAGCCACCCAGGCGCCCCATCCCCCCCATTCCTTTTATTTTCATCCCTTTAAGTGTGTCTCTGCCAGACTCATATTACTAGATTCTTTTTAAAAAATTCCTCTAAGACTTGCTGTCTTCTGTTTGCTGCAGTTACCCCCTTTATGCTTTAGTCTAATCCCTGTTCTGTTAAGATCTATTTCTCCCGAATTCTTTTTTGTCCCCTATTTATCACACTTTCTTTATTTTTACAAATTTTGCCATATTTCAACAGACAGATCTTATTTTCTGCTGTTGATGTGAAAGTTGGGCATTCCAGTTTAATCTTCTAGTGCTTACCCTTAACACATTTAGACTCTTACTTAGGAGTGTTTTTATTCATTGCACATTATCAAAGTAGCTTATACTTCTGAAGGGAAATATGAACTCCAGAGGAAAAAGGCAGCGTCCTGGGAGCCCGAGGACTTGTGGCAGATAAGCAGAGATAAGCAGAGATCCCTTCTACGCTGTATCTGTGTAGTGTGCCTCCACTCAGAGGAGACGTACTAGTCACTTCTCTTGGTTCACAGAATGGGGCGGGGATGGTAGTCCGGGCCAGGTCACGAGAACACCTCAAGCATCCCCTGGGTCTTTTGGAATTAGTGCCCCATCCCTCTCTGGCCCGAACTGTCCTGAAGGGGAAGCCAAGCCACATGGAGAGAGGCCACGGGCAGGCACCGCACCAGCCTCCCAGCCGACCTGCCAACCAACAGTCAGTGTTGGCCGCTGGCACGTGAGTCACTGTGGGTGTCCAGTCCAGTCTTCGGTGGCCCCGACCACCATGTGCATGCAATTGCGGGGGAACCCTGGGGAAGGCTGCCCGGCTGAGCCCAGGCGAGCCCACAGAATCCCGGGAACTAAGGGTAAATCGTTATTTTGAGGCTCTGAGTTCGAGGGTGGTTTGTTACACAGCATTAGATACCCAGAACAAGTGCCATTAAAAATCTACCATTTAGGGGTGCCAGGATGGCTCAGTCAGTTGGGCATCCGACTTCGGCTCAGGTCATGGTCTCACGGCTCGTGGGTTCAAGTCCCGCGTCAGGCTCTGTGCTGACAGCTCAGAGCCTGGAGCCTGCTTGGGATTCTGGGTCTCCCTCTTTCTCTCGAAAATAAATAAACATTAAAGAAAATTTAAAAAAAAATCAACCATTTTAACCGACTTTATCTTCCCTCTGTTACAATGACCTTGTCCTGAGGTGTGAAGAGGGGAGGGGCAGGGGTCTGTCGGGGACCGAGCCCCTTCTTTCTGGCATCTGCCCCACCGTGCAGCCAGGAGGGAGGACCGCTTCAAGGCTGTTTGCCTGGGCGGTGGTGCCGGTCCTTCCTCCCTTATAGAGGTGATGAGTCCTCAAAGGCTCCCCAGACGGAGACAGAAAAGAGCCAATACAAAAGCGTTTCCTGTCCTCATCCACTGCCATAGTCACTGTCTTCTCCACTCTGGAAAGTCCTCCTTCCCCCTTCTTACACACACAGACTCACAGTCATTCACACACAAAGGCTCACACATAGCATGGCACTCACACACACATACACACACACACACACACACACACGGTCGCACACAATCATAGACTCTCACATAGACTCTCACACAATCATTCGCACACGAAGACGCACACACAGACTCACACACACTCCCCCACACAACAGCACTCAACCGCCTTCTGTCTCACAGTTTTCTGCTAGTTTCTCAGCCCTCCCACCCTCCCCTCCTCCTCTGTGGCATCACTAGTGTTGGGTGTCGGGCAGGGAGCCAGCAATCTGTGCGGGCCTCTTGTTTGCACTGAATTTATAGACTCCTTCGGGGGGAGAGAATTGATCTCTTTGTGTCCACGAACCTAGTCTGTTTTTCTATGTAAGTTTTCCTTTACGTAAAGTTTGATCATCTCTTTCATGTGGATCGTGTTCATTTATTAGGAAGGATTTTCTAGTTTTTTGTGTCTTTTGTGAATGGCATACAATTTTCCCCCAAGTATCTTCTGACTGGTCATGGCTGTTGAGCCTTACTACTTGCCTTAGTCCTCTATCTTTCATCTGGTTTGATAGTTTTTCCAGGTGGACAACCGTATCATTTGGAGACGATGACAGTTTAATTGTTTTCCTTCCGGAGACGCCTTTTTTCTTGTTCTTCCCAGAACATTAGTTCTGTCGGCCCCCACAAGCCTCTAGGGCATTCTTGTTTCAAGATCCAAGGTTCTAATTCACAGTCTTCATCAAGTCAGGGAATTTCCCTTCTATATATAGTGTACTAATGGTTTTACAAGTCCGAAATGAATGTCAGATTTTATCCAATGCTTCTTTGGGGGCATCCATGTAACTGGTCACATGAGTTTCTGTGTCCATCTATTAACATCCCATTACATTCGTGTTGCTGAGCACTCCCTCAACTCCTGGATTTTCCATCCTGTTTGATCACGACCTGTTCATCTTTTGCTTCTGTGGTGGCTGTGGTCCAATAATATTTTGTTTAGGCTTTTGGAAAAATTTTTCATGGGCGATACGGGTTTACATATTTTTATTTTTAAAATATCCTTGCCTCGTTCTCGTAGAAAGAGGTGGAACATTTCCCTTCTTCCTCTGTGTTCTCAAGCCTACTTATACAACTGGAAATCATTTAAAACTCTCTTTCATAAGCGACTCTTGAGCCAAAAGGTAAATCAAAACTACAAGAAAAGTTGCTTAAAAATGAGCCACGAGAGCATGGTATCAAAATTTGCGGGCTGTTGTCAAATCAAAGCAAACACTCATTTGAAAACAAAAATATATTTATTTGGAAACAAAAATGGCTGGAGGTACCTAGGTGTTAGCTGAGAATTCTCCAAGACCCAGTTTAAAGTGGAAGTAATTTTTTAAACTCTAGGGATGAATAGATCAGTACGTACGTAAATGTAAAACCAGGACTGAAAACTACCCCCCCCAAACTATCCACAGAGATTAGCTCCAAGCAGGAAAATGAAATTGGAGAGAACGACAATAATCACATAAAGGCACCTATTTTCATGTTTGATTCTATAAACTTCTATACGGACTGAATCTTTTACAGGCAGAATGTATTTTCATGTTGCCTTTGCTTTTTAAAACATCATGCCAGCCACATTGTCCAACCTCAATTCAAATAAAATGAACTAAACCACAGGCTAGCATCGCCAAATCTATCTGCTTGGAAATTTAAAAACAAATCTAAGTAACATGAATTAAGCAATAAATCAGAGCCGAATTACCAACTATTTAGAAAGGAGCGGTAATAAAGGCACTGCATATAAAAACCCACAGGATACTGCCCAAGACCTGTGTACTTAGAGGAAAATAAATAGCTTAAATGTAGTCATTAGAAAAAAGATTGAAAAGACAAGGGAACTGAGTGTTTACCTCAATAAGCTAGGAAATGAACATCAAAATAAATCTAAAGAAAGCAGGCAGAAGAAATTAATGAAGAACAGGAGCAGAAATTAATGAAATAGAATAAAACAACAGTAGGCTTGAGCTATAAAAATGAAAAATAATTATTTGAAAAAATGGGCAAACTAGACAAAACTAGAAAGCCTGATCAAGAAGACACATCAGTAACCATAAAAATGGAGTGGCATGACAGATGCACAGATATGTTCAATTATGGGAAATTAGAAATTTTATGCCAATTAATCAGACAATCTCAGGTCAAATGAACAGTTTTTGGGGGTAAAAACATATATGTGCCAAGTGGCCCATGTTGCAGCCTGGCTCACTGGACCTCCAACCCCAATTCCCTCTGGTGTCGGTCTCTCCACTCCAGAAACTACATTTCCCATGTGCCCTTGAAGCTGGAGTTGAGCACGTGACCTGGATCCAGCCAATCAGTTGCACCAAGGCAGGACTCCAGAGGTGAAAGTGAGGAAGAAGGGGAGAGGGGTGTAGTGAGGGGTGGAAGGGCTGCTAATGAGAGACCCCGGCTCTGGTGGTAAAGGCATTGGGTTCCACTGGGGCAGCTGTGGCCAAGGTGCCCGGTGACGAGTGGTGGAGGCAATGGGGTTTTTGATAGGACAGTCTCTTGGAGGGGGTGGGAATTTCTTCTCACTCTCGTCCATATCTCTTACCCTCCCAGAAATTCGGGAAACTGTGTAAACCCTGCAGTATATAAGTCTTCTGCCTTAATGGACCACTTGTGGTCTACAGCCAGGAACTTTGACTGATATACCAAAATTGATTTAAGAAGAGGAAAGGGAAAAAAAAAAAAGAACAGATCTATCCCCCCTCCCCCCAAAAAAGTTAAATCAGAGCCTAATACAAAAAAGGAGGGGGGCAGGGAAGGGAGGAGGAGGAAATAAAAAGAAGGCATGAGATCCAGACAGTTTGATGGGAAAGTTCTACCAAACTTTTAAAGAAAGATAGCTTCTGTGGTGGAAATTCTGATTTGTATGTTCATCTCCCAGTTTTTAATATGTTGTTGATGAATTCAAGTTTACAAATGCCTTGCAGGCCAACACAGTGTAGACTGAACAAAAGAGACTTCCAGGCTGGAATTTGCTTGTGTGGTGGGCCTCTGGGTGGTCCCTCTAATCTCCAGACCCTCATGGTAAAGGTGGAAAAAATGGGACCCAGAAGATGGGGTTCATGCATTCACTCACTGAGCACCCCGCATACCCGAGCTGTTCCAGGCATGAAGATTACAGCAGTGAGCAAAGCAGACAGGCTGGTGCCATCACAGAGATCTGGGGATGCTCTCCTAGCAGAAGGAACAGCCAGTGCCAAGGTCCTGAGGCAGGTGTGTGCAGGTCATATTCCAGGAACAGTCAGGAGGTCAGGGTAGCTGTAGTGAAGGCCCAGGGGGAAGAAGGGGGAGATGAGTCAGAGACAAGTGAGGTCAGAGCTAAGCGAGCATGGGAGGCCACTCGAGGGGTCTGGCTTTTTCTTTGCGGTGCCATGGCCCAGAGGGGGCCTCGGGCCAGGATGGTAGCTGTAGTGGCGTGTGTGGGGGGGTCTCATCGCAGGCGTAAACGTTAGTAAATGTAATGTAATGTAAATGTAAATGTTTGTAAATGTTTCCATGTGGGACTGAGAGAAAGACACGTCAAGGATGGTGCCCAAGAGATACACTCCGAGTCTCGCGCATGAGCTTAGAAGCCCAGGTCCCCGCTGTGTCGTGGTCCCCTGGGCCAGGACGGGGCTGTACGGCAGGCCTGCTGCACACGGCTCGCAGTGGCCGGAGGGGCAGAAGGGGACAGTGTGTGGGGGAGGGGGAGGTGATGAGTGGGTGGCGGAACCCAGACCCTTCCTGGCCTCGATCATGCCTCTGACTGCATTTCTAAGGACATTTTTTTTTTTAATTCCCGTGCTCGGAAGTGCAATTTTGCTGCTATTGAAATACAGTGTGCTTTCTCTTTCCCCGGTCTCTCTGCTTTAATTGTGTACCCCTGGCTCTGCGCCTCTGTGCTGGCCGGCTTGGAGATTCATAATTTCAGGCTGACACCATAGTAACCACTTAGTTTGATTCAAGATTCCAGTGTCATCCCTGGCTGCGCTTGAATAGGACAGGGGGGAGGGAGGAGGGAGGAGGGGGGCCATCTGAAGTCGGCTCCTTACAGCGACGGCAATTATTTCTTCGTTTCCAAGGAAAATGTAAACAGAAGGTCAGCTTCGGCCAGGCCTCTTCATTTCCCTCCCTTTGTGGCGACAGGTTGATTTGGGGAAACTGGGTCTGTTTGTTATTTCTCATCCTGGCTTCCCCTCCCCCCCACCCTGCCGGTGACAGAGGCAGTGGCAGCTGCAAGGACAGAGACAGAGATGGGGCAGGGCACTGCGGGGCGGGGAGGGGGGTGGAAATGCGGGTCCTAGCAGCTGCAGAAGCGGCCAGAGCCTGCCTGGTGTCCTGAACAGCCCCACCCCACGCTGTCCACAGCCTAGCCTCACAGCCCAAGCAGGGACCAAGGTTGGCTACCATTGGGGGAGTGGCCTGGAGACAGCCCTGCCTCCCGTCTTCTTAGCAAAGGCCTGGAGCTGCCACCTGTGTGCCCAGGGCCCAGTCCCTCCAGCCCTGAGCCTGCAAGCTTAGTGCAGGTGACATTCCAAAGTCCCCTCCTCCCTCAGCTCTGAGCCCAGCTAGCCACAGGCCCCTCCACAGGCCCCTCCCATCATCCGCTTCTGCCCTCAGGGATGCCTCCTTGCCTCAGTGGCCCATCTGCTTCTCCAGGCGCCCCCCCCCCCCCCCCCCCCCCGCCGTGGGCTCCGACCCCCTTGGCCGGACTGTGCTCTCTGGACCCAGTTTTTGATCGCATCTGTCCTGCGAGCCCCTCCAAACCCTCACACCATCAAAGCTCTGGGCGGTTCTGACGCCTTCCCCTGTCTGAGACTGTTTCCTCATCTGTTAAATGGAGACAATCAGGGCACCCTCCTTCCGGGCAGCACTCAGAAAGGGGGTCTCTAAACAAAGCTGTAGCCTCTTCTTTCTGAATGTCAAGTGGAGCAGCCCGCTTCCCGGCCACCCCCGTCCCCTCAGGTGTCTTGAACTGAAGGTGGCAGGTGTAGCCAATTTTCTTTCCCAGCATTTTCTCTCCCAGCACCTGCCCACCCCCTCCTCTATCACCCCAGCCATGGAAGCATGCTTTCGTTGGGTCTGGGTCCCAAGACGCGGCCCGTGACAGCACCGCCTGCCGTTTGATGCGTGACAAGTCAGGGGCTGGGGGATTGCATGGCCTCCTTACCGCGAGACTCAGCCAGCTCCGCATCGTGGGGTCTGCCTCTTGTGACACCCCCTTTCCAGGCAGCAACGTCTGCGTTATTGAAGCTTCTTTTGCTTGTAAGTGGCAGAGCCTGGGAAGGCCAGGGAAAGTCCTTCAGGCACAGCCGGATCCAGGGCTCAGGTGATAACATCAGCTCCCTTTCTGTGTGTCTAGCTTTATCTCCCTCCAGCTGTCGGCTTCCTTCTGTGGCTCTCTAAGGAGGGGGAGATGTGGCTGTCGGCTGTTCCAGATTTACTTCCTGCCAGTTGAGCAGAAAGAAAACTTCTCTGCCTCAGCATTTGTAAGTCAACCTGAGAGGGCTCTGAGCGACCTGATGGGGCCTGTACGCCCAGCTTGCTCCCTTGGGACCAGTCTCTGTTTCCAGGGGTAGTGGTCTACGGTTGGCCATTCCCGGGGGGCATGCCTCCGCCAGGGGCTGGGGCGTGTGCATGTGTGTGTGCATGTTTGTGAATGTGTGTGTGTGTGTGTGTGTGTGTGTGTGTGTGTGTGCCTGCACAGCTTCCCCAGTGCTGCAGGCAGTGGGGATAATTTTTCTCAAGGTGGAGAAGTGATGTTACCAGAAGAAGGGCAGATATGTGGGAAATGTTTGAGGGGGGGTGTCGGGAAAGGTTTCTTTCAAATGGCAGCGAGTCCTACAACACAAGCTAAGAAGACAGGAGCCCTGGCAGTGACCTGCTGGTCAAAGGACATTTACTTCCTCAACACTTCTAGAGGGTCAAGTCCACAGGAGGCCTAGTTTTACGTCCAGACCGGGGAACTCCGAGCCACAGTTTTATTGAAGTAGGACAATGCAACTCAAAAATACTGTGTGTCACTTCCACCAAGAGCTGATGAATGACTAGGGAGCCGTCACTTCTGCATTTGGCCCAGCGGTGGACCTCTGCCATCTCTGTTTCCAAGTGCTGAAGGGGGGTAGGGGTGCTGGTGGGGGCTCCACTCAGGAAAACAGGTTTATTCTTTCTTGGTTCTATTTGCAGAATATTGGAAAATACTCAAAAATAGAAAGGAAGTGAGGGCGAGGGAGGGAGAGAGAAAGGGACAGAGAGGGAAAGAGGAGGAGAAAGGACAAAGACAAATACCTATCAGTCCCTGTCTACTCACAGAATTCAGTGCCTCCCAGAAAGACTTCAAGTTCCAGCCTTGTCACCTGCTGGCTTGGGGCTTGGGAAACTCCTGCCCCTCTCTGAGCACAGGTCCTTGTCTGTGGGGTGGGTGCAAGGGCGGTTGCATGGGATGACCCAGCCCCGAGCCTGGCTCAGGAGGGGCTCCGGGAGCCTTAGCTGTTGGTATTTGGTTTTCTCCATGTTGCTAGAAAACATTTTTAAACCACACTTAAAAAAAGGCTTTCTATTGTGGAGATTCTGAGACCTCCAATTAACTGCATTCTACTGCTTTCCCGAGGCTGGCTGAGTGGCTGTGCCGTCGAGTAAGTTGGGTGCCTTTAGGCTCCCTCACTCCTTGGGGGTACTCAGCCAGAGGTGGCCGCAGCCTGGGGGTCCGGGCTGAGCTCACTGGGCCTCCTGCCCCTACTCTGGCTCACCGCAGGAGGTGTGTGGGGGAGGGGCTGCCCGTGGCAGGATGCACTTGGCCGTTTCCTAGGAAACCCAGCCAGTGAGTGAGGAGGGTCTGTTGGCCGCTCCTGGGACTCTCGGGTAAGGGAGGAAGCCCAGAGTGCTGCCAGCTCACTGGGGTTCTAGCCCCATGTCTCCTCTGGGTCTCAATTCTGCCACGTGTGCGTGGGTAGAAGGTGGAGGAACCTGGGTGCTGTGATTTCTGAATGCAGTGTGGGCTCTGCCTACCTGTGTTTCACACTCAGTCTTGAGCCTACCCGGGGAACTGCCCCTGCCAGTCCCCTCCCTCCAGGCCAGCCCCTCACTCCAGTGGACTGGCTGGATCCTGTCCCCAGTGACTCCAATCCCAGCCTGCATCCACTCTGCCACAGACCTGCCCCTGCTAGTGTTCCTGTGGCAGCCAGTTGTAGGCGGTCTTTCTCCGCTCTGGGTACCTTCCTCACCGCTCTGGGACACCCCGTGGGAGGGCAAGGGAGACCTTGTGCCATGCTTGGTCAGCAGTGGGGGCACTGTCTGCCCCCACCATCAGTCAGGCTCCTAATTTCATAATCTCCTACCCCAGGAACCCCCGAGGGGGCTCTTCTTCTTCCAGGAGCCCCTGGCACACAACACCCTTTCCTCCACAATTTGGAATAACAAGAGTAGGTACCACTTTCACGCTCCTGTGTCCTGTGCATTTCACACATCGCCTCTGACTTCATAGCAACAGGGAAGGATGGTGCGGTGCCCAGCATGCAGATGGTGAAACTGAGGCTCAGAGAGACTTCACATCTGGCAGAGCGGTGGTACGCCTAAAGTTTTGGGACAGGCCACAAAGGCCGGGCCACCAGGAACAGGTGCATTGGGGCTGGGAGGTATACAGGGTCCAGTAGCAATGCCTGTCCACATCTTGAACTTCAACTCAAGGCTCTGGTCCCCTGAGAGACCACCGTGAGCACCCAGGTTGGCTCGGGGAGAGAAAGACACCCCAGGTTGTCAGCTGCAATTACTGAAAGTGCCTTGTGCGGGTTGCTATTTTTGGTGATCTCTGTGACCAGCTTCTGCAGAGAAGGCATTTTAAGTCTGTGTTTGAAGAAACTGTCATGACTTGTGTAAATGTGCATTAATGAGCTATGTCCTGGTTAAGACACGGGTTTTTCCTTAACGTTCAGCTAATTTGCGGGAAGCACCTATACACTGGGAGCCCGGGTCTGGTTCACACATGGCTGCTTCCCTTTGGCGCCCGGGACAGGGAGTTTTGCTGTCCTGAGCTGCACCAGGAGCCATCAAAGCCTGCCCTCAGCTCCCACTTGTTCCAGTGCCGAGGAGCTCACGGCAGCGTGGCCAATGAGGGCTGGGCCAGAGCCATACAGCCTGGGGTGTAGGTGCTGGCTCTGTCCCCTTGGGAGCTGTGTGGCTGTGCAAAGCCACTCAAACTTTCTATGGTGCCTCGGCCTCCCTATCTGTTAAATGGGAGGAAATAACAGCACCTAATTTGGAAATAGTATTGTTCGGAAGATTAAAAGAGCTAAGATATGTCAAGTGTTTAGAACCATGCCTGGAGCTACGGAGGTGTTTAGAAAACAAAGTCAGGAAGCAGGTAGAGATGTACGGGGCAGGCAGGATGCCCCAAGTGTGGACTACATCCACAGCCTCCCGCAAAACACTTTGCTTAAGGTGGCTGAGTCTTGGGCTATGTGCCACCCCTCTGGAGCCAGGTGTGAGCCTAGGATCCCTGACATGAGGCGGCCATCCGAACAGGTGCCCTGTTGGATGGAAAGTGACTCACAGAGGCAGAGGGAAAGGGAGCCCCACTCCCCTGCCCCTGCCCTAGTCTGGTGGGGGAGGGGTGCTGTCAGGACCTCAGGGTGCTTATAGCTTTAACACTGGCTATTATCCTCTCCTGGCTTCTCCTCCCAAGGGATTCTGGCATTTTCCCTGGGGAGCACTTTGCAGGATCTCACAAAAGTGGCCTGGAGTGTGTAGTTGAAAAAAAGCATCTCAATGAATTCTGATACATTTCCTCCCCTATTGAGAGCCACTGACATGGAAGAAATTGACACTAGAGAAAAAGCGTTTGCAAAGACTTTTGATGCAAACATGGCCTGAGGTCTTAAACATGAGAAAAGTCTCAAACTCTGGGGAAAGGATGGGTGGCAGTGGGCTGGGGCAGACTGGGTAGGGCACCCACTTCCCGGGCCCTGCTGGGCAGGGTTGGCCCCACCTGTTCAGACAAAGGCAGGTGGATGCATGGCTGGTCACCCACCCAGCCCCTGAGTTCCCAGTCAGATGCTGGCTGCAGCTATGGGCCCTCGGCAGCAAGGCTCCAGCAGAGTCCCCTTTGCTGGGTGTCAGGCCCTGGGCGTGATGTCGCCTCCAAGAGGGGGCACTGCTCGGGGGATCTCTGGCGCCCTCACTCTTGGTCTAGCTCTTCTCCTTTGGCTGGTTCCCTTTACCCACCTCCCAGGTAGGACCTGAATCCCGACAGTTCTGCTGTGGTCTGGCTAGGCTCAGGGGAGTATCAGGAGAGTCAGTGCGGCCAGATGGTGAGGGATTGAACACCGGGCAGCAGAGTGAGGTGGGTACTGCGTAGCAAGGTTGAGGGAGATTCTCCCCTCAGCCGGAATGGGGAAAGAAGTAAAGGGTGGAGACATGGAGGGGGCAGCCTGGCTGTCAGAGGGAGGAGAGGGGCTTGTGAGGGCAACCCCTCTCTTCTACCTTAGCTGCTGTATTTATCCCAGGCAGCTGGGGGGCTTGATGGAGATTATGGAGAGGTGAGTTCCCCACCAGGGGAGATATTAAAAATATTTATAACTGGTGCAACAGGGTCCCAGCGGATCGGAAGGGGTTGTGGGCCACATGCTGGAGCAGAGACTTTTGGTGCCAGACGTTAACCTACCAGTACCTTCTTAAGAGACCAGGGGTCCTGGGATTCAGGGGCAGCTGGGGTGATCAGGGGGTACAGACAGTGGTCATTTTCTAACCAGCTGTGAAGTGTTTTCATGTATTTTTCAAATATTTTTTTAATGTTCATTTTATTTTAGAGAGAGCGACAGAGACAGAGTGCAAGCAAGGGAGGGACAGAGAGAGAGGGAGACACAGAATCGGAAGCAGGCTCCAGGCTCTGAGCTGTCAGCACAGAGCCCGACGTGGAGCCCGAACCCACGAACCACGAGATCATGACCTGAGCTGAAGTCTGATGCCTAACCGACTGAACCACTCAGGCGGCCCTCATATTTTTTAAGTTCATTTATTTATTATTGAGAGGGAGAGAGAGAGAGAGAGAGAGCGAGAGAGCATGCATATAAGGGGGGGGAGGGGCAGAGAGGAGAGACAGAATCCCAAGCAGGCACTGTGCCATCAGCGCAGGGCCCGATGTGGGGCTCAAACTCACAAACTGCGAGATCATGACCTGAGCGGAGATTGAGAGTCGGCACTTAGCCTCTTGAGCCACCCAATAGCCCCAGTGTTTCCGTATTTTTAACAACTGGTATAGCTATACAGGTGTGCACTGCTGAAGGCCAGTTCTGTCCCTTGAGGCCCCACCTTGGAGCCACTGCTGGGTGAGGGGACGTTTGGGACCATCCACATGACAGATGATGAGGCTGAACAAGGGCGAGGCCGTGGGGATGCAGGGGAGGGTTAGAAGGGAGAGTGGTTTAGGAGGCTGATTTCCCCAGATTGTGGAGAGGTGGGTGTGCCGGGAAGGCCCAGATCCTTAGCAGGGACTCCTGAGCTGTTCACTTGGAACCATCTTCCTCTTTATTCTTTATCCCTCCTCCAAACCCTGGTCCCTGCTCCTCCGGGCCCTGGCGCATCCCCCTCCCCCACCTCCAGCCCACTGTAGGGATCAGCCTCTTGACAACCTTTAGCTCTGCCGAGTGGAGGGAGTTTATCCGCTTGGCTGGGCCTGCTCCTAGCCCCAGAGGACCATGGCGCCTTCAATTACTCCAGGTGCAAATTCATTTCATCCAGATTCACAGAACGGCTGCGGAGGGCTGTGCTCTGGCTTTATTGCAAAATGCATTATTTTCCCTCCTCTCTCAAAAATATTTATCTATGCTAATTTAGCACGGGAGCCAGCTAAGTTCTGCATGGGGAATTGCCCTATTAATTCTGCCGCCTGGAAAGACTGGGTCCGGCTGCAGCCGTTCCTGCTGCTTCCGGCTGGAGGGCAAAGCCGGGGAGCCTCCTCCCTCAGATTGGCCCCCCAGGCCGGAATGGGAACAGGCCGCCTGGCTGGACCGTTTGGACAGGTGCTGGGGAGCCTCTGCCTCCCACATAACTCTTACCGGCTGAAAACAAATAACCTTTTGTCTTTGGGAGGCAAGGTGGGAAGGGCCCACCTTCTCAGGCGGCCAGAGGTGAGTTCCATTCTGGGGTGCGCTACCCTGCTTATCCACTGGGTGACCTTGGTCCCGTGACAAGACCTCTCTGAGCCTTGGTTTCAGCATCTATAAAACGCACCGATGACCTTGCAGGGAGGCCATGTGACGCTCTCAAAGCTGCGGGCACGAAGCAGGTGGTCGTAAAGGGGGTTATTGTGGTCACCCTGGACGCCTCCTGTCCCTCACCCTCTCCCACATCCAACCAGCTCCCCAGTCCATGACCCAGCTGGCCGCCTCCGGGGTCTTTCTCATCACGCCATCCCCCACTGGGAGAATGCAGTCCCGGGGTGCATTTTTTGTAACTCCGGTCCATTTTCCCAACAGCTGTGATCCTCTTAAAATATAATTGGTATCGTGGCACCCCACTGCTCAAACGCTCTGTGTGTCTTTTGGGGCACTCGGGACGGAAGCCAGGCCCAGGCCTCTGCCGCTGTTTGCTCCTTCATGTGTTTGGGGCACTTGCCCCTCTGCCCACTGACTTCCGCCATGGGACAGCGGCCTTGCTCTTGACCCCAGTCTTTGTCATGCTCTTCATGCCCTAGGACTTGTCCCCTCATTTGGGTTTGGGCTCCAAGGTCACCTCCACAGAGAGGCCCCCCTGGCCTCCCCTACTGCCTGGCCAGTCCCCGTCACTTTCCTTGTGCAGGGCACGCCTCGCGCTGACCATTCCCACGTATCTGTTTGGGTCTGTCTGCCACGCAGCAGCCCCACCAACATCGGCCTCTCCCACCTCCTCTCTTCCTAACAAGATCCAGGTTTAGTTCCACTGCCCACCCGCCCGCACCTGCTCCTGGGTCTAAACCAATCACCATGACTCTGTTCCTCTCGCCATTGACGGCCTTAGAAACCACAGGAGACCCCAGTCCAGCCAGAGGTGTGAGGTGGTTTCTGGGAAAGGTTGTACTGTTCTGTTTCTCTTTTCTGTTTTTCATGAAGGTGTCATATAACGCACACAAAGTAAAACTCGCCCTTTTTAGCAGACGGTTCGGTGAGTTTTGACGAACACGGGTAGCCATGGAATCACCGCGACAATCAAGCTGCAAGGCAGCGTGTCACCCCCAGACTCCACTGCGCCGTCTGGAGCCACCCCCTCGTCCTGCTCCTGGGCAGCCACGGAGCTGAGTTCTGTCGCTACAGCTCTTCCCTGTCTCTGAACGCTGCAGAAGGGGAATCGCAGAGGACGCAGCATCGTGAGTCTGGTTTCCCCGGCTGGAATTCCGGATTCGTCTTGTCGTCGTGCACACCTTCCATTTTATGGCACAACGGTGCCCGGTTGTACAGCTGCGTCTCTTTGTTCATTCGTTTCCCAGTTGAGGGATGTTTGGGTTGTGTCCAGGTTTGGGCCACTAGCAATAAAGCTTCCATAAACACTCCTGTAGAGTTTGTGCTGACACGTTGACGTCAACTTAGCTCACTACTGAGGGCTGAGATGGCCGGGGCTTATGGGAGACGTATGTTCAGCTTTACAAAAAGCTGCCAAACCCTTTTCTAAAGTGGCTGTCCTCTTTTGCACGCCTCCAGTGGTAGATGGGAGTTCGGTTGTTCCACATCCTCACGGACACTTGGTCTTGTGAGTTTTTATTTTATTTCTTTGTTTTGTTTTTGTTGTTAGCCTAGTAGACATAGATGGGTAGTGGTATCTTATTGAGGTTTTAACTCCTATTTCCTTAATGACAAGTGATCCTGGGCGTCTTTTCAGGTGTTCTGTTGCCATCTGCACATCTTTTTTTGCTGAAGTGTCCGCTCAAATCTTGTGTGCATTTTAAAATTAGATTATTATTTTCTTTTTATTGGGTTTTGAGAGTTCTTTATACATTCTGGGCCCAGGCTTTTTATCAGACACATGATTTCACATATATTCTTTAAGTCTTTGCTCTGTCTTCACAGTGTCTTTCAAAGACGAGAAGTTCTCATTTTGCTCAAATCCAATCCATCAGTTTTATCTGTTGTGAAACGAGTTGTGATCTGGGTATTGAATCGAAGGGCTCTTTGCTCAACTTAGGTCACCAGGATTCTTCCTCTGTTTTCTTTTAGAAGTTTTATGGCTTTAGGTTTGCAGTCTGGTCCGTTGGAAGTTTTTTATTTTTCATAGAGTTCAAGATATAGATTGAAGTTGTAATTCTTTTTCTTTCCCCTCCTTCCCCCTCCTCCTCCTCCTCCTCCTCCTCCTCCTCCTCCTCTTCCTCCTCCTCCTCCTCTTCCTTCTTCTTCTTCTTCTTCTTCTTCTTCTTCTTCTTCTTCCTTTTCTTCTTCCTCATATCTTGCATATGCTATATAACTGTTTCAGCCTTAGCTGCTGCAGCCACTACCCTTCTATTGGATGAACTTGGAAACTTTGTCAAAAATCAATTGACCATGAATGTGTGGGTGTATTTCTAGACTCTGTTCTGATCCACTGATCTATGTGTTCGTCCTTTCTCTAATACCTCTCTTCTCGATGGTGGTAACTTTATAATAATTCTTGAAATAAAGTAGTGAACTTTTTCCTCTTTAAAAAGTTGTTTCCATTTTAGTTTCTTTGCCTTCTCGTGTCAAGTGTAGAATTAGATTGCCTATTTCTACAAAAATCCCACTGGGATTTTGACTGCAACTGCACTGTAGGTATAGATCAGTTGAGGGTGAATTGACATTTGAACAATACTGAATCTTCCGATCCAGGAATAAAGCATATCTCTCCATTTCTTTTCAGTCTTTGATTTCTTTCATCAGTGTTTTTAGTTTTTGACAGGAAGATTTTGAACTTACTTTATAAGATTTAAGTATTTCATAATTTTTGATGCTACTGTAAATGGTACTTCTTAATATCAATTTCAAGTTGCTCATTTCCACTGTATAAAAATGTAATTGGTACTTATGTATTGCTCTTGTGTCCTGTACTGTTTAGCTCACTCATTAGTTCTATCAACTCCCTCTTAGATTCCTTAGGATGTTCTACATCAATAATTATATCACCTGCATTTTTTCAATCTGTTTGTCTTTCATGTCTGTTTCTTGCTTTAGTGCATTGGCTAGGACCTCCAAGACAATGTTGACTAGAAGCACTGAGGGTGGACATCACTTATTTTTCTTGAACTTAGGGGGAGCATTCAGTCTTTCACCATTATGTATGATTTTAGCTGGAGGTTTTCGTAGATGACCTTTATCAGGTTGAGGAAGTTTTTAATCCTGCATGGATATTTCGCTGTTCTTAAAAGGAGGCAGAAAGAAGAAACTCCCTTTTCTTCTGAACGGCTTTGTATCTGTTATGATGCCTGGAACTTTGGCAGCCATTTTGTGGTCACGAGGAGAGTTCGTTTGAGGAGCAAAGCCAACCCACTGATGATGGGAGACTGGAGAGATGGAAATAACCTGGGTCCTTCCCGTCATTGGTTCACTAAATTAACTGGTCCTGGACCCTCCCCTACCACTAGAATTCTTGCTATGGATGAAAATAGGAAATTAAGTATCCTTATTGCTTAAGCCTTTGAATCAGTGAAAGAAAGACAAATACTAAATGATTTCACTCATATGTGAAATTTAGGAAATAAAAAAAAATAAGCAAAGGGGAAAAAAGAGAGAGAGAGAGAGAGGGACAAACCTAGAGACAGATTCTTGACTATAGAGAACAAACTGATAGTTACCAGAGGAGAGGTGGGGGGAAGAGGTGACATAGGGTATGGGGATTAAGGAGTACCCTCGTTGTGATGAAAATAAAATGATTTCAAAGAGAAATAAAATAATTAAAAAAATATAAACCCCTGTAAGAATGGACTGGGGTTAAAATCAGGTCTTGGCGATGACGTGTGAAAGGGAAAAAGGAGGAGAAAGAAGCAATTAACCTGAGGGAAGAGCGAGCTCTGTTCAGATTCCCCATCTGAGTCTGAGAGCCCAGTATATATCTGCCACGTAAGGAACGGTATTTTTTCCTCTCTCGGAGCGACAACTAGTGAGACTTGTTCTTCAGTCATGAGCTCTGTTATTCAGAAGATAAACTATACAGATCACAACAGGGAAAGAGAACATGTAATGCTTGCAAAATTCCTGTGCGGGGTTGTTCTCTGCCTAGAATTTATGCTCGCTTGCAGTTTCACATTTCAGTTTGATGAACCTCGGATGAGGTAATGGCATTGTGACTGGCTGTCACCTCCCATCAGCCCATCCCTCCTGGCCCCGGGAAGAGGCTAGACAGGGTCAGAACGCACCTCCCACACTGGCTTGTCATGCCTACTGGCAGAAGCCTACTGTGTGTGCTGGGCTGGGGGTGGACGGTCCCTTCCCTGTCACCAGTCTCTGCCCCCCACCCCACACGACAGCACATGACTCCTGCTACCTTGGAATGTTCCCGACTACTTGGATTTATACTTTCGGTCATACGGTGTAGGGGTTAAAGTTGGAAGCTCAAGGCACAGTGTTAGTGTTCAAATCCTGTTTCTGCCACATACTAGCCTGTGCCTCTGTTTCTTTATCCATAAAAAAGGGGGTGCTATTTGTACCTACCCCAGATGCCTGTGTGAGGATTAATCCATATGCATAGGACCTGGCAGAGATTAACCATCTCTGGGCTAACCATATCCTCTGGGCTAAAGGATACTGTGCAGGGGAGGAGAAGGGGTGACTCCAGCTGGTGACCAAGAATGAGTCCCACAAAGGGGCCAAAATCTCATCGTGGCCCCAGCATCTCAGTCCAGGAGCCAGGGAGGACACCCCATTGGTGACACTCAAGAACAGATGGGCGTTCAAACAAATGTGGGATGGAGGGGTGGAGGGTGTCCCAGACCATTGGCAGGGCCACATGTGGGCATTAGGGTGTGAGGAGGTGACTACAGGTGGCAGCAGGTATGGTCTGTGCCCCCAGGTGACATGACACCAGGGAGATGTATGGAGTTAAAGCATCTGAAACCTATAAGGGGAGTCGGGCAGGACCATGGCAGTCAGTGCGCTTCAGGCCCGAGCTTGATGTTGGATGTGGGGTATGGCCTCCTGGGGAGGGCCATGGGGCACAGGTCAGGGATCTGTAGAGGGTGATTCTTCAAATGGGACAGGGTTGGTGGTGGAGGATGAGAGCCAGAACTCACAGGTCCATGGCCGTCCCGACTGTGGGCAGGGAAGAAATCCACAGCCCAGATTAAAGATTCCTTGGGGTCCTCTGGAGCTGTTGACAAGTGGAGAGAGGTCCAGGAGATTGGAGCCGGGAGAAGCTGAGTCCAGGGCCTGGCCTGGCTAGTGCCTGTGTCATTTGAATGGCTCCTGCTTCTAAGGAGGAGGGGAGCCCCCTGCCAGTTCTGGATCGCAGGGCCGGCTTATTGATGGCCCCTCCCCATCCAGCTTGTCACCTCAGCTGCTGACGTAGGAACCTCACAGGTGGAATAACCTGTTTATCTGAGAAAAGTTTTGGATTTACGGAAAGGTTGCAAGGACAGTACAGAGTTCCGTGCACACTCACCCAGTTTCCCCTGCTGTTACCAGAGTATGCCAGTGTGGGACACCTGTCACAGCGAACAAACCAGCGCTCACGGTAACGACTGTCCGCGATGGATTCAGGTTTCCTTAGCTTTTACCCGATACCCTTTTTTTTTTCTGCCCCAGGACCCCATTCAGGACACCACATTACATGTGGCCATCATGTCTCCTCAGGCTCCTCTCGGCTCTGATGGTCTCTCACTTCCCCTCTTCTTGATGACCTTGACAGTTTTGGGAAGCGCTGGTCAGATATATTGTAGAATGCCCCTAGATTTGTCTGATATTTTTTCCTCATGACTAGACGGGGGTTATAGGTTTTGGGAGGAAGACCCCAGAGGTAAAGGGTCATTCTCATCACATCATATCACAGGAGCCCGCTGCCAACATGATATATCACTGTTCGTGTTGACCTTGAGCGTCTGGCTGAGGTCATGCTTGTCGGGGGTTTCCACTGCGAAGTTAGTCCTTCTCTTCTTTTCCACACTGAACTCTTTGGAAGGAAGGGCAAACATAGTTTTATGCCCCTTTCGCCGGGGAGAAAGCGGCACACAGGGGCGTGAAGTTTCTTTCCCAGTGGCCAAGCTGGCATTGAAACCAGACAGTTCTCTGGGGCCTTTCTGAAAAGCTGTCAAACAATATCACCTCGAGAAGGCATCGAAGGGCTTTAAACAGGCAGGGTGGGCGCTAAGGGGAGAAGGGACCTGTGGGAAGCCCCTTGCTTCTTTGAGAAAGGAATGCACACAGGCAAAGCTTTTACCTACGAGACAGGGTGCTTCCCAGTTAACTTCCTCATGAATTTAGGGGATCCCTGTGTTCTCTGCTTGCTTTGCACTGCGTTTCCTTATTTGGGTAAAAGTTCCTGATTTCCCTTTGGGGCGGCACCCCCTCCCCCACGAAGTCAGCCGTGCTGGGTCTTTCCACTAGCATCATGCTCCCCTGTCCACAGGGTGGACACAAGATTCAAGCCAGACCAGTCATACCTCCCCACTCCCCAGGATTTAGGAGTGTCACATGCTGGGTTGGCATTAGTCACCCACTCTGCTCTGCACCAGAGGGGTCCTTCCCAGGCTTTCTTGCTCTCTGGCTTACAGGCAGCTTCAGCCAGTAGGAGGAACGGGTAGATTAGTGAAGAGGAGGAAAGGCAGACTCTCCTTCTCACTGTGGTGTCTCCCGTGGTGGTCCCAGCCTCCACATGGAGACTCCTGTCTGCTGCTATTGCTGGGGTTTTAGCTCCCTGAGTAGCCCTGGAATCCAGACCAGCAGCAGCCCCTCCTCTCATCACCTCTCTACTCTTAAGAGTGGCCACAGCTTCCACTGGGTTCACCTCTGGGTTGTGTTGCTTGTCAGTGTTCCATCAGCTACATAACCAATCCCCTGTATTCAATGCCCTTTTTCAAAAGACCTAGAGTGCTTTTCGTTTTTTGGACTGATATATGTGAAAGCCATTTGGAGTGGATGCTTCCCTGGGAACACGTGCTGAAGACTTTCTACCAGTTCTTACAGCCTTAGAGTCCACATGTTCCTGAGGCCTGGCTGTCCAGTGACCCTAGATCCTTCTGTCATGTTCCTTTCTGGTTGCGATTTCTGTTTCTCTTGTTTTGGTCTCAAGACTGTAGCTAATATGAGGAAAGGCTTTTTCCAGTTGGATCATGGTCTATGAATAACTGGCAAAGAATGATGGTCTCCTGGTGAAAACAAAACCACGAAGCTATTTTCTCTCTCATTTTCCCTCTCTTGTCCCCTTCCAGAGTCATAGTGTTGCTTTTGTTCTGGAAGCATTATAGGGAAGCTAGATTGGTCTCAAATGTGCCTGCGTGTGGAGCTGGGGCAGGGAGCCTTGAGAACTGTCTGCATCTGTGGGAAAATGGACGCACGAGAGACTGAGGCTGGAATCCCTCATCCCTGAAGGGGCTGGCTCTAGTATGAGTATCCTGGGGAAGGTTTTGGATGAGGTTGACTTGGGCACTGTGCTCATCCTTGGTCCAGACACCGTGGCCACGTGAGAGGGTAGGCCAGCTACCGAGGAAAGGCAGTTGCATGGAGATAGCCCCTGGGGAAGCCCGCTGGTTTCTGTCTGGGCAGCAAGTAGACAGAAGTGCCCTTTGGGCCATATTTAGCCCGAGCTTCCAGAGTTTTAACAATAACATGACATTTTATTTACATTTGCCATTGCTTCCCATGTGTACATCTTCCTCAGGGACATTATTCCATGCTCAGACATTAGAGCCGCTCAGTGCTGCACCTGTCACTACAGGTGCTCTGTCATCCTAGGCTTGCATGCCTGGGGTACAGTGCTGGTGGCAGGCTGGACCTTTTGAGGTCTTTGCAAGTGTATATCCTCTGAGTCTTTAACTGTTCCTGCTTTTGCTGTACTGCTCAGGCAGCAAATTCCACAGGGAGGGGACAAAATGAGCAAGGTCTCCAGGGCTCCATCGAGACTTTGCTGTACTCTCAGAGCTCCCTCTGGAACTCACTTCTCTGCCAATTGCCATTTCTCCCCAAGGACGGCCAGAACCTTGCAGAACTTGCTCAGGAATCAGCTGGATCTGCCCAGGGTGAGGCCATAGGCATGCAGTCCCTGCTTGTGTCTCCACCTCTGCACCAGTCAGCCTGGGCTGAGAGGAAGGAAGATGACAGTATGGGGCTCAAGAGCTGAGAGCACCTTGTGCAAGCCAGAATACCAACCAGCTCCTTACCTCACTTTTACCTGGATGAGAGCCCACAAAGGCAGGTGCCAAGAGTATTGCTGTTGTCCTTTATGCAGGAGGATGTCAGATCCAGAGCGGCCAGTGGCCACCTCATGGTAACACTGTGGGTCAGAGACATGCCTTCTGTCCATGCCCCTCCCCACGACGGAGAAGGCTGGGTCCCTATTTTTTCCCCAGTGGGGTGTGTCTAGAACTGTACCAGTAGGAGCCCTTCCCCCAAACAGAAACCACCCAAGGTCTTATAAACATAGAGAATTTAATGCAGGGGATTTGTTACAGAAGTGATAGAATTGCTAAGAAGCCAAACACCAGCTGGTAAATCAAATAACCCAGAGATTGGTGACTACCATCCCAAGGAGAGAAGGTAATGTCACCACAGCATAGAAGCCAGGGCCCCGGGTTGGAGCCACAGTGGGGGTTTCCCAGCAGCAGCTGGGACCGTGGAGGGGGGTTCAGTTTAGGGGAGCCTGGGGGTACGGAGGAAACATGGCTTTGCCAGAGATACTGCCAGCAGCCAGCCGAGAGGGGAGAAACACTCTGGCTGCTCTCCTCCTGCCCTCCGTCTGTCATCAGTGCCTCCCATTGGATGAAGCCACCAAGAGAATGAGAGCAAGGAGGCCTGGGAAATGTAGTGCCTTGTGATGCGAGCAGGGCTAGGGAAGGGAAGGGAAGGGATCTGAGTGCAAAAAGGCAAATCTCAGACATGGTATCCGACGTCTTCATGGCCGGGCATAGTGTGGCTCAGCCTGGAGTCAGAGCTCAGTGGTTTCCCACACCTAACTGAGGGCACACCCCTGACCCTCTGAGCTTGCTCTGAGGAGCAGCAGGGACATTGGGGCTCCACCTGACCTAGGCTGAGGGGCAGGGGGGTGAGGCACGGAGGAAGGACAGACAGACAGACAGAGGAAGAGGAGAGCAAGATAAATGAGCTGTGGGTGCTGGAGGGACGCAGCCGGGATGGACTGCTTTCTTCCGGGAAGTCAGCGTTCTTTTTCCCAGTCCTTGGCTGGCAGTGTTCCAACTGCACCTTTTACAGGCACTGAAAGGGTTCGTAAAGGGACAATTTGTCCCTAGAAGTGAAGGGACAGTGGCCACTAGGACAGGTTGTCAGAACAGGCTGTCAGGAAGGGTTGGGGTTGCTAGGCAGGGAGGGGAGGGGAGGGAGGAGGACAGAGGCACCATTGGAGTTGTGGCAAGAGGGGATCCCCGCTTTCAGGATGGGCTGTAAGAGAGACTGAGGGGCGAGTAACCATCCCAAGGAGTCAGCGTCCACCTTTTCCAGAGGGGTTAAGTGGGTTTCCTAGGTGTCATTCAGTTAGTTGGTCCTTGGCTCACTCAGTGACCAAGGTTCAAGGATTTTCTGCAAACTGCGCACTGCTCCTGCTGGAAAAAAGACCCGTTGGCCAGTCACCAGCACAGCTGCCTTTGTAAAGCCCGAGGCAGTCACTGTGTCCTGGGGATCCCAGGGCTGGGCTCATTAACTGGCCGTGCCCCTGCCTGGCCGACCCTCAGTGGGGGAGGGGTGCCTCTGACTGCAGGGCGCTCTCCAGCGCTTTGTCTCTGTCGCCATGGCAACCCGGGCCCTCAGCACCTGTCACGGGAGCGATAGGAGCATGTGGGTCCCGGGGCAGACCCCACTCCAGGCTTGATGTGTGGACAGTTAATCCGATTAGGCGTAGGGAGGGGAAGGGACCCCCCTCCCCTGCCTCCTGTTCCCACCTAGCTCCCTCCTCTGGACGGTCTAGGTCCATTTCCACCAGTTCCTTTCCAGACCACAGACTTATGTAGGTGCCAGCAGTGGTCAGGCCTGAGTCTGTGGCACCCCTACACCCCAACTACGGAGGGACCTCAGCAGATCCCCGCCCCCACCCAGCTGTTCTCCGCATCGGAGGCCTCTCCCCTACTCAGAACCTCCCTTTGGGGCCCCTCTCACTCAGCATCCCCCCCTCCCCCCCAGGCTCATCCCCAAACCTACATCGTTCGTGTGTCCCGATGTCTCCTTCCCAGCTAGGCCCACCCGCTTTAGATTGGAAACCCGTGGGCTGTCAATTTGTTCCACAGTGTTATACTCACACATAATC